>NC_087290.1:600000-900000 GCF_015220805.1 Pogoniulus pusillus | reverse complement strand
GGCTGCGCTCTCAGGATGCTGCATTCTGCTCCCAGCAAAGCGCTGCTCTGCAGCCTGTCAGTGCAGGCAGCAGCTGGCACAGGCCTGCACAAGGGAGCTTAGGGTCATGGGATGGCTTGGAAGGGACCTCAAAGCTCAGCCAGTGCCAAGCCCTGCCATGGGCAGGACACCTCCCACCAGCCTGGGATTCTCAAGGCCTCATCCAGCCTGGCCTTGAACACTTACAGGGAGGAGGCAGCCACAGCCTCCTGGGCAGCCTGTGCCAGTGTCTGCCCATCCTCACTGGAAAGAGTTTATTCCTCATCTTCAGTCTCAGTCTCCCCTCTCCTCACTCAGAGCCATTGTCCCTCCTCCTGTCACTCCCAGCCCTCACTAGAAGTCCCTCTCCAACTCTCCTGGAGCCCTTTCAGGCACTGGAAGGCAGCTCTAAGCTCTCCCTGGAGCCTTCTCTTCTCCAGGCTGAAGAGCCCCAACTGTCCCAGCCTGTCCCCACAAGGAACACCCTCCAGCCCTCTGAGCATCTTTGTGGTCTCCTCTGGATCCTCCTCAACAGTTCATGTCACAGTATCACAGTATCACAGTATCACCAAGGTTGGAAGAGACCTCACAGATCATCAAGTCCAACCCTTTACCACAGTGCCCAAGGCTAGACCATGGCACCAAGTGCCACATCCAACCTTGCCTTGAACTGCCCCAGGGACGACGACTCCACCACCTCCCCAGGCAGCCCATTCCAGTGCCCAATGACTCTCTCAGTGTCCTTAGTAAAAGAATTTTAATAGCCACATGAAATGGTCTCTGCCTTCCAGGGAGCTGCATCTGATCCCTTACCTGAGAACAGAGACCAAGCACCCAAAATACCACAGAAGGATGCCAAAATAAAGCAGAGTGTTTTAGAAGCATCCTCAGATATGCCCTGCCCTGGGTTTGAAGTGCCTCAGGAGAGAAGGGAACAAGTCACCTCGGCTTGCTCTCCTTGCACACGGGCTGGGCAGAGGGACACAGATGCACAGAATGACAGACTGGTGCCAGCCCTGGGGCAGTTCCCACCTCTCTGGGCAACCTGGGCCAGGGTTTCACCACCCTCAGTGCCAAACATTTCTCCCTTCTCTCCACTCTCAATCTCCCTCTTTCAGTCCAAACCATCCCCCCTTGGCCTGGCACAAGAGGCCCTGAGAGAAAGTGTCCCCAGCTTTCTGATCAGCTCGAAGTTCTGAAAGGCCACCAGAAGGTCTCCCTGGAGCCTTCTCTCCAGGCTGAACACCCCCAACTCTGCCAGCCTGGCTGACAGCAGAGAGGTCACAGCCCTCCCATCATCTGCTGCTGGTTAATCTCATGAATTTGAGGAGCCATCTGACTGGAGGTCATCGGTTTGCTTTTGTCTCTCTTCTCTCTGTCAGGCATCCCTCTGGCTGCTGGACTGGAAGTGAGCACCTCCACCTGTGTGACACCAGGAGTGGCACTGGGAAGAAAAGGGAACTTGTTTCCCACAGCTGTAGCACAAAGCTGTGTCAGTGCAGCCAGCACTGCAGGTGGCCTTCCTCTGAAGGTGCCAGGCAGCATTTCTCCTGTTAGCTTCCTTTCTTTCACCCTGCTCCACACTTAGCTCTTTTAGTAATGGTGCTCAGTCCACCTGTGCCCACTGCTACAGACTGCAGACCTAACTGCTGAATGATCCTGCACCACCTCCTACACTGCCAGATGATTTTATCCTGCTAATGTCTCTCAGAGGAGACTCCAAAGCCCATGGCCTTCTGGAGAGGAGGCTGGCTAGAAGGAGCTGAAGGCCCAGATGGTGCTTCCTGCTGCTTGAACCCTGGCCTGGCTATCTAACACCTTCACATCCTTCTTACATCGTTCCCTGATAGCTTCTAAACTTCCCCACTTCGGGAGCAGCAGCCCAGCAGCCCTTCTCTCTAAGGGCAGTTCTTCACTCCTGGAACTCACTTCAGGAACTGAGGTGTAGCACAGAGCATATGAAGAACATCATCTGAGCTGGGGAATGACTTCAGGAGAAGCCTGATGAGCTTCTACTGCCTCTGTGTCACAGGAGCAAGACTTCAGTCAGAGCATCCCAAATAGCCATACTGAGACCTTCAGCTGGCAGAAGAAAGTTGCTCTCCACAGGCCTTTAATTGCTACCTGCACCTCTTTAGGGAGCATCAGACTTTGCAAGCAACTCAACCCTACAGCCAACCATCATCTTGGCTCTTGCAGAAGCCCCAAAACTCAGCATCTAGAAGTGCTCATGGCTGTGGTTCCACAGAGCTTGGAAGCTGTGTGCAACATCTGAGGCATGGCCCCAGGCACTGCCAGGAGTGTCTCTGTGTGGTTAAACCTTACCCTCTCTCCTCGGTCTCCTTTGGAGCCTTTCGGTCCAGGTTGTCCTGGAGGGCCTGGCAAGCCCTAGAAGAGATGAAAAACAAGCAGGAATTAATCTCTTCTCTGCATCCTTTGTGCTGCTGTAGTGAATGCAGATCACTGATCCTGCAAACCTCTTGCATCCCTTGAGCAACTGGGCTGCATTCTCCTTTACCCTCAACCCACAACTGGGCTGCATTCTCCTTTACCCTCAACCCACAACTGGGCTGCATTCTCCTTTACCCTCAACCCACAGCTGGGCTGCATTCTCTCTGTGCTAGTTTGAAGCAAGCTGGAATGTTTTGGTAACAGAACTAGATAACAGGCAGTGAAATGAAAACAATTGATGTCAACTTCTCTCACAGTTACGCTGAGAACTCTGGGAAGAAGAAAGACTTTTTCTCCATTTTGTTTTCACTCTTGCTTTTGCCTTAGACCTGGTCACATCTCATTAACCCTGCTCCTACTAACCTTGCTCCCTAACCTCTTGGCTGCACCTCTCTTCTTCCTGAGAACTGGGGTAAGGTTGAGAGGGCCGGGGGGAGGTGTTGGGGTGGTTTGAGAGCCCCTCCTGGGGACTCAGGTTTCTGGGAGGGGAGTTGTGCTTTCATATTGTTTATCCTTTGTATATTTCTGTATATAATTGTATATAACTGTATATATTGTAAATAGCTGCTTGTAAATTCTGCTAGCTGTAAATAAATTGCTTCATCTATATTCCCAGGGTCTGTCTGAGTTAGCTGGGGCAAATTCAAAAGTGTGGGGGGTGGGGTAACCCCCAAACCATCACATTTTTTAATTGGCGCCCAACGTGGGGCTAGATATTTTTGAGGGACTGGAAATTAGCTCTGGGAATTAAGATGAAGCTAATCAAGCAGCTATTGTATTTGGTTGGTGCATTGCTCTGGTCTGGTTTTGTTTTCTTGACATTTAATTGGATAAAAGGTCAAATTGTTGCTTATTTCATTGATCTGGCTTATAATAAGGCTAAAGCTAAGGTTTCAGATATGTTCTGGAGCTGGGGTGATTTTATTCTTGGTTATGCTGGTTTTAATATCTCTGAGAATATTACCAAGGACATTACAGGAGCTCTGGTCAATAATGTGACAATCAATGGAAATTCTGCTTTAAATATGGCTCTAATGAGAGTTATTCAGCCTAAGACAGGAATTCCAACTGTTTGTATAGGCACATGCTCGTGTAAAACTGTTTTTCTTCTCACAATTTTTAATATTTGCCTCATGATTTTAATATTCATATTAATTTTGGCATTATTGGTGAAAAATTCAAAACCAGCTTCTGTAAGAGCTAGGAAAAATTCTGTGTCTCAGAAGCAGTCTCTTTCACAGCAAAACAAGGGAACACAGTCATCGGCTTCCCCCTTGCCAGCCTCTGCCCCTCCTTCTCCAAGTGCTGGGAACACAGCCAATGTTCCTGCCACTAACGTAAACAATGATAAGGATAACCAAAACAATGCCACAGAGTCTGGACAGGAATCGAACTTGGGACCTCTTGCGTGGCAGGCAAGCACTCTACCCCAGAGCTACCAAGACATTGCTGCCTCTGTTTCTGCCACTCTGCAGATCCCTGACTCTCTTTGAAAGAGCTGAAGTAGGTTTACCATCCCATTTGTTCATGTTCTCCCCGTATGTGTCACGCAGAAGTATCCACAGTGACGCACGTGATTGCTGCTGTCTGGGTGGAATTTGTCTCCTCCTGGGCTGGAATTGCCTTGCAGGAGGTGGGCGTCTGTTCCTGACTGCAGAAACATGCACCCGTTCAGATGATGCAGGAATGGTATCCTTTACCAGATTGGTAATGTTTTTGAGATCCTCCTTCAGTTCTTTCATGGTATCTTTAAAACCATCTTTAAGCTCTGTAGTCATAGTCTTTATGGCACAGATTATACCAGAATGTGACAAGCTGTCCTCAATCTGCCTGAGCTGATCAGTGAATTCACCAACAGTGAAAGATCTTCCATTATCACTCCTTGCTAGAAACTTACTGGCCAAGATGTTAGCATAGGATGAAGGAGCAAGCTTAATAAGCTTCTTCATGAGACCTGTTCCCAAAGGAATATCGTCAGGCTCATGAGTGCCATGATCTCCATAAAGCACTTCCTTCACAGCAAACTCCTTCAGAAGCTTAATTCCCTGCTCAACGGTGTTCCACTTCTTGGCAGCCCATGGCAAATCATCTCGGGAAGGATATCTCATAGCCACAGCCAATAGAAGGCGTGTCCACAAGCTAACCCTACCAAGAGGACTTGCCAGGTGTTTGTCCACTCCACTCTCCTTAGTGAGTGGTCCCAGCTGCTTGGCAGACTTGTCTCCTACCTGCAGAGCATTAGCACCAATGCCACGGCATCTCACTAGCCAGCTTAGGATTGGCTCACCTGATTCCCTTGTGTATTCCTTCCTAACTTCCCTGACCTCTCTGAGTGGATCCTTGGAGCCTTGGATGTCATCTTCCTCCTCTTCCTCCTGTTGTTCTGGTGGTGCCTGGCCTAACACAATCTTCCTCATAGCATTCCTAAACTCATTGGAACCATCCTCTCTCCTGGCAGCTAACCTCACAGCGCTCCTCTCACTTGAGTATTGTTGTCTCAGCACATCTACAAGGTCTCGCAGACTAACTGCCTCCTCTTCCTCTTCTCCTTGCTGCTGATCACCAGAGGTCCCCTCTCTTACATCCTCCTGCGAGCCACTCTTTGTCTTAGCTTTTGCTTTAGCAGGTGCCAGAAGGGCCTGAGCAGCAACAGACTTGAATGTGTCTGCTGGAGGATTTGAATCTTTAGGGGTCTGACCTGGAGCTTGTGAGTTCAAATCTGCCTTGCTTTTAACAGGATTTTGGTTCTGGTCTGCTGGCTGGGGGTTCAAATTGGCTGAGCTGGTGTCATTAGGATTTGGACTGACTGGGCTAGCGTTACTAGCACTAGTAGTATTATTAACATTAGTGGGATTATTTGCCTGTCCTCCTGGGATGCCTGCCAACCCTGACTTGTTTTCATTTTTGCTAGGAACATTCTGATTTTGGGTACCTGCCTGTGCTTCTGAGGCTCCTACCGAACTCTGCCCGTTATTGTTTTTGGTTTTGTTATCATTGTATATAACTGTATATATTGTAAATAGCTGCTTGTAAATTCTGCTAGCTGTAAATAAATTGCTTCATCTATATTCCCAGAGGCCGTCTGAGTTAGCTGGGGCAAATACAAAGTGTGGGAGGGGCGGGGTAACCCCCAAACCATCACACTCTCTTACCCTCAAGCCCCACCATGGGCAGGGATACCTCTCAACTAGACTCAGCTGCCCAAAGCCTCATCCAACCTGGCCTTGATCACGTCCAGGCAGGAGCAGCCACAGCCTCCCTGGGCAGCCTCTGCCAGGCTCTCACCACCCTCACACTGAACAACTTCCCCCGCTCCAGTCTAGCCCTGCTCTGCCTCAGCTCCAAACCATTCCCCTTTGGCCTGTCTCAGACCCCCTCAGCAAAAGTCTCTGCAGCCTTCCTGCAGGCTCCCTTCAGGCACTGGCAGCAGCTCTAAGGTCCCCCTGGAGCCTTCTCCTCTGCAGGCTGCACACCCCCAGCTCCCTCAGCCTGTGCTCACAGCAGAGCTGCTCCAGCATCTGGATCATCTTTGTGGCCTCCTCTGGCCTCACTCCAGCAGCTCTGAGTCCTTCTTCTTCTGGAGACAGCAGAACTGCAGGCAGGATTGGAGGTGAGGCCCCAGCAGAGCAGAGCCAAGGGGCAGAATCCCCTCTCCTGCCCTGCTGCCCAGGATATGGCTGCATTCTGGGCTGCATGAGCCCAGGACAGAGCCCAGGACAGAGCCTGTATTCTTGATTTGATTATATTTCATAGCATCACAGAATCACAGAATGGCTTAGGTTGGAAGAGACTTTAGAGATCATCTACTCCAACCTCATTTCCACAGGCAGGGAATCCTCTCAAACCCCCTGTGTGGGTCTTTTGATAGGGTGGTTCTTGCTCTCAGTTACCAAGAAGAGAGGACCATACAGATCCCATGGTTACTTCAAGGTCCCCCACTACTTTCCCCCTCTTCACAACTCCCCCAGAGGGTGGCAGGGGCAAGCACACATACCTGAAAGTTAATTGGATTGTGCAGTGGGAATTATTTTGAAGCTCTCCACTCACCCTCATAAACAGCTCTCAAATGAAGCCCAATCCCTGCTGATAATTCTGCTCCCTGGGTGGAATAAATCCATGAAGCAGCCACCAAGGGAGGAGGAGGCCATGGGCTCCAGACCCCCACTAATTGAACTGCTCTGCAGAAACCAACCCAAATTCCTCCCTTATCCACCCAGCACAGCCCCAGCTCTAAACCAGACAGGCAGAGAGCAATCCTGTCTGTTTATGTCCACTGTCAGCTCCCCAGGATGACTTTTCCCACCTCCAAATGCTTTGGTTCATTGCCTTGGAGCCTGCAGCAAAGGAGACTACTGCTCTGCTCCAGAGCACTGGTGACGGCTCTGGGCAGCCTGAGCTAGCTGAGGATGCCCCTGGTCACTGCAGAGGGGGTGGGACTGGATGACTTTAGAGGGCCCTTCCAACACAGACCACTCCATGACTCAAGTCAGCAGCCTCCAGAAACCCCCATCTCAGTGCCCAGGGAAATGGGATCTGAAGGCATCACTGTGAGGATCCTCAGCATTGGCTTATGTGGCCCAAGGAATTGGGGATCAGTGTTCAAAGGGAACTCTCCCAGTTTCAGCTGGGAGGCAGCAGTGCTCACCAGTAACATCTTGGTCCTTGCCAGCAGTCAGCTCTACCAGCTCAGCAGCAAGCCATGCAGTGACAGGACCTCCACAGGATCCCAGCTCAGAGACAGCTGAAAGAATGCCTGGAGATCATCCAGGCCAAGCCCTGCTCCAGCAGGGCACCCACAGCACAATGCCCAGCAGCACAGTGCCAGGGGAGTTGGAAGCTCTCCACACAAGGACACTCCACAGCCTCTCTGGGCAGCCTGCTCCAGGCTCCAGCACCCTCACCACAAACAACTTGCTCCTCCTCTGCACATGGAGCCTCCTGGGTTCAGTCTGTGCCTTTTGCCCCTTCTTCTGTCCCTGGGCACCACTGACAAGAGTCTGGCCCCAGCCTCTTGCCCCCTACAGCTCCTTCAGCTCTTGCTGAGCATTGCTCAGATGCCCTCTGGGGCTGCTCTTCTGCAGGCTCTCAGCCCCAGGGCTCTCAGCCTTTGCTCCTCCCAGTGCTGCTCCAGGCCCCTCAGCAGCTTTGCAGCCTGCCCTGGACTCTCTCCAGCACTTCCCTGGCTCTCTGCAGCTGGGGAGCCCAGAACTGCACCCAGCACTGCAGATGTGGCCTGACTAGGGCAGAGTAGAGCCCCCTCAAGACCCTTTCTGAACCTGCTGCCCACACTGTTCTTAATGCCCCTCAGGACACCATTTTCCTTCTTGGTCATGAGCAACTTGCAGGCTCCAGCTTAGCTATGTCTGCCCTGAGCCCACAGGAGGTTCAGAGACTCAGGTCTCGTTCAGAAGGTGACCTGGGGCTGCCAAATAAGGTAGAGCAACCAAGCAGCCCTGGCTCCACAGCAATCACACTGCATGAGCAAAGCTGAGTGTCTGACAGCTCTCAGCAGCACCTTTGGGTGTGTGCTGGGATGAGGACACTCAGGAACACCAAATTCCACAACCCTGCTATCAGCAAGGCAAGGAAACAGATTTCTGTTGTGTGCTGCATGGGCAGAGGCAGCCTGCAGCAGCTCAGAGCCTGTCTGTGCTCTGGGAGCTCTTCCACTCAGTCACCTCCAACCACAGCTCCCTTTTGCTACCAAACCTCCTGCTGGGTTCCCTGCTCTCTGGAGTGTCTCCTCCTTCCCCACAGCATTCACCAACTGAAATGATTCTGCCACCCTGGCAAACTTTCACCAGCCTGCTGCCCACTGCTGCTTCCAGCTGACTGGCAGGCTGAGCCACAATCTCCTCTCTGTGACTTTGAGCAATTCCAAACCTCTTCCCAGGGTCTAGGATACTTCCCTCTGCTGAGCTGCTTAACCAGGCTACAGGCAGCCCTCAGAGCAGCCTTCCAGTGCCTGAAGGGGCTCCAGGATTGCTGGGGAGGGACAAGGGACAAGGGCTGGGAGTGCCAGGAGGAGGGACAATGGCTTTGAGCTGGGAGAGGGGAGAGTGAGAGGGGAGAGGAGGAAGAAAGAGTGAGGGTGGGGAGAGACTGGCACAGGTTGCCCAGGGAGGCTGTGGCTGCCCCCTCCCTGGGGCTGTTCCAGGCCAGGCTGGAGGAGGCCTTGAGCAAGCTGTGCTGGTGGGAGGTGTCCCTGCCCATGGCAGGGGCTTGGAGCTGGCTGAGTCTTGAGTTCCCTTCCAACCCATTCTGTGATTCTAAGTGCTCCTGGAGAGGGCTTCACTGCCCGTACAGAGACTCAGACTCACACGGGCTGGTCTCCCTGGTGAGAAACAGGAAAGCAGGGAGCAGAGGTGGTGCTGGGCACACAGCATTTCACTGCTGGGTTGTGTGCTCAGCTCCAGAGCCAGCAGGTCAGAAGGGCTGTACCCTGAGTGCCCAGAGCAGGCTTTGCCTCACCTCCACACCAAGTACTGTTCCTCCCCAGACTGGAGTCTCTCTGTGTCAGCCAGCCACGATCTGGAGCAGTTTGGCAGCTCACTCTCCATTATACCTTCACTCCTCTCCACCCATCTGAGTACTGCAAGGGAGCTGATCACACTGCATCAGGACCTTCCCCCTCCACACCCTTTCCATCCAGCTGCTGGAATTTGTGCTGTTTTCCTTGCCTGGAAAGTGCTGTGTCTCAGAAGCTAGGCTGAAATTCCCTTGGGTGGGTTGGTGAATTCCCAGTGATGCCTTTGGCTCATGCTCTGTGTTCCAGAGCAAAGGCAGAGGTTTCTATCCCTCTGCTAGCAAAGCCTGTGTCAAACCCTTTCCATCAGCACAGGCCACAGTGAAGTGTTCTGACACAGCAACAGTAAAGATGCTCTGATTAAGGGAAAAGCTGCAAAGTGCAACCAGTTCAACTCTCATCACAATTCAGGATGAAAAAACAAACAATCAATCAAACAAAAGGGATTAAAAATCAGCAACTTTTCACAGGGAACAGAACATCAGCCCTGAGATTTATAAACCACTCTCTCTGTGAAGCAAGAAGATGTCTCACACCTAACCCCCAGCTCCCCCCACTGCTGAGGCACTTACCTGTGACCCTGGGACTCCAACTGGTCCTGGTGGTCCTTTGGGTCCTGATGCACCTGGTGGCCCTGGGCAGAACCAGCATTGGAGGCAAGTGTAAGGAGATTTAGAAGGCAGGAGCCCGAATTCCATGTGCAGGCACTTCCCTTTGGTGCTACTGAGGAACAAGTTCTGCACCAGGAGGCTGCTGGAACACTGAAACAGGTTGCTCACAGGAGGTGGTTGAGGACTCATCCCTGGGGATGTTCAAGGTGAGGCTGGACAGGGCTGTGGGCAACCTTCTCTAGTGGAGGATGTCCCTGCTGAGTGCAGGACTCATAGAATCACAGAATCAAGCAGGTTGGAAGAGAGCTCCAGGCTCACCCAGCCCAACCCAGCACCCAGCCCTGGCCAATCAACCAGACCATGGCACTAAGTGCCCCAGCCAGGCTTGGCTGCAACACCTCCAGGCACGGCCACTCCACCACCTCCCTGGGCAGCCCATTCCAGTGCCAATCACTTTCTCTGACAACAACTTCCTCCTAACATCCAGCCTCAACCTGCCCTGGCACAACTTGAGCCTCTGTCACCTTCTTCTGGCCCTGTCTGCCCAGCAGCAGAGCCCAACCCCACCTGGCTACAGCCTCCCTGCAGGCAGCTGCAGACAGCAATGAGCTCTGCCCTGAGCCTCCTCTGCTGCAGGCTGCACCCCCCCAGCTCCCTCAGTCTCTCCTCACAGGGCTGTGCTCCAGGCCCCTCCCCAGCCTTGCTGCCCTTCTCCAAACACCTTCCAGCACCTCAACAGCATCTCTCTTGAATTGAGGAGTCCAGAACTGTAGCACCCTGCACTTGGCCTTGTTCAGTCTCATCCCACTGGCCTCTGCCCACCCATCCAGCCTGGCCAGGTCCCCCTGCAGGGCTCTCCTATCCTCTAACAGCTCCACAGCTGCTCCTAGCTTGGTGTCACCTGCAAACTCACTGATGCTGGACTCAATCCCCTGATCTAGATCATCAATAAAGATATTGAACAGGACTGGGTAAGATATTGACCAGTTCAACCAGGAGGTTGGACTGGATGAGCTTTGGAGGTCTCTTTTGTGCTCTCTGGATGAGCTTTGGAGGTCTCTTCCAACCCAAGCCATTTTGTGTTTGTGGTTGAGCTGTCTGTTTGTCCCAGGACTACAGCAGGACTCCATCACAGGCTGCAGCACTGGGCCACCCACACCCTGATCCAACATGTCCCTGTGCCCTAGGGAAGCTGCTGGGACTCAGGGAGCAAAAAGGGGTGCAAAGAGGCAGGCAGGAGGTCAGGGACGTGCTGCAGCTGCTTCAAATGGCAACTCTGCAGAAGACTTCAGCCAGATGGCAAACACCAGAGTCACTGTGAGCACAGTGCTGCTGCAGCTGCTCCTGAACCAGGCTGACAGGGAGCAAGGGCAGGCCACAAGCCTGCTGCAGTCCTTCTCTGAGCATGGCCAGAAAGTGGATGATGAACACGAAGGAGCTGGAGCTTGGACACAGCCAGCAGGGAGGCTGCCTGTGGCAAAGCAATGCAGAGCTCTCTCTTGCTCTTTGCCCATTTCACTGGCAATAAATTCCTTGAAGGCCAGAAGCACAGCAGAGCCTTCATCCAGCATGAGTTCAGCCAAGTAACAAGGGACAGAGGAGGAGGCAATGGCCTGGAGTTGCACCAAGAGTACTTTAGCTTGGATATTAGGAAGAATTTCTTCACTGAAGGCATTGGTTTGCCCAGAGGGGTGATGGAGTCCCCATCCCTGGAGGTATTTGAGAGTTGTGTAGCTGTGGTGCTCAGGGACATGGTTCAGTCAAGGACCTGTCAGTGGTAGGCTGATGATTGGACCTGATGATCACAGAACTGTTTGGGTTGGAAAAGCTCTCTGAGATCCTCCAGTTCAAGCTTCTACCAGCACCACCATGGCCACCAAACCATGTCCCTAAGTGCCATGGCCACAGGTTCTTGAACACCCCCAGGTGCAGGTGCACCACCTCTGTGGGCAGCCTGTGCCAACCCCTGACTGGGAGCTGCAGCAAAGACATTTTTCCTCATCTCCAACCTAACCCTTCCCTGGCACAATTTTAGGCCATTTCCTCTTCTTCCATCACCTGAATCCAGGCAGAAGAGACCAATCCCTACCAAGAGTCTTAAATCCAGGCTGTTCTGTAGCTCTGAGTTCAGCACTGGCTAAAGAGGTCAGATGGTTTTCCACAGTCACTTCACAGACTAATTCCTTTGGGAATAACAATCCTGTCTCACCAGTAGCTGCTAAATGGCAGCTGCAGATGGGAGAGAGGGCATGTGCTTGGTCTGAGCTCAGCAGTGCTCCTCTCTACTCTGTTTGCCACAGCCCTTCCCAGGCAGCAGCATGGGAGGTGCACACAGGTGCAGCTGAGTCAGCCTAAGCCAAAGGATAAAGGAGCTGAAGCAGACATGGAAGGGCCTCAGGGTGCTGGCCTGAGCCTAACTGGAAGATTGCAGTGAGAGAAATTAGACTACTGGCTGTGAAATGGTGATGTCTGTATTACCTGCCTGCTCTGCTGGGACATGGAAACAAGGACACAAGCAAAGGTAAGGCAGTCCCTGCCTGGCTGTGGCCACACTAACTCTTCTGCCTGAACCTCTGTGAGAAGGCTGAGAGCCCTGGGGCTGTAGAGCCTGGAGAAGAGCAGCCCCACAGGGGATCTGCTCAGTGCTCACAAAGAGATAGAGGGTGGAGGGCAAGAGAATGGGGCCAGACTCTTGTCAGTGGTGCCCAGGGATAGGACAAGTTGAAGAGGGACAGGGATCTGCTGGAGAGGGTCCAGTGGAGGGCTGTGAGGATGATGAGGGGACTGGAGCACTGCCTGGTGAGGAGAGGCTGAGGGACCTGGGGCTGCTTAGTCTGGAGAGGAGGAGACTGAGAGGGGATGGAATCAATCTCTATAACTGTCTGAGGGCTGGGGGTCAGGCGGGGGGGACAGGCTCTGCTCACTGCTCCCTGGGAGCTGCAGCACAGGAGGTTCCAGCTCAACACAAGAGGCAACTTCTTGCCTGTAAGGGTCCCAGAGGCCCTCGTCAGCACCAACTGAATGCTCACCCCAGCCCCTGGTTTCAGCTGTGCTGGTGAAAGCCTGGCACAGCTCAGGGCAGCTCCAGAGCCTGCATGCACACCACGCAGCAGCTGCCCAGAGCCTGCTCAGGGAGCTCTGCAGGGATGGGACAGGACTGCAGCACAGCATCTCTGCTCTCACAAAGGGACTCACTGGGCAGCTCAGGCTTTAATTAGTCCCTCCACAGGATGTGTCCTGCCAAAGCTAAACCCAACCACTACTACCTACAGGTCACACACCTGGGGACTTCTCAGCCTTCCCACTCCTGCATGCACCTCCAGCAAGGGCCACTTGCCACAGCACAGGAAGCTCCACCTCAAGATGAGGAGGAATTTCTTTACCCTAAGGGTCCCAGAGCCCTGGCACAGGCTGCCCAGAGAGGCTGTGGAGTCTCCTTCTCTGGAGCCTTTCCAGCCCTGTCTGGATGTGTTTCTGTGTGACCTGCACTGCATTCTGTGGTCCTGCTCTGGCAGGGGGGTTGGGATTGCTGATCTATGGAGGTCCCTTCCAACCTCTAACATTCAGTCATCCTGTGATCACATCCACCACTCCCCTCTCCATCAGCAACTTCTTCTGCCCATCTTCCCCATCTTGACAGCCTTGCAGTTCAACTTCACTCCTCACCTGGTGGCCCAACAGGGCCTGGGGCTCCCCGTGGTCCTGGCAGGCCAGCCATGATGGTGTCGATGACGGTGGAGGCCAGCTGGGGTTCTCCATCTGGGACAAAGAGCAGAGCAGTCAGTGCCAAGCTGCAGGACTTCTTTCCCAACTCCTTTGTTGCCTGTGGCTGGCCAGGGGCTGGCAGTGCTTCAGGATGTAAGGTCTGGGCTCTTGGAGCAATTGCCCTTTGCTCTGAGGGTGCAGACTGCATCCCAGAAGCGCTGCCCTCGCTGCCCTGCACACCTTTGAACAGCAAAGCAGCTAAAGGGAGCTCTGTGCTGCACAGTGGGAACCAGCCCCAAATCTGCCACCTCCAACACACTTCCTGCCACCTGAGAAATCACACATGGATCTGCAGCTCCTTGTGGTCTGGCATCAGAGAGCTCCTGAGCCAATCTGGCAGCCTGGCACATCCCCCCCAACCCAGCCAGCTGGCACAGGGTGAGGTGGTGGTAGATATTGTGAGGTCCAAGGAACCTCCTCATGGAACTCTCCTGGCATTTAGGGTTCTTTCAGGTGTTCAGCTGGCAAGCTTGAGCAGGTCCTTACTAGATCCCTGCTAGAGCAGGGTAGAATTAGACTGAATATTAGGAGGAAGTTCTTTATTATGAAGGGAGTGAGGCCCTGGAAGAGGTTGCCCACAGGAGCTGTGGACATCTCATCCCTAGAAGTGTGTAAGCCCAGGCTGGATGAGGCTTTGAGCAACCAGGCTAGTGCAAGGCCCCCTCCAGCTCAAGCTATTCTATGGCTTCTGTGGTTCTGTGATCCACTGAGTTCTGGGAAATGGATGGGAACAGGAGTGGAGCAGGGAAGGGAAAGTCATCAGCAAGAACCACCTTCCTTCCCTGCTAAGAACAAAACCCAGCAGCTGTCTTCATCTTCCCTCATCTTGGAGCCAATGTCTTACCACTTCAGCTGCCAACTGAAGAGAGAACTCCTGGCCTTAATCACTGCAACTGTAAGCCCATAGCCAACAACTCCGTGGCCCTGTCCTGTAGCATGCCAGTCACTGTGGAGGTGCCTGCTGGTGGCACCTTCCATCTGAGCATCCCACCACACTAGCTGACACTTGTGGAAACCTGGGGGCAGAAATTCCATGACCACCCAGGCAACAAGGTCACAAAACAAGGAAGGGAGCCACCATGTCCTGCTGCAACTGAGATTTGTGATCCACTGTCCCAACCAGGGTTGTATTTAACCTGGTTGAAGATGTTGTCTTCTGGTCACTAGGATGGTGAAGCCCCTGAGAAGCTTCTCTCCATAGCTGGAGGCCACCATGCAGCAGTCCTGTCCCTCTGCTCTTGCCCATGACCCCAGCCTTGCTCATGTCTCCTTCCACCCCTGTCCTTCAGTCACCACAGTGAAGTTCAGGGGCTCCCTTTGCAGCAGGAGACTGCAAATGTCTCACTGCTGTGCTGATGCAAATCCCAAGCAACACCAGGAGGGTCAGATGGGTGTTTGCTTGCTCTGCAGAGTCCAGCCCAAAGGGCAGAAGGTGAAGTCTCCAGCAGCGTTAGCAGACACTTTGTGAAGCCTTTTCAGCTTCTGGAGTGTTGTCAGTGGGAGACAGGACTTCAGGCTGGTTGTCTGAGGGCAGCTCCTAGAGAGAGCTGTGAACACTCTGTGGCTGCCAAGGATGCCAGCCTGTCTGTGCACTGCCTCCCTGGCAGCAGCAGAGCACAAGGACCACCCCTCTGAGAACCAACATTTCCTGCCCAGAGCCCCGCAGCAATCAGGCTCCTTTGACCATCCACCTTCCCTGCCTCCCAGCCCTGAAATAAACCAGCTGAGAGTGTTTCCATGTTCAGAAGGAAAGGTGCCCAAGTGAGGTGTGTAATCTCATCACTCAGAGGTTGATTTGACCATGTCAAGATCCATCACAGCTTGGGAGGAAGATGGACTTGGGGAACGACAGCAAACAGCAGTGAAGGCATTAACAGCTGCAGAGCCCTTTGTGGCTAAAGGACAAAACCAAATGCAGAGGGGAGAGGATGGGCTGCAAACAGCCAGGACTTAATTACTGCTGGAGCCAAGCCAGGGAGAAGGATTTGAGTTAGAAACCATTCCAGCTAAGTGGTAGAGCACTGCCATGACAGAGTGACTGCCACAAATCCACCCATCCTGACACCTGACTCTGAGGTATTTAGGAAAGGTGATTCCACAGCTCTGGCACAGCAGAGAGCTCTGCTCGACAGCCATCAGCTCAGCAGCTCCTGCTTTGGCTCCTGCAGCACACAAGTGTGGACATGCAGGAAGCCTGGAGTGGCTCCTTGCTCCCCTGCCTGCCCAGGCACAGCTCACTCAGCTCAGGGTTTCCTACCAGGCAGAGCTCCCCAGATTAAATGTGTTCAGTTTTGAGCCCCTCACTCCAAGAAGGACATTGAGAGGCTGGAGCAGGTCCAGCAATGAAGCCAGGGAAGAGCCTGGAGAACAGGGCTGGGGAGAGGCAGCTGAGGGACAGGAGGGTGTTTAGTCTGGAGAAGAGGAGGCTGAGGTTAAGAAGGCAGCTCCCAGGTCCTCCTTTTCTTTAGGCTGAACAACCCCAGGTTAGCTGAGGGACCTGGTGGGGTTATTCAGCCTGGTCAGGAGGCTGAGGGGAGACCTTCTGGCTCTCTGTGTTTCCCTGAAAGGAGGCTGGAGGCAGAGGGGGTTGGGCTCTTCTCTCTGGAATTAGGTGACCTAATGAGAGGAAATGGCCTCAATTTGTGCCAGGGAAGGTTCAGGTTGGAGATCAGGGAAAATGTCTTTGCTGCAGGAGTGGTCAGGGATTGACACAGGCTGCCCAGGGAGGTGGTGGAGTCCCCATGCCTGGAGGTGTTCCAGAACAGTGTGCCCATGGCATCTGGGGACAGGGTTCAGTGGCCATGGTGGTGCTGGGTCAAAGGTTGGACTGGAGGATCCCAAAGAGCTTTTCCAACCCAAACAGTGCTGTGACTCTCTGAAATGGGACTGCAGTGCTAAAGCACAACCCTCTCGTGTCTTGAGGCACTCTCTCCATGCAGAGTGCATCAGGGAGAACTTTTCTTAGAAGCCTCTGCTCCTTACAGACAGGGCTCATCCTGGGGCCACAAAGCACTTAGAGCAGTAAATGGGAGCAGGACTCCTCCCTTCTCAGCCACCTGCTCTGCTGAGCCAGGCTCTGTGGGCACAGGGCTCTGTCCTGTGTCAGTGCTTCTGGACACAGCAAAAGCAGACAATTGCCTGCATCCTGTGAGAAGATCTGGGAGCAGTTTGCTCCGGGAGCTCTCCAAACCCTGGCCAAGCCAAGAGAAAGAGCACAGGCAGCCTGGCCTGGGCAGACAGGAGCACCTGTGTGCTCTGGAGGAGAGTACAAGTGTCCTGCAGAGGGGAGAGATGACAGCACAAGAGGCCCTGGCTGAGGCAGTGACTCAGTGGCTCAGGCACAGCTCCCAGCAGCGCTGAAAGCCATCGGTGTGGTCTGTAACTCAGACGCTGCTCCCTTCCTCTTCTCCTTTCCCTTTGCTTCCTCTGCTCTTCCTCAGCAGGGGCCTGGTGTGCAGCAGGCTTTGGGATGTCACTTTGAAACCAGGAGTTGCCTGCCCTTTCCCCAGGGACGTGCTGGGCACACTGGTGAGCTGCTGTGTCCTCTGCCTTCTGCCTGCCCAGTGCAGTGCTGCCTTCTCCTGAGTCCTGTGCAGCTGAGACCTCTGGGGTCAGAAAAGCAGCTCTGTGGAGAAGGAGCTGGGAGTGCTGGGAACGAGTTCCCCATAAGACAGCAATGTGTTCTGGTGGCCTAGAAGGCAAATGGTGTCCTGGGGAAAAAGGGAGGTCCACTGCCCCCTTTAGTCTGTCCTCAGGAGGCCACAGCTGGAGTGCTGGGTCCAGTTCTGGCTCCCCAGTTGCAGAGGCAACTGCTGGAGAGAGCCCAGGGGAGGCTGCAGAGCTGCTGAGGGGCCTGGAGCAGCTCTGGGAGGAGCAAAGGCTGAGAGCCCTGGGGCTGAGAGCCTGCAAAAGAGCAGCCCCAGAGGGCATCTGAGCAATGCTCAGCAAGAGCTGAAGGAGCTGTGGGGGCAAGAGGCTGTGGCCAGACTCTTGTCAGTGGTGCCCAGGGACAGGAGAAGGGGCAATGGGCACAAACTCCATGGACCCCAGAAGGCTTCATGTGAAGAGGAGGAGCAAGTTGTTTGTTGTGAGGGTGCTGGAGGCCTGGAGCAGGCTGCCCAGAGAGGCTGTGGAGTGTCCTTGTGGGGAGAGCTTCCAATCCCTCCCCGGGCATTGTGCTGCTGGGCATTGTGCTGTGGGTGCCCTACTGGAGCAGGGGCTTGGACTGGATGATCCCCAGAGGTCCCTTCCAGCCCCTCCCTGCTGGGTTCTGGGACTGGTGATTCTCTGTAGGAAACCCTCCACAGAGTGACACTTCCATCCTTTGCTCCTCTCCCTGCTCACTGCCCTGGCTGCAGCAGGCTGCAGAGGACTGTGCTGGCTGCAGGCTGCTCCTGCCCCGCTCGGTGCTGAGCGGCAGAGGATGCTGAGCTCCGTGCCCACAGCCCCAGCCGTGGGGTGCAGCAGCTCAGCTCCTGCCCTGCATCTCAGCTTTGTAAAGGACCAATTGCTTTGATTTGTTGTGGCAGGATGGAAATGAAGCAATCCTGTTGTAATTTCTTTCTGCTACCTGATCTGGAGGAGACAACTGGGACCCATTTCTCCTCCACAGCACAGTGAAGCTGTGAGGAATGATTTGTTTCTCCTCTTTTGGGCTTCTGCCTGCTGATAAACATTGCCAAGAGGAACTTCTTGTGATTACCACAGGCAGATGCATTAACCATCACCTTCGGGCAGAATCAAACCCTGCTCCACGACTAATGAGCTGCTTGGGCTCCCTCCCATCCCCACAGGCCCACATGCCCATGAGCAGGAATCTGCTTCCCTCTGCTGTCAGCAGCTGGGATCCTGATCGCTTTCAGACGTGCTCCGAGCAGAACACAGAAACCAGCTCAGATAACGCCCCCAGGGCGTCCGAGGGCAGGTTGTATTGGCTGTGAAGCAGCAGCTGTCCACCAACCCAGGCCCTGGCATCACGGAATTTGTTTGGCTGGAAGAGTCCTCCCAGCTCCTCCAGCCCAAGCTGCCACCCAACCCCCCCTTGGCCACTAAACCAGCCCCCCAGGTGCCACGGGCACACGGATCTGGAGCATCTCCAGGGATGAGGACTCCACCACCTCCCTGGGTAGCCTCTGCCAGTGCCTGAGAGCCCTCTCAGTGAGCCCTCCCCTGGCACAATTCCAGCAACCCTAGAGAGAAGAGCCCAATCCCCACCTGGCTCCAACCTCCTCTCAAGGAGCTGTAGAGAGCAATGAGGTCTCCTCTCAGCCTTCTTTTCTCCATGTCCCTCAGCTGCTCCTCCCCAGCCCTGTTCTCCAGATCCTTCCCCAGATTTTTAGCCATTCTCTGGACCTACTCCAGCCCCTCAATGTCCTTCTTGGAGTGAGGGCCCAGAACTGACCCCAGAGTTGAAGCTGTGGCCTCACCAGTGCCCACTACAGGGGCACAATCCCTGCTCTGCTCCTGCTGGCCACACCATTGCTGACCCAGCCCAGGATGAGGACATAGAACAGAATCAGTCAGGGTTGGAAGGGAGCACAAGGAGCAGCCAGTCCCAACCCCCCTGCCATGCCCAGGGACACCCTACCCTAGAGCAGGCTGCACACAGCCTCAGCCAGCCTGGCCTCAAACACCTCCAGCCATGGGGCCTCAACCACCTCCCTGGGCAACCCATTCCAGCCTCTGACCACTCTCCTGCTCAACAACTTCCTCCTCACCTCCAGCCTCACTCTCCCCACCTCCAGCTTTGCTCCATTCCCCCCACTCCTGACACTCCCTCACAGCCTCAAAAGTCCCTCCCCAGCTTTTTTGTAGCCCCCTTCAGGTCCTGGAAGGCCACAAGAAGGTCCCCTGGGAGCCTCCTCTGCTCCAGCCTGCACAGCCCCAACTCTTTCAGTCTGTGCTCACAGCAGAGCTGCTGCAGCCTCTCAGCATCCTCCTGGCCCTGCTCTGGACACTCTCCAGCATCTCCACAGCCCTCTTGTCCCAGGGGCTCCAGAGCTGGATGCAGGACTCCAGATGGGGTCTCAGCAGAGCAGAGCAGAGCAGAGGGGGAGAATCCCCTCCCTGGCCCTGCTGGCCACACTTCTGCTGCTGCAGCCCAGGCTCTGCTTGGCTCTCTGGGCTGCAAGTGCACACTGCTGGCTCCTGTGGAGCCTCTCAACCACCAGCACCCCCAGGTGCAGCCACTCACTGCCCAGCCTGCATTGGTGCTCGACATTGCTTGGGATATTCCTCTTACAGGCCAGAAAGAGGAACTAAATCACAGCTCTTCTAAAACCAGCAGTGAGAAGAGGGTTTGGGGCACTGAGAGTTGTTCCCCACACCTGGTTTTCTGGGTTCATCGTGGTGAGTTGGTGTCCTCTCAGCTCCATGCTGAGGAGCTGCTGTGCAGAGGGTCTCTAGCGAAACGCCAGAGCTCAGCAGGCTCACAAGAGGCAGGTGGGTAGAGAAAGGCAGCAGAGGTGAATCCCCCAGCTCCTGACATGTTTCATCTTCACCTTGAGCAGGACCTTGCAGGGGCCCCACAGCCCCTGGCTGTCCTGCTGCCCCAGGGAAGGCAGGGCTCTGGCAGGCAGGTGGGAGGAAGATCTGAGCTGCTCCTTGCCTGCCCACTGCTGCTGTGCCACCGAGAAATGGGAAGCAGGGAGGAAACTTACTTTCTTTTTCAGCTGTGGGCTGGAGTGAGTAGAGAACCCCTTGCTGGAAGGTCAGAGGAAGGCTCGGAGTGGCTGGGGGCCCTGGAGGGCCTGGGGGCCCTGGGATCCCAGTTTCTCCTGGAAGTCCTCTTGGTCCTTGAGGTCCCAACAGCCCTGTGCAGAGGCAGGAGAGGATGTGTCAGTGCACTGGAAGATGTGCCAGTGGTGCTGCCATGACAGGGGGCAGTAAGAAGACAAAGCTTCTGTCCTGCACCCTGAGCACTCAGGGCCACTCTCACGCTCAAGGCTCCAAGTTCAGCTTCCCAAGGCACAGCCTGTCAGATGGGCACACAGCACAGAGCCTGAGCTCTGGTACCTGTTGTGTGATACGTGGGAACATGCTGGGGGTGAACCAAGCCTGCTAGCCAAGGAACAGAGTGCCCCTGCCAGAACCCTGCCAGCCTTCTGCTCCCCTTCACACACAGAAGCACCTCCGGTGCCACTGTGCCACCCCACAGGCTGGCACCGCCGCTGGAGGGCAAAGGCAGCTCCAGCAGGCAGAGGGGGAGGGTTGAGCAGGGAATGCTCTGCTCCAGAGGCTGATAGATCCCAGTCTGTGCAGGGTGGGGAAGCAGGGCCCTGCTCTCCACCTTCCTGGGACAAGCTCTCTCCAGCTCCACAGGAAATCCCAGAGCCTGCCATTGCTCCTGGAGGTCGTTGCCTGCTCTGAGAGCTGCTGGCAGATTTCAGTGCCTAGGGGACCTGCAGGGGTGGATTCAGTATCAGCTCAAGATGTCCAGCATCCTGTGTCCAGGCTCTGGTGATCTGCTGTCACAGAGAACTCGGGTAGAGCAAAATGTCTCCTGTGCTGCCACCACTGCCCTCCCCCAGGACTCACCTGGTGGCCCTGCTGGGCCCCTCTCACCCGGCTGCCCCTTCTCTCCTTTTGGCCCTGGTGGGCCTGGAAGACCAGTTGGTCCAACTGGGCCTGGAGGACCAACCTGTCCTGGCAGCCCTGAAAAGATCAAGGAAGGAAAAGAGTTGGAGGCTAGGACACTGCTGGGGTCAGCAGCCTTTAGCAGTCTGGAAAGCAGGAAGGGCACTCAAGGATGGAGAGGAGACAATGCAGCTTTGCACAGACAGGGTGGTGCTGGTGGCAGCAGCTGGCTGGGGTGTGGGGCACAAGAGCCACACTGGACCTTGTGCTCCTCTTCCTCCAGTCTTTAAGCACACAAGCATGTCCCTGTGCACGAGGCCACCCTAAAACATCACACAACCACGGAATCATTTGGGCTGGAAGAGACTTTAAAGATTACTGAGTCCAACCCTTAACCCAGCCCTGCTGGGGCACCACAAAGCCATGGCCCTCAGCACCACAGCCATGCAGCTCTGAGACCACTCCGGAGATGGGGACTCCACCACCACCCTGGGCAGCTTCTTCTAGGCCTTCACAACCCTTCAGGGGAAGAAATTGCTCCTCATGCCCATCCCAAGCCTCCCCTGCTGCAACTTGAGGCCATATCCTCTTGCCCTGTTGCTTGCTAGCAAGATGTGCACCTCCAACTGGGATGTGCACCTCCAGCTGGGATGTGCTGGTTAAAGCTCAAGTGAGCCCAGACTGTCCCTGTCCCAAGGTCTGAGTGGCTCTGGGCAGGGTCTGCTGGTCCCCCAGGAAGTCCCTTGCAAGCTCCACCAGAGCAGTGCAGCTCCACAGCAGTCCCAATGTATGGAACCAGCCCAGAGCTGTTAGCAAAAGCAGACCAGCCCTCGGCTGACCTCTGCCTGCTCCCGGAGCCTCTGCACCAGACGTGTCTCTGCTTCCTGCTCTCTGCCCTCATCCGACAGGAGGCCCACACTGAGCACCAGCAGGTCTCAGCCCAGACTGCAGTGAATGCTGCTGCAGGTCTGAGCTGACTTAGATGTCACTGAGACCAGCAAACTGAGAGCTGAGCAAACCCACCTGGCAGCACCAGCAAGGGTTCCAGCTCAGCAGGATGCTCCTTGGCAAATCTTTTCCAGCCCCCTGTGAGCCTACCTGAAGTGCAGGCAGTGCTTGTGATGTGGTGCTGCTGGCACCAAACAAAGCCTCCGTGCTGCTTTCTTTAGAGTAAGGGAAAGCACAGCCCTTGGCAGCCTCAGAGGGCTCTGCAGCACAGCTCTGTGCCCTGGGCTCAGGGAAGCAGGGAAGGCAGTGTGCAAACATCAGGTGAGCAGAGGTGGGAGAGCTGCTCTGCCTGCTCACATTGAGTGGTTAATGGTTACAGCACAGGAATCAAGTGTCAGAGCCAAGAGTCAAAGGGCTCTGAGCTACCACAGAGCTCTGACCATTAGAAAGCTTTGGTGGATCACAGAATCCATCAGCTGGAAGGGACCCTCAAAGGTCTTCTTATCCAACCCCCCTCAGCAGGGACACCTCCAACTAAATCAGGTTGCTCAGGACTCTACCAAGTCTGACCAGGGATGAGCAACCTGTTCCAGTATTTCACCACTCTCATTGTGAAGAGCTTCCTCTAATGTCCAACCTAAATCTCCTCTGCTCCAGTTTCAAACCATTGTCCCTTGTCCTGTCACGACAAGGCCCTGGAAGAAGTCCCTGCTCTTCCCTGCTGTAGGTCCCCTCAGATAGTGAACTGCTGCTCTAAGGTGTCCCTGCAGCCTTCTCTTCTCCAGGCTGAACAGCCTCAACACTCAGCCTGTGCCCACAGCAGAGGTTCTTCAGCCCTCCAGATCAGCTTTGTGGCCTCCTCTGACCCACTCCAGCAGGTCCATGGCCTTCTTGTGCTTAGGACTCCAGAGCTGGCCCCAGCCCTGCAGCTGAGCTCTCCCCAGAGCAGGGCAGAGGGGCAGGATCCCTTCTCTCCAGCTCTGCCCACACTGCTTTGGATGCAGCCCAGGCTGCCCTTAGCCTTCTGGGCTGCCAGTGCCCACTGCTGGCTCCTGTCCAGCTTCTCACCCAGCAGCACCCCCAAGGCCTACTCTGCAGGGCTGCTCTCAACCTCATCACCCCCAGCCTGGACTGATAATGAGGATTGCCCTGACTTAGGTGCAGGACCTTGCACTTTGCCTTATTGAACCTCAAGAGATTCCATTCAATGCAAGCCATGAAGTCAGAGGAAGATCCTCCTGAGCTCAAAGCTCAGTGCAACCACACTTTGAGTTTTAGGCTCTATGTCTGACCATCACCCACCAGAGGGGAAGTTACTTATGGACAAACTCTTAAGCAATATCCTTCCCCAGCCCTGGTATCAGAAGAGGTATTGGACCCTCCAAGAGCAGTGCCTGGAGAGGCTGCTGCAAGTAGGCATTGGAGAAAAATGGATGGGAATTAGAAGAGAGAAGGGGAAAACAATCACAGAATTTGGACTGGAAGAGACTTCTAAGACCATCAAGTACAAACATTGACCTAAAGGCACCAAGCTGGCCACTAACTCCCCCACAGCTGACGCCAGAGGGCACAGGCTCCATGTTAAACAGGACTTACAGCTCCCACGTTCAGGTCTGGTTCCCACTCCAGGTGTTGGACAGACCACTTGGGGCAAAAACCTTGTCCCATCCAAACAGTCACCCAACAGCTCTGCACTTACCAGAGCAAAGCAACTACACCTCAACATCAGAGCTCCTGGAGAGACTCCCCCTCCTCCCCATTGATTTTGTGCCATTCCAAATCATGCTCTCCCACAAACAGGAACTCTCTTCACCTCTGCTCCACGGTGAAGCTGAGCAGACAGAAGACATCAGATTCTCCAAAGGCTTTGTGTGGGAGGCTGTGTCTGTGCTATGAGGTTACTATCACTAAGAGAGATCTGATCTCAACAGAGATCTGATTTAATTAAAGTACTGAATAGGAACTGATCATGGACTTGGGCAGGCTGCAGAGCTGGGTGGTAGGAACCTCAGGAAGGTCACCAAGGACAAGTGCAGGGTCCTGGCCCTGGGCAGGAACAACCTCCTGCAGCAGGGCAGCTGAGGGGGGACCTGCTGGGAAGCAGCTGCAAGGAGAAGGAGCTGGGAGTGCTGGGGGACAGCAAGTGCCCATGGGGCAGCAATGTGCCCTGGGGGGCAAGGAGGCAAATGGTGTCCGGGGGGGCATGGAGGAGAGTGTGGGCAGCAGGGCAAGGGAGGTTCTCCTCCTCCTCTACTCTGCCCTAGTCAGGTCTCTTCTGATGGCTCCAGTTCTGGGCTCCCCAGTTCAAGAGCCAGGGAACTGCTGAAAAGAGTCCAGGGGATGCTGCAAAGCTGCTGAGGGGCCTGGAGCAGCTCTGTGAGGAGCAAAGGCTGAGAGCCCTGGGGCTGAGAGCCTGCAGAAGAGCAGCCCCAGAGGGCATCTGAGCAATGCTCAGCAAGAGCTGAAGGAGCTGTAGGGGGCAAGAGGCTGTGGCCAGACTCTTGTCAGTGGTGCCCAGGGACAGGCCAAGGGGCAGCAAGGGGCACAGAGTGGCAGGCAGGAGGTTTGATGTGCAGAGGAGGAGCAAGTTGTTTGTTGTGAGGGTGCTGGAGGCCTGGAGCAGGCTGCCCAGAGAGGCTGTGCAGTGTCCTTGTGTGGAGAGCTTCCAACCTCCCCTGGACATTGTGCTGCTGGGCAAGCTGCTGTGGGTGCCCTGCTGGAGCAGGGGCTTGGACTGGGTGATTTCAAGAGGTCCCTTCCAACCTCGATGTGCTGGGGTTGTGTGAATGAATCTCAGAGTTTAGTTCCTATCAGGTTGCTCAACCTTAGGACACAATCTGCAGACTTTTCTGTGGCTCCAGGGCTCTTTTTATGGGTCTCACCTGCCAGATGATGCTGCAGGTGGCCAGCTCAGGCAGGGTATTAGAAGCCAGAGCATTTGGTGACAGCAACACAAAAGAGCTTTTCCACCCAACCAAACCTCTCCAACACACCTGAAAGTTTATTGCAGCAAATCCCTCCCAGCAGAGAAGGAAGAGCAGAGGCACTGCTCTGCAAGCATGTCACACTGCTGCTCAGCTGGGCCAGAACATCTCCTCACTTCAGTAAGTCAGCCTCAATCCTTCAGGTCAGCCTCTGCAAGTCACTGCTGTGAACTTGCTGCCAGCATCCTCAATCACCCTGCTGCAGCAGGGCTGGACACAAACTGGCACTTCCTTCCCTGAAGGTGCAATGTGCTGAAGGAAAGGCTGGGAAGAGCAGCAGTGAGTAATGTGTGAGGCAAATGCTCAGCCTGGTGCCAAACGGTGTTAGCAGCACAAAAGAGACGAGTGCAAGGGGAGAAGAAAGTGGAAAGGACTGGGAGGAAAGGCGGAGGGAAAGAGCAGCCCCAGTCCTCTGCTGGCTTTGCGTTCAGAGAGCTGAAGCAGGGCACTCTGCTCGTGTGGAGCTTAGCAAAGGCATGCCCAGAGCATGCCCAGCAGCTCCCACTGGCCCAGCAGGGAGCACCACTAAGATAACAACTGTGTCTGCTCCACGGGAACGAGTGGCCAGGGAAGCCAATGGTGTCCTGGGGTGCGTGAGGAAGAGAGTGGCCAGAAGGATGAGGGAAGTTCTCCTGCCTCTCTACTCTGTCCTAGTCAGGCCACAGCTGCAGTCCTGAGTCCATTTCTGGGCTCCCCAGCTGCAGAGAGCCAGGGAAGTGCTGGAGAGAGTCCAGGGGAGGCTGCAGAGCTGCTGAGGGGCCTGGAGCAGCTCTGGGAGGAGCAAAGGCTGAGAGCCCTGGGGCTGAGAGCCTGCAGAAGAGCAGCCCCAGAGGGCATCTGAGCAATGCTCAGCAAGAGCTAAAGGAGCTGTAGGGGGCAAGAGGCTGTGGCCAGACTCTTGTCAGTGGTGCCCAGGGACAGGAGAAGGGACAGCAATGGGCACAAAGTCCATGGACCCCAGGAGGCTCCATGTGCAGAGGAGGAGCAAGTTGTTTGTTGTGAGGGTGCTGGAGGCCTGGAGCAGGCTGCCCAGAGAGGCTGTGCAGTGTCCTTGTGTGGAGAGCTTCCAACCCCTCCCCGGGCATTGTGCTGCTGGGCAAGCTGCTGTGGGTGCCCTGCTGGAGCAGGGGTTGGACTGGATGATCCCCAGGGGTCCCTTCCAGCCCGCCCTGTGCTTGGACTTTGTGATTCCACCACACACATCCTGGCTCCTCCAGCCTCTCCACGGGGCAGTGCTTCCCATCCTTGCTGTGCTGGGAGAAGCGAAGGTCTCCAAGATGGCATTTCCCCTCTCTGACCAGTGCAGGCCATGACTAGGTCAAAGCCAAAGAAGAAACTCAGCCTCTCTGCATCTCTGAGGCTCCCAATCACTGAGGCCCCTTCTGCTTTGTGAGCCACATCACACACAGGACTGGGCACAGCAATGCTGGAAAGAGGCAATAGCAGAAGCATTGACTTACCCTGCGGGATGAGCTGCTCCTCCGCACCTCTGTGTCCTTTAGACTCTTCTTAAGGAGGTCAGAGGAAAGAAAGAACAAAAAAACAACAAACAAACAAAATAATAAGAAGAAGTTACGGCAAAGG
The DNA here is from genome assembly GCF_015220805.1 of Pogoniulus pusillus. Lineage (NCBI taxonomy): Eukaryota > Metazoa > Chordata > Aves > Piciformes > Lybiidae > Pogoniulus > Pogoniulus pusillus. The sequence continues at coordinate 873,538 of NC_087290.1, read as the reverse complement.
AGGCCTCTGGCTGCCAGCTGGCTCAGGCAGAGAGGGCTTTCTTGTCTCTGTACTCAGCAAAATGGGTCCTGTTGACTATGAAGCTGATGGGGCAGAGCAGCGGAGCTGTCTTGGCAGCCCTGACAGCTCTTAGCTGAGTGACTGTGCTCAGCCTTGCCACTCACACACAGATAACCACTTCAATGGTAGCAAACTGCCCTGGACCCCAGCCTGGAGAGGTCTGAGCCAGCCCTGGGTGGGAAGGGCAGGCAGGAGCACTCCCAGCAGGCAGAGCAGCCAGCCCTGGCAGCTGGTTTTGTGCTGGGCACCAAGGGGCTGCCCTTAGCCCATCCTCTTGGGAAACTTGGTGGTCTTCACAGGGGAAAAGCCTTCTGAAGTCCATGCCTGCTGCTACCCCACCAACTGCTACATTGGCAGCCATGTCCCAGGGAGTGGAACACCTTCCACAGGAGGAAAGGCTGAGGGAGCTGAGGAGACTGAGAGGTGACCTCAGTCATAGCGAAGAGATGTCCAGAGCAGTGTCAGGAGGACAGAGCCAGGCTCTGCTCAGTGATGTCCAATGACAGGACAAAGGGCAGTGGGTGCAAGCTGGAGCAGAGGAGGTTCCACATCAACATAAGGAAAAACCTTGTCAGTGTGAGGGTGGCAGAACCCTGGAGCAGGCTGCCCAAAGAGGTTGTGGAGTCTCCTCTGGAGACATTCAAAACCCACCTGGACGCATTCCTGTGTGACTGCTCTGGCTGCTCCTGCTCTGGCAGGGGGCTTGGACTGGATGAACTCTGGAGGTCTACTCCAGCCCCTGATGTTCTGTGATTCTGTCTGCACCCAGGCTAAGATTCAGAATCTCTTTGGCTAAAAGACCAGTAGTAGAACAAGGCAGGCAATGCTTCACAAAACCCCCTGGGGATGGCACTGGGAGGAACAAATAAAGGCTTCCAGGAGACCCTGAAGAGGCCTTCCAGGATCTGAAGTGGGCTACAGGAGGGCTGGAGAGGGACTATTGACAAGGTCTGGTAATGACAAGATGACGAGGAATGGATGTAGAGTGGCAGAGGAGACACTGAAACTGGATGTTAGGAAGTTCTTTAGAGTGAGGGTGGTGAGAGACTGGCACAGGTTTCCCAGGGAGGTTGTGGAGCACAGAAGCACCCAGGGAATGTTCTGCCCTAAAAGGTAAAAGTAAGCCCTGACTTCTCCTGATGTGGTTGAGACTGGCACAGTGCCATGCTGACTGGCTGCTCTGTGGCCATTAGTCTCAGACTGTGCTAGCAAAAAGAAATGAGCAGGTAAAGACAACCTGCTCTGCCTTAATGTGCCCTCTGCTTCTGCCAGGGCTTCTGCCTCACCGCTCTGGCATCCTGATGTGCTCTGCATCATGTCTGCAAAGCCGTAAGCCCTGCTGCAGATTAACAAGCCCTGATACTTTGGGTTTGTCTGCTTGGAAACTGCCTTGCTTCAAGTATCTTTACTGAGGATCTGTGTGGAGCTATTTCTTGCTGACGGAGGACATGATTTGACAAACATGAGCAACCTGTGCTGCAAAGAGTGTCCTTGGAGCTCACCTCGGAGGCAGGAACTAAGGCAAAGAAACAGCCCCCACATCCAGCTGCAAGGGGGCAGGATCTGCTGGCCTCACAAAAATTTGTTTAAGCCTTAACCTCTCTGTGCATTAGGCACAGCTCTACCCTACCTGTGCCTTCCACATGCACCAATCTTAACTAAGCCAGCTGAACAGGCCTCTGCTAAGTTGGGCATAAAGGACACCATATCGCCTCCACGAGGGGAGATGATTTAACCACACTGGTACCTGTCCTTATCTGGCCACAGACTCTCACCAACAGATCTGGACCAGGGGATCGAGTCCAGCATCAGCAAGTTTGCAGATGGCACCAAGATAGGAGCAGCTGTGGAGCTGTTGGAGGGTAGCAGAGCCCTGCAGAGGCACCTGGCCATGCTGGAGGGGTGGGCAGAGGCCAATGGGATGAGACTGAACAAGGCCAAGTGCAGAGTTCTGCACTTCGGCCACAACAACCCCAAGCAGCACTACAGGCTGGGGCCAGAGTGGCTGAGAGCAGCCAGGCAGAGAGGGAGCTGGGGGTGCTGGCAGAGAGGAGCTGCAGAGGAGGCAGCAGTGCCCAGGTGGGCAGCAGAGCCAATGGCATCCTGGGCTGGCTCAGGAGCAGTGTGGGCAGCAGGACAAGGGAGGTTCTTGTGCCCCTGTGCTCTGCTGCCTCCTCTGCAGCTCCTCTCTGCCAGCACCCCCAGCTCCCTCTCTGCCTGGCTGCTCTCAGCCACTCTGGCCCCAGCCTGCAGTGCTGCTTGGGGTTGTTGTGGTTGAAGTGCAGAACCCTGCCCTTGGCCTTGTTCAGTCTCATCCCATTGGCCTCTGCCCACCCATCTAGCCTGGCCAGGTGCCTCTGCAGGGCTCTGCTACCCTCCTTAATTCTAATCCAGCCTAACCCTTTTTCCCCTAGCCTCCTGGGCATCTTTGTGACATCTCACCTCAGATCTCCAGATTTACCACATGAGATATAGGTGGGTTGGTCTGGTTACTTCTGAAGGGAGGGAAAGAGTGGGGGGGCTGGGGAGGAGGTCTGGGTGGTTGGGAGCCCTCCTGGCAATCTGATAGTTCTGGGGGGGTGTTGTGTTTCTGTATTACTTTTAACTTGTATATCTCTGTATCTGTCTGTGTCTATATCTGCCTGTAAATTCTGCTAAGCTGTAAATACAGCTTCATTCCTTAACCTCCAGCCCAGCTGAGCCTAGTCTAGGTGAATCAAAGCTGGGAGGAGGGGGCAGGTACATCCAAACCATCCCAGCAAGCAGTATAATTGGCCACAAGAGCCTCTTCCCAGCTCAACTGAGCTTAAGGTTGGTTGTGTTATTGCTGGTTATTCCTTATGTGTTCTAGATTCTGTTATTCCTTTCTGGAATGTTCTCAGGAGCATTGCACAGGACCAATATAATTTAACATTAGTGGGCAGGTGGCAAGAGTCCTGACCATCCAAATTCACAAACAATATTCATTGTTGAATTGAAGTGAATATTGAGTGAGAAAAATCTTGTGTCATTAATAGTGACCATAAAGAATGGGCAGCCCCCACCCCACCTGCCTGCAATTCCCTGCACTTCACCAGCACCCACAGTGGGCTCCTTTGGCTGCCCCTGAATTGTGCACAGGAACTGGAGTGGGCTGGGCAGGAAGCCAGATGTGGCCCCAGACCCACGACACAAGCCCAGAAGTCCTTGGCAGAGCAGGTGTTTGAAGGCAGGGGCTGGAGCAGGCAATAATGTGGCAATAAGCAGCTCAGCTAATTGCTCCTAACTGCTGCAAGACACTGTCCTGACCTGAAGGGCTCCAGTGCCTGCCTGACTCCCACTTGTTACTCCAGAGTCGTTATCCAGGCTGGGTGGAAAAGGCTTCAAGATCATGGAGTCCAACAACCACCACCCAACACCTCCCTGCACACAGCCCTTAGACCATGGCCCTAAACCCCCTCATCCAAATGGCTTCTGAAGGCCTCCAGGGATGGGGACTGCACCACTTTCCCGGGCAGCCTGGATCAGTATCTGCAACCCTGCTGGGAAGAAGTTTTCCTAACATCCTACCTGAACCTCTCCTGGGGCAGGGGAAAGTGCAACAGCAAACAATGACCTGGGTTTTGGAGGGGATCACCTCCTGGATATACTGCAGGGGTGGAGGGTGATGGAACTGAGGGTGGTGAGAACACTGGCCCAAGTTGTCCAGAGAGGTGCCAGAAGCCTCATCTCTGGAAGCATTGCAGGTCAGGTTGTCTGGGGCTCTGAGCAACCTGCTCCAGTTGGGGATGTCCCTGCTGAGTGCAGGGAGGTTGCACTGGATGGCCTTGAAAAGTCTCTTGCAACCTAAAGCATTCTGTGAGTTGATGACTGATTCCCTCCCATTTAACACACTGCTTCCTCAGCGCCTGAAGGCAGGGACTGGGGGGCCCTCAGATGTCCCTTCCAACCCACAGCAATCTGTGATTGTGTGCACCTGGGGAATGGAGACCATCTGCTGATGGAAGTGCTCCAACAGCCACAGCTCGAGTGCTGTGCACAGTCTGGGGCACCACAATACAGGAGAGATGTGGAGATGCTGGAGCAGGTCCAGAGCAGGGCAAGGAAGCTGGGAAGGGCCTGGAGAATAAATCTTCTGAGGAGCAACTGAGGGAGCTGGGGATGGGTAGTGTGAAACAGAGCAGGCTGAGGGCAGAGCTCACTGCTGTCTGCAGCTACCTGAAGAGACATGTAGAGAGGCTGCTGCTGGGCTCTGCTCAGGGGGAACTGCAGACAGAACAAGGGGGAATGGCCTCAAGCTGAGCCTGGGGAGGTTCAGATTGGACATTAGGAGCAAGTTTTTCCTGGAGAGAGTGGTCAGGGAGTGGAATGAGCTGCCCAGGGAGGTGGTGGAGTGACCCAGCCTGGCTGTGTTGCAGGGTGGTTTGGCTGTGGTGCTTGGGGCTGTGGTTTAAGGTGACTCTTGTAGAGCAGGGTTCTGGGCTGGGCTTGGTGCTCCTGAGGGGCTGTGCCAGCCTGCATGGTGCTGTGGTTCTGGTTTGCATCACTGCCTGGGTGAGTGGCAATTGCTGCTCCTTGTTGAGCGAGAGGTTATCACCTGTAGGGAGCCTGTGAGAGGAGAGGACTTTGAGCAGAGGGGACAGAATGGTCTCTGCTTTGGCTGGCCTGGCCTTAGGGGAGTGAAGTGCAGGTGCAGAGGTGCTGTGACAGCAAGAATAAAGGAGATGGAGAAGGCAGAGCAAGCACAAAATGGACACTGGGGGGAAAGGGCTTTAACTCCATTGCTGGCAGCTGTCACTGTGGCTCTGCAAACACTTTGCAGAACACACTGTTAGTGAACCTCCCTCCATGCTGTGGCATCCTGTCAAGTTCTAAACGTGGACAACATCTGCTGTGGGTTGGTTGCTCCAAGCTGCTGCAGTCAGGCAGGGCTGCCATGACAAACTGGCTCAGGCCAAAACACTAAATTAAGGGGGGAAAGAAAGCAAACTAGGCCCCACAGAGGGTAAAGAAGAGCTGTGGGAGCAAGCAAAGCTGCTGACAGACAGGGCTTTGGAGGCACAGGGCTGGGGTCTGGCAGTGGGAATGCCAAGGTGAAGGAATTCCGCTGCGTGGGGACCTGCCTGGCCAAGTGGGCTCCGAGGGAGCTCTTTCTTCAGTTTGGTGCCACAGGAGGGACCTCAGCCCAGCCTGTGTATGGGACACTGCCCAAACACAAGGCAGCCTGCAGCTGAGGTTGGGGTTCCCTGGGAGAGTTTAGCCTCCCATCCATCCCCACCCCCAGCCCCCTGCCTCCCGGCACTGCCCCCGCGCAGGGAAAGGCTGCAGTCGGCGCTGGGGAGGTGAGGCTGAACTGTCCCCCTGTGATCCCAATGGCCCTCTGGGGATCCCCCAGGAATGGCTCAACCTATCCAGGCCCCCAGATCACAGCCTTTAGGCTTGAAACCCAGGCACTGGAACCCACGAGCAGGCACAGTGACTCTGCAGAGGGTAACAGCAAATCCACCTTGGCCAAGACCAGGATCCAGCTCTTGGTGGATGCTGGTGCCCACAGAAATCAAAGCAGCAGCAGGCCACTGAGGCTGGCAAAATGGAGATCAATAGGTTAGGTGCCCTCCAGAAAAAGGGCTGCTCAGCACTGCCTTAACTCCAGGAGGGGCAGAGACAGGGGGAGAAAAGGTGAAAGTCCCTCTCTTTGAGAAAGGGTGACGCCAGCCCTGGGGGGCAGTAGGAAGGGGCCCAGGAGAAATCACAGCCAGCTTGCTGCAGCCAAAAGGGGTCAGAGAAGGCTGAATTCCTTCATTATCCATGAGGTTGCACCACTAGTGTGGGACCATCTCTGCTCACAGCTGGGCAGAGAGGGAAGGACAGGAGACAGGAGAATCACAGGATCACACAGTCAGTCAGGCTGGAAAAGACCTTAGAGATCATCACATCCAACCTATTACCCAACGTCTTCTGATCAACTAAACCCTGGCACAAAGTGCCTCATCCAGTCTCTTCTTAAACACTTCCAGGGGCAGTGCCTCCACCACCTCCCTGGGCAGCCCATCCCAGTGCCAATCACTCTTGCTGTGAGGAACTTCCTCCTAACATCCAGCCTGGACCTGCCCTGGCACAGCTTGAGACTGTGTCCCTTCTGTCACTGATTGCCTGGGAAAAGACACCAACCCCATCTGGCCACAACCTCCTTTCAGACAGCTGTAGACAGTGATAAGGTCCCCTCTGAGCCTCCTCTTCTTCAGGCTAAACAACCTCAGCTCCTTCCAGTAAACCTTCAGACTGAAGAGTCCCTGCTTTGGAGGCATCTTCTCCCTAAAGCTCAAGAATCCCAGTAGAGTGGTGTTGGAAGGGACCTCCAGAGGTCATCCAGCCCAACCCCCTGCTAAAGCAGGGCACCCACCGTGGGGTCACAGGATGCCCAGCAGCACAATGCCCAGGAGGGGGTTGGAAGCTCTGCACACAAGGACACTCCACAGCCTCTCTGGGCAGCCTGCTCCAGGCCTCCAGCACCCTCACAACAAACAACTCTCTCCTTCTCTTCACATCCAACCTCCTGGGGTCCACTTTGTGCCCATTGCCCCTTGTGCTGTCCCTGGGCACCACTGACAAGAGTCTGGCCCCAGGCTCTTGCCCCCACAGCTCCTTCAGCTCTCACTGAGCATTGCTCAGATGCCCTCTGGGGCTGCTCTTCTGCAGGCTCTCAGCCTCAGGCTCTACTCCCAGGTCTCCCCCGTCCTGAAACCCAGGGGACAAATAATGCCAACTATGACCCTAAAAGAGAGGTTGCAGACCCTCAAAACACCTCCCAGAGGGAGGTTTGCCTGCTGAGCACAGCCCCACCTTGCATTGTGTGCCTGCAGGAACCGAGGCTAAGGTGTCCACGCCAGGGCTGCACAGTGTGGGTACGGTGCCAGCCCTGGCAGGAGGCTGCCTGCCCTGTGCCCACCCCGTGGCATGTGGGTGACGTGGGGAAGAGCAGAAGGTGCTTACCAGCAGACCCCACTCTCTTGCTGAGCACAGTGCCAGGGTTCAGCAGGGGAAAGGCATCTGGCAGCAGGTCTCCATACCAGGTGGCTGTTGTGCCAGTGATGGGCAGGTTGTTTTCCAACGATGGGCTCCGCTCCGCAGCCTCCAGCAGGAGGATCTAGAAGGGGGACATGGGGAAGGCAGTCAGGTCGGGGGGATGGTTTCATACACTGCCTCAGTCCTGAGGAGCTCCTGAGACTGCACTCTTTGCCCACAGGAGCTGTGACTAACTCTGCCCCACAGACCACAGAGCTTCAATGTCAAAGCTGTGCTGCTTTTGTGGGCAGGGCAGGAGCTGCTGTGTTAAGCTGCAGGAGGATTCCACACAGGCCCCCAGATGCTCAGAGGGCTGAAGAACCTCCCCTGTGGGCACAGGCTGGGAGACTTGGGGCTGTTGAGCCTGGAGAAGAGAAGGCTCAAGGGAGACCTCAGAGCAGCCTTCCAGTGCCTGAAGGGGCTCCAGGAGAGCTGGGGAGGGACAAGGGACAAGGGCTGGGAGTGCCAGGAGGAGGGACAATGGCTTTGAGCTGGGAGAGGGGAGAGTGAGAGGGGAGAGGAGGAAGAAAGAGTGAGGGTGGGGAGAGACTGGCACAGGTTGCCCAGGGAGGCTGTGGCTGCCCCCTCCCTGGGGCTGTTCCAGGTCAGGCTGGATGAGGCCTTGAGCAAGCTGTGCTGGTGGGAGGTGTCCCTGCCCATGGCAGGGGCTTGGAGCTGGCTGAGTCTTGAGATCCCTTCCAACCCATTCTGTGATTCTAAGTGCTCCTGGAGAGGGCTTCACTGCCCGTACAGAGACTCAGATTCACACGGGCTGGTCTCCCTGGTGAGAAACAGGAAAGCAGGGAGCAGAGGTGGTGCTGGGCACACAGCATTTCACTGCTGGGTTGTGTGCTCAGCTCCAGAGCCAGCAGGTCAGAAGCTGCTGAGGTGAAGGGCTGTACCCTGAGTGCCCAGAGCAGCCAGCTGAGGTTCCTCAGTGGCAAGTCAAAGCACAAGTGGTGACTGGATTAAAGATGATGGTGAATAGAAGCTTTTAAGGAGCTGAAGTGCTTTGATATGGTAGTGAATGAAGGCAGATAACTTCCTCCAAGAGCTCTGCCTAAAGTAATGGAATGTTAGAAAAACTCACAACTGTCTCTGGACCTTTTAACAGAGCAGCTTCAAAAACCTCACATGCCAGTGGCTGTTCCTGAGCCACTTGGACCATTCACTGCCCAGAGCTCCTGGGCAAAGTGAATCTGTGTTCCCAGTGTGACTCCAACTGCAGTCCATCAAGTTGTGCCCAGTGAAACTGCCTACTGGACTTGGTGATGGCTGCAAAAGACCTCAGCAGCCCTAAGAAGAGGAGAGATGGAGGACCCAGGTAGACTCTGCCCACTGACAAACTCCAACACTCATTGTACTTTAACATCACTATTCTTAATTAAAGGTTTCATCAAATTAGGATTGTCTCCCTGGACTGGGCACTGGTGAGAGCACAGCTTGAACCCTGGGGTCAGTTTTGGGACCCTCTCTCCCAGAAGGACACTGAGGGACTGGGGCAGATCCAGAGAAGGGCAACAAAGCTGGGGAAGGGTCTGGAGAACAGGGCTGAGGACAAGCAGCTTAGGGAGCTGGGGGGTACAGCCTGGAAAAGAGGAGGCTGAGGGCAGAGCTCATTGCTCTTTCTAGCTGCAGAGGAGGCTGAAGCCAGGGGAGGGTTGGTCTGTTTAACCAAGTAATAAGGGATAGAACAAGAGGAAATGGCCACAGGGGAGATTCAGGTTGGGTATTAGGAACAATTTCTTCACTGAAAGGGTTCTCAGGTACTGGAACAGGCTGCCCAGGGAGGTAGAGGAGTCCCCATCCCTGGAGGTGTTTGAGAGTTGTGAGATGTGGTGCTGAGGGAGGTGGTTGAGGCAAAGACTTGTCAGTGCTGGGCTGACGATTGAGCTCGATGACCTTAAAGGGCTTTTCTAACCCAGGCAATGCTGTGACTTAAAACAAGGGAACAACACAAAGATTAAATGGCACTTTTCTATTTCACTCTAAAGGCTTCATTCCTCTGCCTTCACAGAGCCACAGAATGGTGGAGAGCTTGGAAGAGACCTCTGGAGATCATCCAGTCCAAGCCTCTGCTCCAGCAGGGCACCCACAGCAGCTTGCCCAGCAGCACAGTGCCCAGGGGGCTTTGGAAGCTCTCCACATAGGACACTCCACAGCCGCTCTGGGCAGCCTGCTCCAGGCCTCCAGCACCCTCACAGCAAAAAGCCTGCTGAGGCTCCACTGCATCCCTTCATCCAGGGCATCGATGCAGATGTTGAACAAGACTGGACCCGATCCTGACCCCTGGGGAACACCAAGAGCTACAAACCTGCAACTAGACTGCTCTGGTGATCAGCACTGCCTGAGCTCTGTCTTTCAGGCAGTTCTCAACCCACCTCACCTCTGTTTTGCCTTCCTAGTATCAGAAAGCAAAACTTTGGATCCATGGATAAAGATCCTTGCAATAAAGGAAGAATTTTGCTTCTTTGCAACAGCTGAGGTTCAGTTCCCTTGCACTTAACCTACCTCCCAGTTTAATTAGTCTCTGATTGCCACCCCCAGGCCAGCACATTCTGCAGGCAGCTGATCATGCCTGGCTCTGCTGCAGTGCTGGCTCTCACCATGCCTCGTAATAAAGGAGTGCTAAACCTTCTCACAACTGCGAGCCACAAGCAAACAGCCAGAGCCAAGGCACTCACATCTGATTGCTCTGTGACTTCATTAGCTACAGACGAGGCCGCCTGGGGAGGCTGAAGCTTCCAGGGCTTTTGTGGGACCTTTGAGCCGTATTCCCTTTCATTTCCCTTTCACCTCAATCACTCTTTGCTGAGGTGCTTTGCAAGCAGGAGACAGTGCTGAAACAAACCTCCAGCAGCTCCCTGGGGAGCTCTGTGCCTAGAAAGCAGAAGCTGCCAGAGGCACTTGGACAAAAGCCCTCTGGAAAGCTGCCCTGAAGGGCATCCTGCAGCCATCCTGGTCAGGCAGATTGCCAGGGATCAATCCACTGCCAGGTGAGTGGCAGCATTGCTGCTTCACCCCAGGGGCTACCAAGCCTTTGGGTGCCCCACCAAGAAGGTGGCTGCTGGCACTGGCTTGACAACTGGGGTAAAAGCCATTTGAGCAGGGCACATGGCCTGGCACCGCTGGGCACTGCTCCTGGAGGGGCAGGCTTCCTCAGAGGGGCACCGCTGGGCACTGCTCCTGGTGGGGCAGGCTTCCTCAGAGGGATCTGCAAACTCCTCTGTTATAGCACCTTGCTGAGTGGCTGGGAATGCTCCTGGGGTGCCAGCCAGGCCTCTCAGCTTGCTGTCATCATGGCTGACACCCCAGGCTGTGCTGCCAGCCAGCCAGACCCGAGCAGGCTGCAGAGTTTGGGCAGAGGGAACCTCATGAAGCTCACCAAAGGCAAGTGCAGGGTCCTGGCCCTGGGCAGGAACAACCTCCTGCAGCAGGACAGCTGAGGGGGCACCTGCTGGGAAGCAGCTGCAAGGAGAAGGAGCTGGGAGTGCTGGGGGACAGCAAGTGCCCACGGGGCAGCAATGTGCCCAGGTGGGCAGGGTGGCAAATGGTGTCTGAGGGGAGAGCATGAGGAAGAGTGTGGCCAGCAGCTCATGGGAGGTTCTCTTCCCCCTCTGCTTTGCCCTAGTCAGGCCACATCTGGAGTCCCTAAAAGGAAGCTGGAGCAAGGTGGGGGTCAGTCTGTTCTCGTGTGCAGCATAGGACAAGACAAGATGAAATGGCCTTAAGCTGTGCCAGGGCAGGTTCAGGCTGGGTATTAGGAGCAGCTTCTTCCCTGCAAGCATTCTCAAGCACTGGCCCAGGCTACCATCCCTGGAGGTGCTTAAAGCTGCACGGATGTGGTGCTGAGGGAGGTGGTTTGGTGGTGGTGGCTCAGCAGCAGGGGTGGCAGTGTGAGCTTGGTGGACTTGGTGATCCCAAAGTTGTCTTCCTACCTCAACAGCTCAGTGACTGCAGGGGCTCTCTTGGACAGTATTTTGCCACAGCCAGCAGTGCTGTGGGAAGAGCTGATGCTAAGCCAATAGCAGGGATGGTCAGAGACCAGCAAACTGCAGGGGTCTGGGGCCCTCCTGGGCAGCACGAGCACAGCTCTGCAGAAGGTTGCATCTGGAGCTGAATGGCTCCACATCATTTTTATGGGTGATAATAAAAGTGTGTTACCACATAATCAACACACAACAGTGGCAAGGGTGTCCTGTTCATTAAAACAACATGTTCTGAACCAGGGCTCTGCTGATAAAGGCTGGGAAAGACTGCAAGGCCTGCAGAGAATAATCCAGTCAGGACTAGAGATACTTAGTGGTCGTTAAGGCTCAAGCCATAGGAAGAAGTTTATTTTCCCTGAGCATAAAATGATAGAGGTCAGGAAGGCTCCAGTCAGGAAATTGCAGAGAAATTCTAGTTTTTATGGTAAGGATTGAAGGAGTGCCCAAAAGAAATAAGGCAGAAAGGAAAGAGTTCTCACATCTGTGGGCTCCACAGAGCCAAGGTAAAGAAGGAAAGGCACAAGGGACTTAGAGACACTCAGAATCTCAGGCTACAGAGTAGTGTCCTCCCCTCAGCTAGCACAGGTGGGGGCTTGGAGCCACTCAGCTCTTTTCTGCCACACTCTGTTTTTCCTAAGGCTGCCATGGTCAAGTCAAGGGAGCTGAGGAGAACTCCCACTTCCATTAACCAAAACAGAAGCAAGTTTCCAGCCCTCTGAGCACACTGCTGCAAAGGGATGGCAGTGAGGCTCAGGCTGGGGAGAGAAGCAGCCAAATGAGGCGAAAGCCTCAGCAGTGAAGTCTTGGCGTGGTCCAGGCAAGGAGGCTGAGGCAGAGAGCGAGCGAGGGATAAGGGCAGGGGCAGAAGGGCCTGTGGCGTGGCTGGGAAATCTGTGCCCACTGCCACTGCCAGTGCTGCATCCCCAGAACAGAGGCAGGAAACACCCCCAAGCAGCCAGCTGAATTAAATATGTCTTCATGGCATGAGTAGCCCTAGTTACACAACCAACCAACCATCTAACCAGCTAACCAAACAAACAACTAACAAACCAACTAACCGACCAATTGATCAACCAACCAAACAGCCAACCAAGCAACCAAACACCTAATGAACCAACTTACCAACCAATCAATCCCAACAACTAACCAACCAATGAAACAACCAAACAACTAACCAACTAACCAACCAACTAACCAACCTATCAATCCCAACAACTAACCAACCAATGAAACAACCAAACAACTGTGCTAGTTTGAAGCAAGCTGGAATGTTTTGGTAGAAGAACTAGATAACAGGCAGTGAAATGAAAAACAATTGTGTCTACTTCTCTCACAGTCTCGCTGAGAACTCTGGGAAGAAGAAAGACTTTTTCTCCATTTTGTTTCTCACTCTTGCTTTTGCCTTAGACCTGGTCACATCTCATTAACCCTGCTCCTACTAACCTTGCTCCCTAACCTCTTGGCTGCACCTCTTTTCTTCCTGAGGACTGGGGTAAGGTTGAGAGGGACGGGGGGAGGTGTTGGAGTGGTTTGAGAGCCCCTCCTGGGGACTCAGGTTTCTGGGAGGGGAGTTGTGCTTTCATATTGTTTATCCTTTGTATATTTCTGTATATAATTGTATATTTCTGTATATATTGTAAATAGCTGCTTGTAAATTCTGCTAGCTGTAAATAAATTGCTTCATCTATATTCCCAGAGGCCGTCTGAGTTAGCTGGGGCAAATACAAAGTGTGGGAGGGGCGGGGTAACCCCCAAACCATCACATTTTTAATTGGCTTTCCCAACGTGGGGCTAGATATTTCAGTGAGTGGAAATCAGCTCTGGGAATTAAGATGAAGCTAATCAAGCAGCTATTGTACTTGGTGGGGATTGCTGTGTGGCCTGTTTTCTGGTTTTTTGTGTACAACTGGATCAAAGATCAAATTGGTTATTTCTTACTTCATGTAGTTTTTAAGAAGGCTAAAGTTAAGCTTTCAAACATGTTCTGGAGCTGGGGTGATTTTATTCTTGGTTATGCTGGTTTTAGTGTCACTGAGAATATTACTAGTGATATTACAAGAGTTTTTGTCAATAATGTTACAATCAATCGAGAGTCTGCTTTATCTACTGCTCTCATGAGGGTCATCCAGCCCCAAACTGAAATGCCAAGTCCATGCAAGGATTTTTACAGGAAAGAGATTGTGGCGGGGTTGCTGTACATTATCATGGCTCTTATGATTTTAATTTTCATATTAATTTTGGTATTATTGGTGAAAAATTCAAAACCAGCTTCTATAAGAACTAGGAAAAATTCTGTGTCTCAGAAGCAGTCTCTTTCACAGCAAAACAAAGGAACACAGTTATCGGCTTCCCCCTTGCCAGCCTCTGCCCCTCCTTCTCCAAGTGCTGGGAACGCGGCCAATGTTCCCGCCAATAACGTAAACAATGATAGCAAAAACAAAAATAATGGTCAGAGTTTAGCAGGAGCCTCAGGAGCACAGACAGGTACCCAAAATCAGAATGTTCCTAGCAAAAATGAAAACAAGTCAGGGTTGGCAGGCATCCCAGGAGGACAGGCAAACAATCCCACTAATGCTAATAATACTACTAGTGCTGGTAATGCTAGCCCAGTCAGTCCAAATCCTAATGACACCAGCTCAGCCAATTCGAACCCCCAGCCAGCAGACCAGAACCAAAATCCTCCTGTTAAAAGCAAGGCAGATTTGAACTCACAAGCTCCAGGTCAGACCCCTAAGGATTCAAACCCTTCAGGTCAGACTCCTAAAGATTCAAATCCTCCAGCAGACACATCCAAGTCTGTTGCTGCTCAGGCCCTTCTGGCACCTGCTAAGGCAAAAGCTAAGACAAAGAGTGGTTCGCAGGAGGATGTAAGAGATGGAACCTCTGGTGATCAGCAGCAAGAGGAGGAGGATGAGATAGTTAGTCTGCGAGACCTTGTAGATGTGCTGAGACAACAATACTCAAGTGAGAGGAGCGCTGTGAGGTTAGCTGCCAGGAGAGAGGATGGTTCCCATGAGTTTAGGAATGCTATGAGGAAGATTGTGTTAGGCCCGGCGCCACCAGAACAACAGGAAGAAGAGGAGGAAGATGACATCCAAGGCTCCAAGGATCCACTCAGAGAGGTCAGGGAAGTTAGGAAGGAATACACAAGGGAATCAGGTGAGCCAATCTTAAGCTGGCTAGTGAGATGCCGTGGCATTGGTGCTAATGCCCTGCAGGTAGGAGACAAGTCTGCCAAGCAGCTGGGACCACTCACTAAGGAGAGTGGAGTGGACAAACACCTGGCAAGTCCTCTTGGTAGGGTTAGCTTGTGGACACGCCTTCTGTTGGCTGTGGCTATGAGATATCCTTCCCGAGATGATTTGCCATGGGCTGCCAAGAAGTGGAACACCGTTGAGCAGGGAATTAAGCTTCTGAAGGAGTTTGCTGTGAAGGAAGTGCTTTATGGAGATCATGGCACACATGAGCCTGATGATATTCCTTTGGGAACAGGTCTCATGAAGAAGCTGATTAAGCTTGCTCCTTCATCCTATGCTAACATCTTGGCCAGTAAGTTTCTAGCAAGGAGTGATAATGGAAGATCTTTCACTGTTGGTGAATTCACTGATCAGCTCAGGCAGATTGAGGACAGCTTGTCACATTCTGGTTTAGTCTCTGCCATACAAACTATGACCACAGAGATTAAGAATACCATGAAAGAACTGAAGGAGGATCTCAAAAACATTACTAATCTGGTAAAGGATACCGTTCCTGCATCATCTGAATGGGTGAATGTTTCTGCAGTCAGGAACAGACGCCCACCTCCTGCAAGGCAATTCCAGCCTAGGAGGAGACAAATTCCACCCAGACAGCAGCAATCACGTGCGTCACTGTGGATACTTCTGCGTGACACATACGGTGAGAACATGAACAAATGGGATGGTAAACCTACTTCAGCTCTTTCAAAGAGGGTCAGGGATCTGCAGAGTGGCAGAAACAGAGGCAGTAATGCCAGAAAAGTAGCTGTCACTTCTTCAGCTCCTGAGAGCAACTGCAATTGTTCCAACAGTTGCAGTTCCTCTCACAACACCACCAATCATTGTGTACACCCTACATGCCATGTTCAGCATTAGGGGTGCCCTGCCTCCAGCCAGGAGGAGGAAAGGGATAGTGGAGAGAACCGAATCTATTGGAATGTATTCATTAGGTGGCCTGGCAGTTCAAGAGTTCGGAAATACAGGGCTTTAGTTGACACAGGTGCTCAGTGTACTTTATTGCCATCTAATTGTAAGGGGACAGAGTCCATTTCTATCTTTGGAATCACAGGTGGATCTCAAGAGTTAACTAAGATACAGGCTGAGATCAGTTTAACTGGTAAAGAGTGGAAGACACATACTATTGTAACTGGTCCTGATGCGCCTTGCATTTTGGGAATTGACTTTTTGAGACAAGGTTGTTTCAAAGATCCTAAGGGTCATAAATGGGCTTTTGGAATAGCATCTGTAGAGATTGAGGATGATAAATTGAAATTGTCTGTTAGACCTGAACTTTCTGATGAATCTGCAGTTGTGGGACATCATGACATAGAGGACCTGGAAGTGCCAATTGCAACTCAAACTGTTCATCATAGGCAGTACAGAACTAACCGTGACTCTTTGTTGCCCATTCATCAGCTGATTCGTCAATTGGAGAGTCAGGCTGTCATCGAGAAAGCTCATTCACCTTTCAACAGTCCCATCTGGCCTGTGCGTAAACCTACGGGCGACTGGAGACTGACAGTTGACTTTCGTGCCCTCAACGAGGTGACGCCACCCATGAGTGCAGCTGTGCCGGACATGCTGGAACTCCAGTACGAGCTGGAATCGAAGGAGGCTAAGTGGTATGCAACCATAGACATTGATAATGCTTTCTTCTCTATTCCCATAGCAAAGGAGTGCAGGCCTCAGTTTGCATTCACCTGGAGAGGAATCCAGTACCAGTTCAATCGTTTGCCTCAGGGGTGGAAACACAGCTCAACCATCTGTCACTCAGTCATCCACAATGCACTGGAGAAAGGTAAAGCTCCAGAGCACATCCAGTACATCGACGACATCATTGTGTGGGGCCAAACTGCTGAGGAAGTCTTCGAGAAAGGTAACAAAATCATTGACATTCTGCTGCAAGCAGGTTTTGCCATAAAGAGAGACAAGGTCAAAGGACCTGCCAAAGAAATTCAGTTTCTGGGAGTGCGGTGGCAGGATGGTCGCCGTTACATTCCTCAGGATGTGATCAACAAAGTCTCTACCATGGCAGTTCCCACCAGTAAGAAGGACACACTTTCTTTCCTTGGTGTGGTGGGATTTTGGAGACTACACATTCCTGGTTTCAGTCAGATTGTCAAACCTCTGCATGATGTGACTCGTAAGAGAAACAATTTCGAGTGGGGACCTGAACAACAAGCAGCCTTTGATCAGATCAAGCGAGAAGTAGTCCATGCAGTGGGCCTGGGACCTGTGAGATCTGGTCCAGACATTAAAAACATTCTGTACACGGCTGCCAGTGACAATGGTCCAACTTGGAGTCTTTGGCAGAGAGCTCCAAATGAGACACGTGGTCGTCCACTTGGTTTCTGGGGACGTTGTTACAGAGGTTCAGAGACAAATTACACTGCAACTGAGAAAGAGATTCTAGCAGCCTATGAGGGAGTGAAAGCAGCTTCTGAAGTGATTGGAACTGAGTCACAATTGCTTTTAGCTCCTAGACTGCCAGTTCTTAACTGGATGTTCAAGGGCAAAGGTTCATCACCACATCATGCCACAGATGCAACCTGGTCTAAATGGATGGCTTTGATAACCCAACGAGCACGAATGGGTAATCTTGACCGACCTGGTCTGGTGGAGGTGATCACCAACTGGCCGGAAGGCACAGACTGTTCCAAACCTCCAGAGGAGAAAATAACTCGTGCTGAGGAAGCTCCTCCCTATGGTGATCTCTCTGATCAGGAAAAGAACTATGCTTTGTTCACAGATGGTTCCTGTCGTCTTGTTGGGAACAAGCGAATATGGAAGTCAGCAGTCTGGAGTCCAACCAGGAGAGTTACCGAAACGAAAGATGGCGAAGGAGAATCCAGTCAGTTCGCTGAGGTAAAAGCTGTTCAACTTGCTCTTGATGTGGCTGAACGTGAGAATTGGCCTATCCTTTACCTCTACACCGACTCGTGGATGGTAGCCAATGCTCTATGGGGTTGGCTAAAGGACTGGAAGAAGAATGGTTGGCAGAGGAAAGGAAAGCCTATTTGGTGTGCTGATCTATGGCAGGACATTGATGCACGGCTGGAGAAAACTCCAGTGAAGGTGCGGCACGTAGATGCACACATGCCTAAGAGCAGAGCCACTGAGGAACATCAACATAACCAGAAGGCAGACCAAGCTGCTAAGATTGCTCAAGTTGATACCAACTCTGAACTTGACATTGACCTTGATTGGAAACACCGAGGTGAGCTGTTCTTAGCTCGGTGGGCCCATGACTCATCTGGACATCAAGGCAGAGATGGAACATACCGATGGGCTCGCGATAGGTCAATTGACTTGTCCATGGACGCTATCACCCAAGTCATCTATGACTGTGACATTTGTGCTGCTATTAAGCAGGCTAAGCGAATCAAGCCCTTATGGTATGGTGATAGATGGTCAAAGTACAAGTATGGTGAAGCCTGGCAGATTGACTACATCTCTTTACCTCGATCTCGTTCTGGCAAGCAGTATGTGCTGACGATGGTAGAAGCCAGCACTGGATGGTTGGAAACCTATCCAGTTCCACATGCTACTGCACGTAACACCATTGTTGGTTTGGAGAGACAGATCTTGTGGAGACATGGAACTCCAGAGAGAATCGAGTCAGACAATGGTACTCATTTCAAGAACAATCTTGTGAAAAACTGGGCCAAAGAGCATGGTATTGAATGGATCTATCACATACCCTACTATGCACCAGCTTCAGGGAAGATTGAGCGCTACAACGGTTTGCTGAAAACCACCCTAAAAGCCATGGGGGGTGGAACTCTGAAAAACTGGGACAAACATTTAGCAGAAGCTACCTGGTTGGTAAATAGTAGAGGTTCAGTAAACAGAGCAGGACCTGCACAATCAGATTTGGTCCAAACAGTAGACGGTGATAAAGTTCCTGTTGTACGTGAGAAGAATCTGTTAGGGAAAACTGTTTGGGTATTTTCTCCTTCGGGCGAAGGGAAACCTGTCCGAGGGGTGGTGTCTGCTGAAGGTCCTGGTCATACATACTGGGTAATGCAGGAGAATGGTGAAATCCAGTGTATTCCACAGAGAAATCTAACTTTAGCTGAGAGAGTTTAAATTCAAGCTGTTAGGAGTTTTCTGTTTTAGGTAACATCGGCGCCCAACACTGAGATAATCTACAATAGAATCTACAGTACGTGAGCACGAACCCAACATCACCTGGGAGTCCCTGTTCTGAGCTTTTGAATCACCTACATCTGATTGAAGTGTGAACTGAACTTGTATATATTGTCTTAGTGTAAATATTGGTTTAGATTAGATTGGATAATTCTCAGCGATGCTCTGAGCGAAGTAGACAGGGGTGGATTGTGCTAGTTTGAAGCAAGCTGGAATGTTTTGGTAGAAGAACTAGATAACAGGCAGTGAAATGAAAAACAATTGTGTCTACTTCTCTCACAGTCTCGCTGAGAACTCTGGGAAGAAGAAAGACTTTTTCTCCATTTTGTTTCTCACTCTTGCTTTTGCCTTAGACCTGGTCACATCTCATTAACCCTGCTCCTACTAACCTTGCTCCCTAACCTCTTGGCTGCACCTCTTTTCTTCCTGAGGACTGGGGTAAGGTTGAGAGGGACGGGGGGAGGTGTTGGAGTGGTTTGAGAGCCCCTCCTGGGGACTCAGGTTTCTGGGAGGGGAGTTGTGCTTTCATATTGTTTATCCTTTGTATATTTCTGTATATAATTGTATATTTCTGTATATAATTGTATATAACTGTATATATTGTAAATAGCTGCTTGTAAATTCTGCTAGCTGTAAATAAATTGCTTCATCTATATTCCCAGAGGCCGTCTGAGTTAGCTGGGGCAAATACAAAGTGTGGGAGGGGCGGGGTAACCCCCAAACCAACTAACCAACCAACTAACCAACCTATCAATCCCAACAACTAACCAACCAATGAAACAACCAAACAACTAATCAACTAACCAACCAACTAACCAACCAATCAATCCCAACAACTAACTAACCAACCAATTAAACAACCAAACAACTAACCAACTAACCAACCAACTAACCAACCAATTGATCAACAAACCAAGCAACCAATCAACAAAACACCTAATTAAGCAAGCAATCAATCAACCGACAACTAACCAATGAAATAACCAAACAACTAACCAACTAATT
The DNA here is from genome assembly GCF_015220805.1 of Pogoniulus pusillus. Classification (NCBI taxonomy): domain Eukaryota; kingdom Metazoa; phylum Chordata; class Aves; order Piciformes; family Lybiidae; genus Pogoniulus; species Pogoniulus pusillus. The sequence continues at coordinate 854,055 of NC_087290.1, read as the reverse complement.
AACCAATCAACCAACCAACCAACCAATGAACTAACCAAACAACAAACCAACCAAATAAACAAACAAGTAACCAACCAACTACCCAAAAAAATCAATCAAACAATTAACCAAACATCCAACCAACTAACTAACCAACCAACAAACCAATCAACCAGCCAGAGCAGGTACAGCGAAGCAGCTGCAGGGCAGTGCTGGTGTCTGTGGCGTCAGGAGATGCCAGTAGCAGGCAGAAGGACCTGCAGCAGGCCCTGAAGAATGTGAGGATGGCTTCAGCCCCTCAGCTCCTCAGCCCCTCAGCTCCTAACCTCCTCAGCCCCTCAGCTCCTAACCTCCTCAGCCCCTCAGCTCCTAACCTCCTCTGCTCCTCAGCTTCTCAGCACCTCAGTCTTTCAGTCCTTCAGCCCCTTGGCTCCTTGGCTCCTCTTTCACTCAGCCCCTCAGCTCCTCAGTCCCTCAATGCTCCTCAGCCCCTCAGTTTCCCAGCACCTCAGCCCCTCACCACCTCAGTCTCTCAGTCCCTCAGCCCCTCAGCTCCTCTTTCACTCAGCTCCTCAGCTCCTGAGCCCCTCACGCTCCTCAGGCCCTCAATACCTCAGCTCCTCAGCCTCTCAGCCCCTCATGCCCCTCAGCATCTCAGCCCCTCGCGCTCCTCAGCCCTTCATGCTTCTCAGCTCCTCAGCCCCTGAGCTTCTCAGCCCCTCAGCCCCTCATGCTCCTCATCTCAGGCTACTCTCACTGCACATGTATGGAAGCAAGAAGTCCAATCTGAGCCTCCATGGCCAGGCTGAACTGGAGCCTCTGGCAGCTGAGGTGGCAGTGGTTTGAGGGCTTGTGCCTGGTTTCCAGACCCCTCTCAGCCATGGCTGAGCTGGAAAGAACTGCAGTGGGGCTACATCTGGAGGCAGGGGACAGCCTGTGAGGGTGGAAGGACTCAGGAGGGATGCTGCAGATGCTGGACAGGGAGCTCAGAAGCCAGCACCAGTGCAGGGCTTATTGCCTCCAAAGTTCAGTCCTGGGCCTTCCCACCCCACGGAGCTGCTGGGCTCACCTCTACACAGGCTCTGGCACTCCTCTTCTGCCATGGCTCAGAGCCTGGCTCTTTACTCGGGGGCTGCTCCTCATGCTAGGGCCCTCAGCTGGGACAGGAGTGCTGTGTGCCTGATGCTCAGTCCCAGCTTACTCAACCCACCTCCTCCTTTCTGTTTGCCAGCATAAACTTTCCCAACCCCGGACACATACCACATTCCCTGCATCAGATCAAAAGCTCGGGCCAGGCACAATGGGAACAGGAGGAAGGTTTTCATCTTCTTGAGATGTTTGCTGTCAGAGGACTTTGGTTTGGCTTGCAGGGGCTTTCAAGAACCCTGTTTTGTTTGTTCCCACACATGGAATGAAGATTTCACAAACAGCCTCCTCCTATCATCTGCCCTCTGCTCACATTCCTGATGTCCTGTAACTCATAGGTGCTAGAAACAAGGGAGCTGAGCTTCCAAAGATTTCCAGATTGATACAGCAGGGCTCAGAATGCTTTGTCTTTGGATAAAAACCCATGGAGATGCAGAGGGAATAATTTGAGACAACCCAGATGGATATTGTTAATTAACAAACAGTCTCCCGAAGCACTGATGGGATTAACTCCCCCCAGCCCTCTTGAAACAGGAGGGAAAGAAGCTGCCTGAATCCAGCTCATCAGCTAACAATTCCAGGGAAAAATAAGACTCCCTTTGACTTCCAAAGATGCAAGGTGATAAATAATGGCAATTGCATAATTTGTTGGACATATCTTTTTTTAGAGCAAGTTCTTTGGCACCACAGAAGAGCTTTTTAACTGCTCCTGAAGACACAGCAGAAGAGAGAGCCTCACAAAACGATGCAGAATGGTCTCTGTCCTGCAGCACCCTGACACCTGTGAACACAAAGCTGCTGGGCAGATGGCTGTAAAAGCCACTAACTGGGTGCCTCTAGACAACCTGAGCCACTTCACCCTGATTACATCTTAGAGGCTTGGGCCAAAAGGAGCAAGAGAATCAGGAGGAGGAGCTCTGGTTTTAGTGCTAAATCATGGGAGGAGCAGTGGCTGATGGCACTGCCAGGACTCAACCAGAAGGTAAGGTTTGTGTCACCAGCTGCTGCAAGGGAGACAGGAATGTGGGCAAAGGCTCTGCCAGTCCACAGGTAGCACAGATCAGGCTCTGTCTGCACAGGGATTTGGAGGTTTAGAGAATCATAGTACTGGTTTGGTGGGAAACCCCTCTAAGATCATTGAGTCCAACTGTCAACCTAAGAAGACAATGGCCATTAAACCACATCCTAAAGTGCCAGAATGGGCACAGCTACACAGAGTTTCCTCAAAAAAGAGGATGAAAAAGTGACTGATCAGCAAGGACCCTCGAGAAGGTAATCAGAGCAGAGACAACACAAAGGCACAGGCTGGCCTGCTAGGTTAGATGGACCACAGTGATGCTCAGCAGACCTTCACACCACTGATGCTTTGCTTCAAACAGCAGCAGTGAAGCAGGGAAGGGCAATGGTCCTTATCTGGAGGAAAGGAAGCTGAGGGGAGACCTCTACAGCTCCCCAAGAGGAGTGTGATGGTTTGGGCTCTTACCCGCCCCCCACACTTTTGGAATTGCCCCAGCTAACTCAGAAGGCCTCCAGGAATATAAATGAAGCTATTTATTTTACAGCAGCAAATACACAAGCAGCTATTTACAATATATACAGTTACATACAGAAATATACAAAGGATAAGTAATACAGAAGCACAACTCCCCTCCCAGAAATCTGAGTCCCCAGGAGGGGATCTCAACCACCCCAGCACCTCCCTACCCCTCTCAACCTTACCCCAATCCTCAGAAAGAAGAGAGGTGCAGCCAAAAGGTTAAAAAGGAAGGTTAGTGGCAGTGAGGTTAAGGAGATGTGGCTCGGTCTGAAGACAAAAGCAGAATGAAAGACAAAATGGAGAATGTTATCTAATGTTTCCCTTCTTCTTCCCAGAAGCGAGACTGATGAGGGAAGGAGACACAACCATGTTCACCTTTTCACAGCCTATTATCTAGTTCTCTTCACCAAAACATTCTAGCTTGCTTCAAACTAGCACAAGGAGGCTGGACCAGATGGGGGTTGGACAATCCCCCTAGGATCAGGTGATAGGAGGAGACAAAATGGTCTCAGTTTACTCCAAGGGAGGCTTAGGCTGGAGACAAGGAAAATTTTGTTTGCTGCAGGAGTGGTCAGGGATTGGGACAGGCTGCCTGGTGAGGTGGTGGAGTCCTCATCCCTGGAGGTGTTCCAGAACCATGTGGCCACGGCACCTGGGGATACAGTTTAGTGGCTGTGGTGGTGCTGGGTTGCAGGTTGGGCTCCATGATCATAGAGGTCTCTTCCAACCAAGACAATTGTATGATGCTGCTGGACCACTGCACCCTGGGCCACCTGGGAAGCTTCTCTGGCATTGCTGAACACTTGGGATTTGCCTCTGCTGCCCTTGCAGCCTGCCATGGCTGGCACCCCAAGCTGCTAGAGACAGGGGAAGAAGCTAGATGTGGAAAGGCTCCAGCGATCCTTCAGCACCATGCTAAGAGCTCCTTGCAGGGAAGTACACAAAGGAGCTCAGGGTGACATCGAGTTCCCCAGCCAGATTTTAGCACATCAGAGCTGCAAGCTCCCAGCACAGCATTCCTCTCTGCCCTGTTTATTTCCTGTCACCTGCTGGGGATCCGGCAGTGCTGCAGATGTAGAGCCAGGTCAGCCTGAGATGGACTCAAGTCTTGACAAAGCCACATCTGCTCAGCAGTGAGCTGTGCTGTCAGTGCTCAGCCACACCAGGGCACCACAGCACTGCAGCTGGGAGATGCCACAGGCTTGGCCTTCTCTGTGGCAGGAGATAAGGCTGGGTTGTAGCAAGTCAGAGAGTGGCAGAATCACAGAACTGATTGGTTGGAAGAGATCTCCAAGATCATTAGGTCCAACCACCAGCCCAGCACCACCACAGCCACCAAACCCTGTCCCCAGGTGCCATGGCCACACAGTTCCGGAACACCTCCGGTCATGAGGACTCCAGCACCTCCCTGGGCAGCCTGTGCCAATCCCTGACCACTCTTGCAGCAAAGAAATCCTTCCTCATCTCCAACCTAATCCTCCCCTGGAGCAAATTGAGGCCATTTCCTCTCATTCTGTCCCCTGATCCTAGAGAGAAGAGACCAACACCCGCCTGGCCCTAACCTCCCTCCAGGGACTTGTGGAGGGTCTCCCCTCAGCCTCCTCTTCACCCACTAAGCAAGCCCAGTTCTGCTCAGCCGCTCCGCACCAGACCTCTTCTCCAGACCTGCCAGAACAACTCAGATCAAATTCTGCACTCAAACTCACAGCTTGGGTGGTTCATACCACCCTGCCCCTGGCTCGGTGGAGGAGCCGATCAGAAGCTGGATGGCCAAAAGGAGCAGAAGCGGTGAAGTGCCTGCTGCTTGCCCGCTGGCACTGCCTGCCTCGCTCGCTCCTGCCACTGCAGCTCTCCTCGGCTGGGCTGCAGTGTGCCTGTGACACAGGAGGGCAGCAGCAGCCTCGGGAAGCGCAGAGCAGGAGGGCTGCAGGCAGTCCTCAGCACGGAGCTGGGCTGGCCTGAGCAGAAAGCTTCCAGACCAAACAGCAGCTAAGCCCATCCTGCACTGCCGCCAGTCAGGCTCCCTGCAGCGATGGCAGCTAGGATGTGATGGCAGAGGAGCCAGCTCTGGCACACCGGTGCTTGGGCAGGGGGTGGTCTTCTTCCACCTTGCACACTTTCTGTGCACGGTCACCACCCCCCTCCTTGACATCCATTCCTATGGCCTGCAGATTCCACACTCACCACTGGCAACCAAGCTTTCAGCTCCCTGGCACCCAGGTGGCTCTGGCATCAAGCCAATGGAAGAGGCCAACTCCATCCTGGGGAGATGACTCAAAGGACGGGAGATGAGGATGGAACTTGATTCCATCTCCAGTCACCTTCTGTCTTGGAGAAGCATCTCCAGCCACAGGGACAAGCTAGAGCAGCACTAAGGGAAGCAGAGGAGTCTGGTGTGTTTCAGAGCTGAGCCATGCCTCCCCTCCCCAGGGGCCGTGTCAGCTCCAGTCCCTAATGAGTCGTTTTTCATCCCATCTGCTCTGTGGTCATTCTCACTTCTCACTTCCTGATCCAACTCTCATATTACACAAATCTGAGGGTTACTTCTATTACCTCACTTGGATGCTGATCTTACAAGTTGGATAAACCAACTCATCCCTGTAATAAGAAATATGAGACCACTTCAGGGTACAGCCCCAGTTTTCAGGGGGACAGCTACAAAAGCTTGCAGAGGAGGAATGGAGAAAGACAAACCCACAATCTGTAGCCTCTCCTGCCATGACTGTGTTCATGTTTCTTTACCTTGCCTTTCCTACGCTGGAGGACAAACCCATGGCTAACATCTCCTCACACATACCCAAGAAAGGCTTCTGGTTCCTTGTCCCCATTACAGGGATGTGAGGACAGGATCCTTTTTCGTGTGTCCCTAAGCAAAACTTCTCACCCAGCACTGACTGCCCAGGGCCACAGTGCCTTCAGAGCCACCTTTCCCTTCCCCACACCTGCTCTCACACTTGGCCCTTGCAGTATTTACAGTAAGTCTACTCTGCCTCCACACTTCTCAAAGCCCTCACAGCAGGTACCAAAGGCCTGAGCTGCTTGAAGCTCAGTGGCTATCTGAGATGAGCCTACCCAGTGCCATTCCCTCAGCTCACCACAGCCATGATGGGATGAAATCAGCAGCAGCAGCAAAGATTTTCAACCTCATGTGACTCCAGAAGGAGCAGAACTTTTTCACCTTGAGGGTGCTCAGGTTGCCCAGGATCTCAGTGTCCTGGGCTTAGAACCTCTCCAGAGAGGAAGACTTCACAACCTCTCTGGGCAGCCTGCTCCAGGCCTTCAGCACCCTCACAACAAACAACTTTCTCCTCCTGCTCAGATGGAACCTCCTGGGATCCACTTTCTGACTGTTGCCCTTTATCCTGTTGCTGAGCATCACTGACAGGAGTCTGGCCCCAGCCTCTTGCTCCTTCTCCTCTCCCTGCCTTTAGCTATTGCTGAGTGTTGTCATCCAGTTTAATCCAGCTTCATTCTGTAAGGCAAACTTACTGGCCTGGGCACATTCATGCTTTCAGGCTAAGACTCCTCAGGCAGATTTGGCAGGTAGGAGTTCCTTTTCCTCCTCCACAAAGCCCTGCCAGGGCCCTAGCTGAGGCTGCCATTGCTACCTAACACAAGTGCTGAGCAGCAGGAGCCAGCAGAGTTCTGACATCCAAACAGTCTTTGGTTAGCATTTTCCAGTGAGCCTAATACAGAAAGTCCTGGAAGGTGCAGGAAGGTGTAGCTGGCTACAGGTTGAGTCTGGACGGGGATGACTTACATCTCTCTGAGGCTGGACCCAGGCTTACTTGGATTCAAGACTGCACACACAGAAGGAGGTCACTCACCCCAGCCCCTCTCTCTCCGAGCACCCCCAGCTCCTTGCTACCAAGCCACCTGCCAGGCCCTGCTGCCCTCCATCTCCTCTTTGTCCTTTGCACTACAACACTTCTGCTCCCAGAACTTCAGTCCTCCCACCCCTGCAGTGAGATACAACTGGGAAGGCTTTGAGGATGTTCCAGCCAACATTGCTCATTCGGTGTCAGTGCAGACAATTCCCACATCACCATCACCTCACGCACCAGCTTCAAAACCACCTCACATCCACCACCCCCTGCCTCAAATTCTTTCCTGTCATTGATAACCATCAGCTAATGAGTAATAGCAGCAGCCTTCAGTGGACCAAGGTACTGCATCCACCAGCCCAGACTGGGCTGTCACAGGAGAGACCACAGATCAAAGGGGCAGGACTGACTCAGCTGCTTTGTTGCTAGGCTGGAGTCATTTATCTGAGTCTCAGTAGGCAGAAATCAAAACAATCTGCAGAAACAAAACTCCACCACAACGTGATAACATTTGTCTCCATCAGACTATGCATCAAAGCCTCCCATCCTTCAGGAAAGGGATGAAGAAGCAGCACTGGATAGCACTGGAAGAGCAAGCTACGAGCAACTGTCCTGAGGAACATCTACACACTTCCAGCCTCTCTGCTCTGCACTCTGCATTGGGAAGGTTTCCACAAGGCATATTTAGTGAGAGAGACCAGAACCAGAGTCTGCTCCTCCCCTGAGCCAGCTCACTGCTTTACATCAGCCACCTGAAGGCAAGAGATTCTCCATGGAGCTCCATCTGCCTCCTGTTTCTCAGGCAAATCCTGAGCAGTCATAGAACCACAGAACCATAGAATGGCCTGGGTTGGAAGGGACCTCCAAAGGGCATCCAGCCCAACCCCCTGCACTCAGCAGGGACATCCTCCACTAGAACAGGTTGCTCTCAGCCTTGTCCAACATCAACTTGAATATCTCTGGGAATGGGGCCTCAACACCTCCCTGGGCAACCTGTTGCAGTGTTCCAGCAGCCTCAGTGTTCCAGGAGACAGCAATGAGCTGTTTATGGTTTAGTAGAGCTGCAAATTGTGACAGCAGTGAGCATGGACTGAAGACATCACCACAAGGCACATCATCAGAGCTGGCCAGGGGAGATAAGGAGGGAGGACAAGCTTCTAACAGGCAAGGATAGTGCTAAGCATGATGGCAGCACATGAAAAGGTGTTTCAGACAATCAGGGAATTGTTTTGGTTGGAAGAGGCCTTTCAGATCTCAGGTTTCACTAAGAGTTTAGAATTAGCAGCACAACCATGGAATCACAGAATCGTTTGGGTTGGAAGAGACTTTGCAGCTCGCCCAGACCAACTGCTAGCCCAGCACTGCCAGGGCATCACTAAACCCTGCCCCTCAGCACCCTATCTCCATGGCTTTGAAACCCCTCCAGGGATGGGCACTCCACCATGGCCCTGGGCAGCCTGGTGTCAGCCTTCTCCACTCAGAATGTTACTTGGGAGGAGCTGAGCTGGGTGGTGGAAGAGAGGCAGAGGTGCAGAGGGTGTGGAAGGAAATGAGCTGAGATGGGCTAGAGGTGAGCTATGGCCCCAGCACTGCTGCCCACCTCTCCCGGGCCAGAATAGCCACTACATTGTGGCATTTTCTGTGGACAGGAGGACAGACACCTCGAGGGGTGCCAATTTGGCACCTTTTTCACCAAAAACTCTGGGAAATTTTGGGCAAAGAGAAGAAATGAGGCAGGTCCTTACCTTGGCCTCCAGCGTGTTCAGCCTCTGGCTCATGTCCGCCAGCCTGGTGCAGTTCATGCACTCTGGAAAGAGCAAAACAGAGGCAGTCACATTCCTGGGGCTTGCCCCTGCAGTCCATGGCTTCCTGTCTACAGATCCTGAGCCCTTTTCCATACCATCCTAGAAACACAGAATCAGCCAGGTTGGGACAGACCTCCAAGCTCATCCAGTCCAACCTAGCACCCAGCCCTGCCCAAGCAACTAGACCATGTCACTAAGTGCCCCATCCAAGACACACAGAAGTGATTCAAGATCAGCTGTGGGGGGAAAACGAACATTTGAATCCCTTGTGCAGGTCAACAGCCACCTTACACCAATCATGTTTGGAGTTGCTCAGTGGGGCACAGCAAGCTGCCAGCAGGTAGAGGGCAGGTGAAGAGAAGGATTGTTTCAAGACTCCTCCTGATGTCAGTCACCAAAGACACTCCTCTTAGACTCACAGGAGTCCTGCTTTCTAAAGAGCTGACAGGTAGAAGTTCTCCAGTGAACTGGAGAGAAAGCAAAATTGTATTTGAAGAGAGAGAGACAGAAATTACAAAGCATTCACAGCAACCCCCTTGAATTTTCCCCCAAGCCAAAACCGAATCTGTAATCCCCAACGCTCCAATCCTCCCTGCTCCAAGGCCTCTGCCATCCACAGGCCAAAGCACAAGCCTCGGGAGGCCCCAAAACAGGTCTGGCCCGATGGAAGCAGCTCCTGCCCAGCGCAGGGCTGGAGAGGGAGGAAAGGAGCACAAGCTGGCCTCGCCCTGGGTTTATAAAGAGGTATCAGAATTATGGGATTGAAGAGCAATTTTCTGGTCCCTAGAGGATTTTTAACCCTACAGTCCCCAACCTGGGACACAAAATTATGGAATTGTTTGGCCTGGAAAAGCTCCATAAGATTCTCCAGTCCAACCTTCAACCCAGCGCCACCATGGCACTGAGCCATGGCCCCAAGTACCACAGCCACCCACTCCTTGAACACCTCTCTTCTGGGGTACCCCAAACTGCTTTCTTCTCCCCACCCCACCTGCAGGTTTGAGTGGGAGAAGAAGGCAGGGAAACTGCTTTGCCCCTGCCCCGTGGGCTCGAGGGGGCAGAGCGGCAGCGCCCTCCGCACAGGTGCTCCCTGCGCGGCAGTCGGGCTGGGGCCCGGCTGGGTTCCACACCCAGGACTAATGGTCAGGACACTTTGGCTAGGACAGCTTAAACAGAGCAAGGGAGGACAGGAAGCGGTTCCCACCTTGGGAGCTCCTGTCCTGAAAGACTCCTGCCTCGAAAGCGCTGCTGCCCTGCCAGAGTGCCCGACAGCACCGGCTCCGGCCGTGCCTGGACCGCGCCTGCCTTTGGACAGCTCCTCCCTTTCTGCTCGGCTCTGGGCTTTACCTTGGGCGGTTCTGCCCCACTTCTGCACCCTTCTGTGCAAGCCTGCAGGCTCAGCAGGCCTTGGGGCCCTTTGAGAGAGCTGCTGGCGGCACCTGGAGCCGGCTGCTCCGGGACCACATCGCAGCCGACTCCCTGGCTGCTGTTCTGAGCTGGGGAGACTCTGATAGTTTGGCTCTGCCCTGCCACTGCTGGGGCAGCATCGTTCCACGACCATCCCACTCATGGAAGAAGTGCTCGAGACATTTCTGAGCTTGGTGGCTCTGCCACTGGCCTCAGGCTTCTACTGCGTGGATCTACACTGCCTGCTACTGCCTGCGGCCTCAGGAGGCTGCTCCTGCAGAGGAGTCTGGCCAGGGATCGCTGCCGAACGCTGCCTCAGGCGTAAAGCCTGCTGCTGCCTTAGCCTTCTGCTCAGCCTGGCTGAGAGTGGGGCAAAGCTGTGTCTGGAGCTCAGCCTTTCCAGCTCCTGACTTCCTAAATCTCTTCATTTGTCCATACTTCCTTTTTTCAAGAAACTCCCAGTTGTGGTGGAAGGTCCAAATTATGCCTAGAATCCATCCCATGCCCTAAGCACCTTGCCCCCCCCTTCCCGCTGCTTCTTCCCGGGCGGCAGAAGCGGGAAGCAGACAAAAGCTTTGGCGCCTCTCAGTCTCCCACAGACACCTTACCTGGCCTTGTCTTGCAGCTTGCTTTGCTCGTGGTAAGCACAGGTCAGGGATGCTGGGCCTGTGCGTCTCCCTTTCTGGAGAAACAACTCAGGATTGGTTCTGGGGCTGGGTTTACCTCTTGCTGTTGGTCGAAGATGCTCACCAAAATGCTTACACCCTACCGAACTTGTTTGTTTGCTGCTGCTGCTTTCGCTTTGTTCGCTGCCCGTTTGCCTTACTGCCTCTGTGTGCCACCACACTTTGCACCGCGCTGCAGGGCAGACTTGCCTGCAACCAGCAGCCCTGCCCCTGCCTGACCCAGCCGAGGGACTGAAAACGGCTGGCCCTTAGGCTGGGATACAGCTGCCCGCTCCAGCTCAGCCGAGCCTGACTATGGGTAGGGACATAGCAATGGCCTACCAACAAGTTGCAACACCAGGACCTGCCAGCCCACTGCTCTGGCCCGAGGGCCAGCTCCTTGCTGAGCACAGCACCCGATCAGACTACTCAGCCCACGAACCTGGACCCTGCTTTGCCCAGGTGCCTGACCGCCTGATGACTTCTGAGAGCCACGGAGGACTCGTCTCGTGTCCGTGGGCCTTCTCAGCCGATGTGCTCAACCTGCACTAAGCAAACAGCACAGCCCCACTGCACCACCTCCGTGTGCGAGGCCCCCGCCTGGCTGCGACTGCATTCCTCCCGCTTATGCTTTTGGCTGGCATGTGCTGAGACCCTTAGCAGTGAGTAACCTGAGTCTCCTTGCCCAACTTCGTGCCACTCTGTGCCTCACCTTCCAGTGGCAGTTCGTGCTGCAGGACCCCCAGCTGCAGGTATTCCTAAAAACCCCTTTCCTAACTCATTTTGGTGCCCGTCTGTGCCAGAGAGCCCTTACCAACCGCACCGCAGCACCCGTCTGTGCCAGAGAGCCCTTACCAACCGCACCGCAGCACCCGTCTGTGCCAGAGAGCCCTTACCAACCGCACCGCAGCACCCGTCTGTGCCAGAGAGCCCTTACCAACTGCACCGCAGCACCCGTCTGTGCCAGAGAGCCCTTACCAACTGCACCGCAGGACTGGATCACCCAGTCCAAGCCCCTGCTCCAGCAGGGCACCCACAGCAGCTTGCCCAGCAGCACAATGCCCGGGGCGGAGGTTGGAAGCTCTCCACACAAGGACACTGCACAGCCTCTCTGGGCAGCCTGCTCCAGGCCTCCAGCACCCTCACAACAAACAACTTGCTCCTCCTCTGCACATGGAGCCTTCTGGCTTACACTTTGTGCCCCTTGCTGCCCCTTCTCCTGTCCCTGGGCACCACTGACAAGAGTCTGGCCACAGCCTCTTGCCCCTCACAGCTCCTTTAGCTCTTGCTGAGCATTGCTCAGATGCCCTCTGGGGCTGCTCTCCTGCAGGCTCTCAGCCCCAGGGCTCTCAGCCTTTGCTCCTCCCAGAGCTGCTCCAGGCCCCTCAGCAGCTCTGCAGCCTCCCCTGGACTCTCTCCAGCACTTTCCTGGCTCTCTGCAACTGGGGAGCCAGAGCTGGACCCAGCACTCCAGAAGAGACCTGATTAGGAAAGAATAGAGGGGGAGGAGAACCTCCCCTGACCTGCTGGTCCTTCTTGGCCACGAGAGCACACAGCTGGCTCAGGGTGACCTTGGGCTCTGAAGGCTGTGGTTAATGGGCTCTCAGTGCAGTTAAGAGTGACCACTCGATTCAGAGGAGATCATTTATCTAAACGCAAGATCTGCTGCTCCTCCTCTTTCTGCACTTCAGCATTTTTAAACGAGTGAAGGAGGATAACAACCCGAAGAGAGATTTAATCCCAGTGCTTTCCAGCACTGCTGAGCCTCCCATTCCCAGCTCCCAGAGATGCTTTCCAGACTGGGCCACTCACCCATCATGACTTGGGAAGCACAGCAGTTTATAAGCAGAGAAATGTCCTGCAGCATGAAGCACTTCAGAGATCAAACCACTCCTGTTCAGGTGCTGAACACTGCCAGCTCCTGTGCCAGGGCAGAGCAATGCCTCTCTCTGTGCATGTCTGAGCTCCCCAGGGGCCAGAGCCAGTTTTCACTGAGTGCTCATGGAAGCAGTATCTGATCCTGAACTTCCAGAGGGCTGAGGAGGGTGACCTGTAACATTTCTTCAGCCTCTTAATACCCCACCTCTCTGGGCAACCCAGGCCAGTCTAAATCTCTTCCTTCGAACTGAAACCATCCCCCTTTGGCCTGGCAGCACAAAGGTTGGGTCGATGCAGGGGACACTGAGTAATCTCAATGTCTGCCTGTGGTGAGGAATGGGTGAGTGCAGCCTGGGCTGGCTGAGCCCAGGACTCAGCTGTCCTCCCTTCCCAAGTTTTGTCCAGTTCTGCACAGGCAGCCCCAAGGACTCCCAGGTCTTGACCTGCAGACACTGCAGTTTCCTCCAGCAGCTGGTGTATGGTGGTGGCTCTCAGGCACACAAAGCAGTTGGCTCAAGGCTAGGAAGTTCAGGAGTCTTGACTCTTCCACCTGAGTGATTTACAGCCTAAGAGGATTGCTTGAGAGCTAATGGCAACCAACCACCTACTGCCTAAACATTCCAAAGGAAGCATCTTGTTGCCCCTCCATGAGGAGCTGTGCAGCTTCCCAGAGGAACTAGACACAGAGCTTCCACCTCACCATAGTCAGCACTCTGCAGACAAAGCATCTGACGCTTCGGGAACACTTGGGTGATGGATTTCCTCTCAGGGCAACTCTGAGCTGGACTTTGTTTTAGCCAACAGGAACGACTTTTGTTCATTCTCTCCAGCAGACCTTGGGCAATCCTTTGTGGCCTGGATTGCTCCACCAGTGCTCAAGTGCCATAAATGCTTTGTGCCCCGGGGAAGGGAATGAGTGAGGTTGTTTGCTCTGGATCTGCTTGTGGTGTGTACAAAAGGGAATTACCTTCTCCTCCTAACCAGCTTCGTGCTTTTGATCTTGCTCATCCCCCTAGAAAGATAAGGCTGAGGAAATGCAGCACTGCTGAGAGCCCAGAGCTGCACCAGATGTTACAGAGAAAAGCTCACTCCTCGCCTCCCTTCTGCTGGCTTGCACATATTAGTAACCCCCACAGGCTCAGAGAGACTGATTGGAACTGTCTGAAAACCATCTCTCTGCATGACCTGAGATGGATTGATCGTTAAAGCTCTCTTTGGAGAGCTCAGCTCATAAAGAAGGGGTTGTAGAACCCCTCTGCACAGGGCTGAGTCAGCCAGCTCTCAGCCAGGACACTCTGCTCATCCCCAGTCACCAACCAGCCTGCACCCTCTGCTCCCCAAGGCTGCCTCACAGCCCTCTCAGGTGTCTTTGCAGCACACAAGGTTACATGTTAAAGAACAAAACTGAAGAGGTGGGGAGGAAGCAGCAGTGCCACAGCACAGTGAGCTTTGGGCTAACAGCATATTTGTCTCAGCTATGTCTGGATGCATCTGGATATGTTCCTGCATGGCCTGCCCTAGGTGATCCTGTTTTGGTGGGGGGCTGGACATGATCATCTCCAGAGGTCCCTTCCAACTCCTGCCACTCTATGATTCTCTATCTGTTGAAGCATGGAAAGCACAGCTCAGGTCTCAGACAGAACTCAGCTCAAGCCAGATTTCAGCTCTGATCCTTTCCTTCATGACATGCCTGGAACCTCACATCCACACCTGAGGAACTTAGTCCAGACCCAAAAGATATTTAACTGATTCAGAAACTGGACACCTACTGCAATAGATCTTCCTGCCAAGGCAAAGCTATCCTGCCAACAAACCCTTGTGCCATCTCCTCAGCCAGCCCTCAGGTGGATGATGCTCTCAGATACAGAGAGGAGTGCTCAGCACTGCAGAGTTCAAAGCTCGCTCACAGCACCCTGGGACCAGGCTGCTTCAAAGTCCGGGGTCATTACCTGCCCTTGCAGAAAGCCTGAGGATGGTGGTGACAAATCAGGCTAAGAGAGAAGTTCCCTGCCTGCCATGCACTGCTGGCTCTGGTGCCTAACCCTGCCAGCTCCAAGGCCAAGGGGCCATGAGGGCGAGTTCTGCCCTCGGAGTGACAGCAGTCTGCTCTAGTGAAGTGAGCTGGAGATCCTCACATCATCATTCCACACCCAGGGAATGTAAGGCTGGGGCAAACACACAAACCCTCTGACCTGGAACTCCAGAGCAGATGATTTCCATATCTGCAGACATCCATCACTTGCTGCTGCACAGCACCACAGTGGATTTCCCTCCTGCTCCTCCTTGGCAGATGTGTATTTCCCAGCCAGACCCTGCGGACGCAGTTGTGATTTCACTCCATGAGGCAGCCTTGAAACACATGCTAGCACTTGTCTGAGAAGTGTTCCAGCAGGGGGGATGAATAACTGAGCTGGTGCCCTGGAGCCTGTGCCAGCAGCTGCTGTGACACCCTGCCTGTGTCCCTGCTGCCTCCCCGGGCACCTCCCCACTCCTGCCCCCCCTTTCTCCTCTCCAGCTGCTCGGGCAAAGCAGTGCAACTGAAGGGGAAGAAAAGCCAGGGATGGGGCAGCCTCAGCGAGCTGGGAAGCAAGTCATGGCCCCAGCTGTCACCCACCTAGCCCTGACCCAAGGGCTGCACTTGACCAACCTTGGATCGGCAGCCAAAGCTTTGTCCCCTGTGCTGCGGGGCCAAAGGGCTGCACAATGCAACTGCTCTGGGCTGAAGTCCTCACTCCAAACTGGAGAGCTCTGATCACAGCACTACAGAGTGGGGGGAAGGGGTGGGAAGAGACCTCTGGAGATCATCCAGTCCAGTGCCCCTGCCAGAGTAGGATCACCTGAGCAGGCCACACAGGAACACATCCAGACCCCTCCAGGCACTGCTGACACGAAGATGATATTAGCACAAACCACTCTGTGCCATGGCACTCTGCAGGAAACTGTGCTGGGCTCCACTGGGAAAACCCAGAACACAACATGGTGAGGGCTGGAAAGGACCTCTGGAAATCATCCAGTGCAAGCCCCTGCTCCAGCAGGGCACCCACAGCACAATGCCCAGCAGCACAGTGCCATGGGGGGCTTTGGATGCTCTCCACACAAGGACACTCCACAACCTCTCTGGGCAGCCTGCTCCAGGCCTGCAGCACCCTCACAACAAACAACTTGCTCCTCCTGGGGTCTACTTTGTGTCCATTGCTGCCCCTTCTCCTGTCCCTGAGCACCACTGAGCAGAGTCTGGCCCCAGCCTCTTGCCCCTCACAGCTCCTTCAGCTCTTGCTGAGCATTGCTCAGATGCCCTCTGGGGCTGCTCTTCTGCAGGCTCTCAGCCCCAGGGCTCTCAGCCTTTGCTCCTCCCAGAGCTGCTCCAGGCCCCTCAGCAGCTCTGCAGCCTCCCCTGGGCTCTCTCCAGCACTTCCCTGGCTCTCTGCAATCGGGAGGAGACAGACCTGGTCTGTCTGGACCCAGGTCTCCAGATATGGCCTCCCTAGGGCAGAGTAGAGAGGGAGCAGACCCTCTCTTGACCTGCAGGCCACCCACACTCTTCTTAATGTACCCCTGCAGTGACCACAACTTTTTACCAGTGGGGCTCTAATGATCTCAGCACAGTATCTCAGTGGCACCAAACTAAGGCCAATGCTCAGCACCAGGCTGCAGGTCAGAGTCTGGTGCAGGAGCAGACAGACCCCTCCTGGCACCTCTGCCCCATTCCTCAGGGCTGCCAGCCCACATACAGCTCCTCTGTACGAGCAGAGCCTCTGCAGAACATTAAAGAGGCTTTTGGTTTCCCTGCAGCCAGATGCTCAGGAGATATAAATTGCACAGCTCAACTGAAGTCAAGGGATCAAGGCTCTGTCTCTCTTTCTCGTGATGGATTACTCCAAAATTCATATTTCAGAGGGGAGGTGGAGGAGGTGGCTCACAGCATATGAAAGAGGAGAGAAGTCTGGAATCACAAAGCCTTTGTTTAAAGGACTCAAATCTCTGCAGCCAGTTTTTCCAAGGCCATATTTTGTCATTAGAACAAACTCCAGCCTGGGGCACAGCACAGTCAAGCTTCGGGGCATGAGAATCCCATTTGCAGCTCATGCTTCAGCCTGCTCAGGGCTCTACACAACCCTCTGCCCCCTCCCATGTCTTAGCTTTCCTTTCACCACCTGCACTGTGATGTCCCTGTTGAAAAGGGCTCCAGGTCAGAGGATGGAAAGCGGCCAAATGTGAGACGCAGGTAGGGAAAGAAATGAGTGTGTTTGATTTCTGTGGTCAAGCCTGCCTGGCAGCTCTGCTCTTCTCCTCCAGAAAAGTCCACCACTTCCACCACACTTTTCAGAGAGGACAAAGTTGGTTGTCCCCGTGGTGGAGTGGGCAAAGCTGAGCTGAGCTGACCAGAGACAAGGTCGTGTCTCACGAGGCAAGGCTGAGAGCCCTCGGGCTGCTTGTTCTGGGAAAGAGAGGTCTGAGAGGGGAACTCATACACGTTCATAAACATCTGCAGGCTGCTGGAGCAAGAAGGGGCCAGGTGCTCTGCAGTGGTGCCCTGTGATAGGACAAGGTGCAATGGATGCAAACTGGAACCCAGGAGATTCCATCTCAACATGAGTGAAAACACTGGAATGGGCTGCCCAGGGAGGCAGTGGAGTCACAGCCTGGCTGGGGCACTTAGTGCCATGGGCTGGGTGACTGGCCAGGGCTGGGTGAGCTTGGAGCTCTCTTCCAGCCTGCTTGATTCTATGATCTTTACTGTGAGGGTGCTGGAGGCCTGGAGCAGGCTGCCAGAGAGGCTGTGGAGTCTCCTTCTCTGAAGACTTTCAAGGCCTACCTGGATGTGTTCCTGGGTGATCTGTCCTAGGTGACCCTGCTCTGGCAGGGGGGTTTGGACTCAGTGGTCTTCAGTGGTCCCTTCCAACCACTACCACTGTGTGAACCTATGATTCTGGGCCATCAGCCCTGTTGGCAGCAGTGGGAATGCAACAGCAGCTCCACCACACACAGTGCAGCAGCTTTACCTGCCCAGCAGCAGCTCTGTGATCAGGACTGGTCAGAGCAGGTCTCCATGCACCATACTGATATGGTCTGGGGAGCAAATCAGTGACACACAACTTATCACACAACGAAATCATAGCCTGGCTTGGCTTGGAAGGGACCCTAAAGCTCAGCCAGTCCCAAGCCCCTGCCAGGGGCAGGGACACCTCCCACCAGCACAGCTTGCTCAAGGCCTCATCCAACCTGGCCCTGAACACCTCCAGGCAGGGGGCAGCCACAGCCTCCCTGGGCAGCCTGTGCCAGTGTCTCCCCACCCTCACTCTCAAGCAGTTCCTCCTCTCCACTCTCACTCTCCCAGCTCAAAGCCATTGTCCCTCCTCCTGGCACTCTCAGCCCTTGTCCGAAGTCCCCTCCCAGCTCTCCTGGAGCCCCTTCAAGTACTGGAAGGCCACTATAAGCTCTCCCCAGAGCTTTCTCTTCATGAGGTCCAGTTCAAAGAGTTTTGTCTTTCAAAGAAAGCAGGAGTCCACCTTCCCTGCTCATAGACACCTTCCTCTAAGACAAGTTCAGGCTGGGCTGAATAACCCTGGAGCAGCATGAGTGAAGGCAGCTGAATCAGACCAGGAACTGCTGCTTCTCAAGGAACAAAGGATGAAGCTCAAAGCTCCTAAGGGAAGCAGGACACAGAGCTGACTTCTGCTGCCAGCTGGGTGAGCAGCTCAGACGCCGTGCACCTGAGGTGTTGTGTGTGGGTGCTCAGGAGATGAACCACAGAGCACTGCCCCTTTGGTGCCACCCACACAGAGCACCCCCACACAGCCACGCAGACAGGCTCCATCTCCAAAGGCATTTCAAGTCAAATCCCACCACAGAAATAGGAGCAGAGATCTCCTGTGCCTATCTAGGTGGCCCTCCATGGGGTGCAGCCAGCCTGGACTTGCATCTGCACCCCTCCTTGATTTGTCTGGTTTGACCCTTCCAAGCCTTTTCACCTGGGTTCTGAGCTCCCCTAAGTAGTTTATGTTCTGGCCCTTTGCAAAGGCTTTCAGCAGTGCTGGTGAAGGATAGCAGGCCCAAAGCATAAATCACAGCCAACCTGGGATCTGCTTTTTCAACACAGCTCCCCTAATGAGAGTCAGCTGTTGGCTGATGGCCTCTGCTAATTGTGCTTCCTTGGGATGGCTGATGCCTGCAGCTCTGCAAGGGCCCTGGGGCCTGTGAGAGGCAGCCATGGACAGCAGAGCTGCTCCCCTCACCCACCAGCTGCTGGGATGAAGAGCAGAGGAGCAAAGCTCCGGAGAGCTGCAGGAGGGAAGAGATCCTGAGAGCATCTTCTGTGCTCAGGTCCCAGTCAGCTGGAGCAGGAACTCCTCTGTAAGGGGAAGCTCTCTGAGTTTTCTTTGGTGCCAGATCACAAATCACAGAAACACAGAATGACAGAGGCTGGAAGGGACCTCTGGGGGCCATGCAGCCCAACCCCCTGCTCCAGCAGGGCACCCACAGCACAATGCCCAGCAGCACAGTGCCATGGGGGGTTTGGAAGCTCTCCACACAAGGACACTCCACAGCCTCTCTGGGCAGCCTGTTCCAGGCCTCCAGCACCCTCACAGCAAACAACTTGCTCCTCCTGTGCATATGGAACCTCCTGAGGCCCAGTCTGTGCCCATTGTCCCTTGGCCTGACCCTGGGCACCACTGACAAGAGTCTGGCCCCAGCCTCTTGCCCCCTACAGCTCCTTCAGCTCTTGCTGAGCATTGCTCAGATGCCCTCTGGGGCTGCTCTTCTGCAGGCTCTCAGCCCCAGGGCTCTCAGCCTTTGCTCCTCCAGAGCTGCTCCAGGCCCCTCAGCAGCTCTGCAGCCTCCCCTGGGCTCTCTCCAGCACTTCCCTGGCTCTCTGCAACTGGGGAGCCCAAAATTGGACCCAGCACTGCAGATGTGACCTCCCTGCTGCAGAGTAGAGGGGGAGGAGAACTTCTCTTAACCAGCAGTGTGTGCCCACAGTCTCCTCCATGCTCCCCAGGACACCATTTGCCTCCCTGCCCCCCAGGGCACATTGCTGCCCCATGGGCACTTGCTGTCCCCCAGCTCCTTCTCCTTGCAGCTGCTTCCCAGCAGGTCCCCTCTCAGCTGTCCTGCTGCAGGAGGTTGCTCCTGCCCAGGGCCAGGACCTGCACTTGCTCCTGGTGAACTTCATGAAGTTCCTCTCTGCCCAGCTCTGCAGCCTGCCCAGATCATCCTCTAACCTAAGCACACATAGAGGAGGTTTGTGAAGGTCACACCAACACTCGACAGCTGTGTCACAATGCAGACATTGCTGAGAGAATCTGGGCCTCAGCCATGAGCAGTCACCAGGTGGGGTTGGGCTCTGCTGCCAGGCAGCCAGCAACAGAACAAGGGGACACAGCCTCAAGTTGTGCCAGGGCAGGTTCAGGCTGGATGTTAGGAGGAAGCTGTTGGCAGAGAGAGTGATTGGCATTGGAATGGGCTGCCCAGGGAGGTGGTGGAGTGGCCATGGCTGGAGGTGTTGAAGCCAAGCCTGGCTGGGGCACTGAGTGCCATGGTCTGGTTGGTTGGGCAGGGCTGGATGCTAGGTTGGGCTGGGTGAGCCTGGAGCTCTCTTCCAAGCTGCCTGATTCTATGAAGGATGGAGGAATACAGCATCCTCCTTCTTGCTCCCCTTCTGGGTCAGATCACTCCTGAAAGCCATGGGCTGCTCACAGCTCCTCCCGCTCACAACCAGCACTGACCAAGCTCCACAGCACTCCCACTCAGTGTGACCAGCAGCACAGCTCAGGCACCTCACAGACAGGAACTGGAGGCTCAGAGAAGTGTACAGGTTGTCCCTCTGATCAAAGGGGGTTTGCTCTCTCCCACACTTCTCACAGCAGGACTCTACAGGTTGGAATTTGTACATTCACCTCTGTATGGTGAACTGGAGCAGGGCAGGTTTAGGCTGGACATCAGGAGGAAGTTCTGCACAATGAGGGTGGTGAAATACTGGAACAGGTTGCTCAGAGAGGTGACCGAGTCCCCGTTCCTGGAGATACTGCAAGTAAAACTTGATGGGGCTCTGAAAAACCTGATCTGCTTGAAGATGCACCAAGAGCAGTGTGGGCAGCAGAGCAAGAGAGGGGATTCTGCCCCTTGGCTCTGCTCTGCTGAAACCTCACCTCCAATCCTGCCTCCAGTTCTGCTGTCCCCCGCAGAAGAAGGACTCAGAGATGCTGGAGTGAGGCCAGAGGAGGACACAAAGATGATCCAGGGGCTGGAGCAGCTCTGCTGTGAGCACAGGCTGAGGGAGCTGGGAGGGTGCAGCCTGCAGAGGAGAAGGCTCCAGGGGGACCTTAGAGCTGCTGCCAGTGCCTGAAGGGAGCCTGCAGGAAGGCTGCAGGGAGACTTCTCATGAGGGTGTCTGAGCCAGGCCAAGGGGCAATGGTTTGGAGCTGAGGCAGAGCAGGGTTAGACTGGAGCTGAGGAAGAAGTTGTTCAGTGTGAGGGTGGTGAGACTCTGGCAGAGGCTGCTCAGGGAGGCAGTGGCTGCCTCCTGCCTGGAGGTGTTCAAGGCCAGGCTGGGTGAGGTCTTGGGCAGCCTAGTTGAGAGGTGTCCCTGGGCATGGCAGGGAGGTTGGAGCAGAGGGTCTCTGAGGTCCCCTCCAGCCTGAGCCATGCTGTGGTCATTCTACAATCCCATGTCCCTGCTCACTGCAGAGGGGCTGGGCAAGGTAACCTCTGGGGTCCCTTCCCACTCCAAGCACTCTGACTCTGGTTCTCCAAGGGCTGAGCTCTTTCTCTGCCATCAGCAGGGAGCAGAGCAGCTGGAGCACATCAGTGCCTGCCCCCAGCACGCACAGACACTTGGCCAGCCCTGCCAGAGATCGCTGCCATCCTAACCTCTCCTACCTCCAGTCTGTCCACCCTGACCCTCAGCTTTGTGGCTGGCTGTAGGCAGCAGCTCAAATCCCCTTCCTTCTGAGGACTGCCAGCTGATCTTTCTTTCTGCCTGTAGAAGATTCAGACTTCATTTCCATGGCCCCTTTCTCAAACAGCAAAAGGCTCTGTGTGTGTGTGTCCCTGAACCAGCCAGGGAGACTCTCCCTCCTCATTCCCATGCCACTGTGTGATTTTTGGAAGTGCCTGTGAGAAAAGCCCAAGTGCAAAGCAAATTGCCACTCAGTGCAGCTCAGGGGCACCAACTGCTCCCGGAGAAGGTAGCTCCAGTTTGGGAGAGAGTTTCAAGTGTGTGTGTTGGGGAATGCTGCAGTTGTTCAGGGGGTTGCAGTGCTCTGCAGATTGCTTGGCTGGCTCCTCACTGAGCCCTTGCAGTCCTCGGCTTGGAACAGGCATTTCAAAGCTGCAATTAAAACTGAACTGGCCTAATTAAAGCCCCAGATGAAATCATGTGTGTTGACTCTATGACTCCATGACCCAGGCCCATCTCTGCATCTTCAAACCCTTCACATTTTCCATTTTTCTCCCACATCACTTTTTTCTTCCCACTTTGCTCTTTTGCTTTGGCAAATGAGCCCAGCCCCCAGCCCCAGTTACTCCCCCAGGTCTGCCCTTGCCCAGCTCACATCACTCACATGGCTTTAGTTAACGTGTCACACATGCACACTCCCACTCCACTCACTAATTCTCCCCATAATTGCTCTCAGCCTGGGGATTTGGGCTCCTGCACAGCTCCAAAGCCCTCTTGTTGCTCCATTACCATATGGAATTAGATCATTTATTCACAGGCAACCACAGGATGTGAGATCCGTGTCCAACCCCGCTGGGTCGGTCAGGTTTAGCAGGGAACAGTTGGGGCTCGATGCAGCAAATTCTGCTGGAAATATAGCAGTTGTTATTTTTAGAAACCTCAAGGACATTTGGTGCTCCCCAGGGGCCAGGGCTGGGGCCAGTCCTGTGCAGCATCTTCATCAGCGACCTAGACGTGGAGCCGCAGGCAGTTTGCTGCTGGAGCCAGACTGGGAGCAGAGGCTGACAGCCCTCAGGCTGTGCTGCCATCAGCCAGAGCTGGGCAGGCTGCAGAGCTGGGCAGAGGGAACCTCACAAAGGTCACCAAGGACAAGTGCAGGTCCTGGCCCTGGGCAGGAATAACCTCCTGCAGCAGGACAGCTGAGGGGGGACCTGCTGGGAAGCAGCTGCAAGGAGAAGGAGCTGGGAGTGCTGGGGGACAGCAAGTGCCCATGGGGCAGCAATGGGCCCTGGGGGGCAGGGAGGCAAATGGTGTCCTGGGGGGCATGAGGAAGTGTGGGCAGCATGACAAAGGAGATTCTCTTCCTCCTCTACTCTGTCCTAATCAGGTCTCTTCTGGAGTGCTGGGTCCAGCTCTGGCTCCCCACTTGCAGGGACAGGGACGTATTGGAGAGAGCCCAGGGGAAGCTGCAGAGCTGCTGAGGGGCCTGGAGCAGCTCTGGGAGGAGCAAAGGCTGAGAGCCCTGGGGCTGAGAGCCTGCAGGAGAGCAGCCCCAGAGGGCATCTGAGCAATGCTCAGCAAGAGCTGAAGGAGCTGTAGGGGGCAAGAGGCTGGGGCCAGACTCTTGTCAGTGGTGCCCAGGGTCAGGACAAGGGGCAGCAAGGGGCACAAAATGGACCCCAGCAGGAGCAAGTTGTTTGTTGTGAGGGTGCTGGAGGCCTGGAGCAGGCTGCCCAGAGAGGCTGTGGAGTGTCCTTGTGTGGAGAGCTTCCAAACCCCCCGTGGCACTGTGCTGCTGGGCAAGCTGCTGTGGGTGCCCTGTGTGAGCAGGGTGAACTCAGGAGGTCCCTTCCAGCCCTATCATGCTGGATTCTGGATTTTCCTACTGAGTTCAGCACAGTTGCCTGAAGACTGCAGTGATCCTGCTGACAAAGATGTTCTGCATGCAGCATCCACCTGGCAGAACTTTGCTGTCTTTGGAGCTACTGATCCTGGGAGCTCTTTACTCCTCTGCTCCTCACTGCATCACTCTGTGGCTCTACAGCCCAGTGAGGGAAATAAGAAGCCAGAAGATAACGAGGGGTGGGTGGTGAGAACAGTGTGTGCAAGGCAGGGCTGCCTGCAAGCTAGACTAAGAGCCCTCAGACTGAAGGGAGAGAGCCCACAAGCCTTCCTGCTATGGAACAGGGGCACAGAGCCCAGCAGGGCTGAGGCTCCCCACTCAGGGGAAATAGTTTCCTCCCATCACTCGTCCAGCCCTCACTACACCGAAACCCAGAGCCTGGCATGTACCATCACTGAACCTCACTCACTTCCCTCCCACTCCTCCCTCTGTGCCATGGAGTGATGCCTACCCAGCCAGCAGTGTGCACTTGCAGCCCCAAAGACAACCATGTCCTGGGCTGCATCGAGAGAAGCAAGGGCAGCAGCACAGGGAGGGGATTATGCCCCTCTGCTCTGCTCTGCTCTGCTCTGCTCTGCTGAGATCTCATCTCAGCACTGCCTCCAGCTCTGCTGAGTGCAGCACAAGAGGGACCTGGAGCTTCTGGAGAGGTCACTAAGATGACCAGAGGGCTGGAGAAGCTCTGCTGTGGGGACAGGTTGGGAGAGCTGGGGCTGTTCAGCCTGGAGAAGAGAAGGCTCCAAGGAGACCTCAGAGCAGCCTTCCAGTGCCTGAAGGGGCTCCAGGAGAGCTGAGGAGGGACAAGGGACAAGGGCTGGGAGTGCCAGGAGGAGGGAGAATGGCTTTGAGCTGGGAGAGGAGAGAGTGAGAGTGGAGATGGGGAGGAAGTTCTTGAGAGTGAGGAGACACTGGCACAGGCTGCCCAGGGAGGCTGTGGCTGCCCCCTCCCTGGAGGTGTTGCAGGCCAGGCTGGATGAGACCCTGAGCGACCTGTGCCTGTGGGAGGTGTCCCTGCCCATGGCAGGGGCTTGGGACTGGCTGAGCTTTAAGATCCTTTCCAACCCATTCTGTGACTGTGATTCTGCTGGACCTGGCTATTTTGATCCCAGCTCAAGCAGACAAGGGAATTCCACTACCCTGGAATGCTCATCCTAACCTGAGATGTTCTCACACCCCTTTGAGAGGAGACTCTAGGAGAAGCCGTGAGCAGAACAGTGCAGTCAAAATGTGGGGCAAGGTAGCTGGAAACAAGGAAGCAGACAGGACAGAAGGAACTGAGGCTCACCATAACGTCTGGGGGGACTCACAGCAGAGGCTGCACCTGTGTAGCACAGGTCAGGGAAGCTCTCACAGCCTGCAGCCAAGCAACGTCTGCTTGACTGGAGAATGTCTCTCAGGCAGCCAGCCCAGGAGCAGACAGCTCTGCCTCCCCCAGCCAGCTGCATCCAGACTGAGCCCTTCCACAGCAAATGTGCATCTTGCTTCCAGCCTGGATTTCAGACATTAAACTCTACCCCTGCACTGAGTTTTGGCACACTTCAGCCTCCAAGGCTGCAAGACACCTTAGGGTTAAAAGCCTCTCTCTGCACAAAACACCCTGGAGGGGTGTCAAGGCTGGAGAGATGTGGTGCTGAGGGCCATGCCTAGCGGTGACCTGGCAGTGATGGGTTCATGGCTGGACACAATGACCTTAAAGGTCTCTTCCAACAAAACAATTCCATGATTTTGAGTCCCTGTCACACATTAAAAATGATCCATTGAGGATGCTCAGTCAAATGGTTCCATCCCCAGAACTTTTAGCACAGGCTTGTTTCAGCCAGGACTGAAAATCAGCTGAAAGACCAAGGAAGAGAATTCCTTAAACAGCTGAGAGGGATGGGCTGGGTTCAGAGGGGTTGGGCTCTCTGAATACCCAACCCCAGGCTTGCCCACACCTCCTACAGCACTCACCTCTTCTACAGCCTCTCACAGCTGAGAGCCCTGGGGCTGAGAGCCTGCAGAAGAGCAGCCCCAGAGGGCTCAGCAAGAGCTAAAGGAGCTGTGTGGGGGCAAGAGGCTGGGTCAGACTCTTGTCAGTGGTGCCCAGGGACAGCACAAGGGGCAAGGGGCACAAAGTGGAGCCCAGGAGGTTGCATGTGAAGAGGAGGAGCAAGTTGTTTGTTGTGAGGGTGCTGGAGGCCTGGAGCAGGCTGCCCAGAGAGGTTGTGGAGTGTCCTTGTGTGGAGAGCTTCCAACCCCCCTGGCACTGTGCTGCTGGGCAAGCTGCTGGGGGTGCCCTGCTGGAGCAGGGGTTGGACTGGGTGAACCCCAGAGGTCCCTTCCCACCTCCCCATACTGGGATTCTTCAGCCTTTACTCTGCCCCCCTGAGCCCTGCAATGGTCCTTAGAGACCTGAGCAGCAGAAAGAATTTCTTCCAGGACTCTGTGGCTGCACTTTTGTCCCTGAGACACCCCTGGGCAGAGGGAGGAGATCCAGCAGTTCCCTGGCTTGAGCTGATCTCCATGCCCTGGAGACCCAGGAGAGACTTGTGCTGGACTAGTGACCAGCACAAGGCTCTCCCAGGGACTTTCACTTCTGGGTGGAAAGAAAAGAAAACCACCACAAGCTACTGAAGGAAATACTGTCTGGGTTAGGCAGGCACAGAGCAGTTCTCTCTCCCAAGCAGCCACAGCAGGACTCTCCTCTAGCTCCAAAACATCAGAGCACATCCAGCAGCAAAACGTTTCCCAGAATCCAACATCCTGTTCTTTTCCCCCAGACTCCCCCAGTGCCTCCCAAATCTGAGCATCCATGAACTTCACGGTGGGACCAAGTCCTTATCCCCTCCTGGTGTCTGTGTTTCCACCTCCACAGCAGTGCTGGCGGAGCCCCCGCGCTGGCGCTGGCCGCAGGAGTCCGTCTGACCTTCCAGCTGCCTCCACCTCGCAGCTCTCCTTTCCAGGAGCCTGAGCTGGCAAGAGGAGAGTCACGGCTGAAGAAGGGCCAGAGTCCAGGGAGACTGCTCCTGGCAGAGGGCAAGCACCGGGTAAGGCTGTCCCAGCCTGTCCCCCCACGCCCAGGCTCACTGTGGTGTTCCCTGGTGGGGGCTGTGTGAGCAGTGCAGAGCAGCAGGAGCAGGCAGTGCAGAGTGGCCCACGGCAGGAGGCTGCCCTCGCTCTGCAGCCAGCCAAGGGGGAATTGGCTCTCTCCCCAGACACCTTCGTGCCCCTGCACCCAGCACCTTGTTCTCACAGCCCCTCAGCAGCCAGCCCTGAGCACCAGGCAAGCAGAGGCAGGCAGGGCTGCGGACTCGCACAGCTAGAGGGCAGCTGCAGAGGCAGGGGGCACGGCCAGAGCTGGCTGCTGCCCCACAGCACAGCTGGCAGCAGGGATGATGCTGGCACTTGGAAACAAGCACAGGGCCAGAGTGCAGCAGGACCTGCTGCATCATCCTGTTTCGCTCACAGGAGCCCCCAGCCACCGAGAGACCAGAACTAGCAGCACAGTCATGGAGTCACAGACTGCTTTGGGTTGGAAGGGACCTCTGAGGTCCCCCACGAGGGCAGCAGCTCTCTCCTCTGGGTCCTGGCACCATTTTCTCCCCACAGTGTGCAACTGGAGCACAAACTCCTGTTAGCAGAGTAAGAAATCCCAGACCAGCATCAAGCTCCTTTAAGTTCTACCAAAACCATGGCAGAATCTTGGAATCATTTTGGCTGGAAGAAGCTTTTGAGCCCAACCCTTAACCCAGCACCACCAGGGCACCACTGAACCATAGAACCACAGAATCAAGCAGGTTGGCAGAAACCTCCAAGCTCATCCAGCCCAACCTATCCCCCAGCCCTATCCAGTCAACCAGACCATGGCACCAAGTGCCTCATGCAGGCTTCTCCTGAGCACCCCCAGGGCCCTCAGCACCACATCTGCACTGCTTCGGAACCCCTCCAGAGCTGGGGACTGCACCACTGCCCTGGGCAGCCTGGGCCAGGCCTTGACAACACTTCGGGGAAGAAATTGTTCCTCATGTCCAACCTGAGCCTCCCCTGGGGCAACCTGAGGCCGTTTCCTCTTGGCCTGTCACTTATTCCTTGAGAGAAGAGCCCAACCCCAACCTGGCTCCAGCCAGAAGGCCTCTCCTCAGCCTCCTCCTCCCCAGGCTGGACAAGCCCAGGCCCCTCAGTCTCTCCACAAGATTTGGCTCTAGATCCTTCACCAGCTTCATTGCCTGGGCATGCTCCAGCCCCTCAGAGTCTCTCCTATACTGTGGTGCCCCAAACCCCAACCCAGCTGTGGCCTCATCAGCACTGAGTCCAAAGGCACAATCCCTGCTCTGCTCCTGCTGGCCACACCAATGCTGGTCCAGGCCAGGATGCTGGTGGCCTTCTTGGCCACCTGGGCACAGCCTGCTTCACCTCACAGAACCACAGAATTAACAAGGTTGGAAAAGACCTCTGAGATGGTCCAGTCCATCCTAGCACCCAACACCTTCTAACTAACTAAACCCTGGCACTGAGTGCCTCATGCAGGCTCCTCTTAAACACCTCCAGGCACAGCCACTCCACCACCTCCCTGGGCAGCCCATTCCAATGCCAATCACTCTCTCTGACAACAACTTCCTCCTGACATCCAGCCTGAACCTCCCCTGGCACAGCTCCAGGCTCTGTCCCCTTCTGCTGCTGGCTGCCTGGCAGCAGAGCCCAACCCCACCTGGCTACAGCCTCCCTGCAGGCAGCTGCAGACAGCAATGAGCTCTGCCCTGAGCCTCCTCTGCTGCAGACTGCACCCCCCCAGCTCCCTCAGCCTCTCCTCACAGGGCTGTGCTCCAGGCCCCTCCCCAGCCTTGCTGCCCTTCTCTCAACACCTTCCAGCACCTCAACATCTCTCTTGAATTGAGGAGTCCAGAACTGGACACAGCACTGCAGGGGTGGCCTGAGCAGTGCTGAGCACAGGGGCACAAGAACCTCCCTTGTCCTGCTGCCCACACTGCTCCTGAGCCAGCCCAGGATGCCATTGGCTCTGCTGCCCACCTGGGCACTGCTGCCTCCTCTTCAGCTCCTCTCTCCCAGCACCCCCAGCTCCCTCTCTGCCTGTCTCCAGACACTGCTGACCAACACTCCCAGTTCCTTTCCCCCAGGCAGTTTCCATCCACCCTGCCCCAGGTCTGGAGCATCCCAGGAGTTGCTGTGACCCAGGACCCAGCACTTGGCCTTGTTGGACCTCATCTCCTTGGCCCTTGCCCTGGGCAGCCTGGGTCAGACCTTGACACCCTCTTGAGGAAGAAGCTGTTCCTCAGGTCCAACATAAACCTCCCTTGATCCAAACTGTGGCCATTTCCTCTTGTCTTGTTGCTCATTACTTGGGAGGAGACACCAAGTGCCACCTGGCTCCAGCCTCCTTT
Source organism: Pogoniulus pusillus (assembly GCF_015220805.1). Classification (NCBI taxonomy): domain Eukaryota; kingdom Metazoa; phylum Chordata; class Aves; order Piciformes; family Lybiidae; genus Pogoniulus; species Pogoniulus pusillus. The sequence continues at coordinate 825,634 of NC_087290.1, read as the reverse complement.
CATGGACTCGTAGAGACTGAGAAGGCCTCCCAGAGAGCAAGAAAGGCTCCCAGGTTCAGAGGCTTGTAAAAGGTTTGAGTAGGAAGGGGCCTTGAAGCTCATCCAGTGCCAACCCCCTGCCATGGGCCCAGACAGCTCCCACCAGCACAGGTTGCTCAAGGCTTCATCCAGCCTGAGGTTGCCCAGGGAGGTTCTGGCTGTTCCCTCCCCTGCCGGTGTTCCACACCAGGTTGGACAGGAAAAACTTCATCTTTCACCATGAAATGTGTCTAGAAGACACTTCTGAGCTCTTCACTCCAAAGCTAATTGCCTGGAGCCAAACCACCAGGCTGGGAACTGGCTTTGTGCTGAGTGGCTGCCAGGTCTCACTCAGTGGCAGCCTCAGCAGCAGTCTCTGTATCAGCAGAGGGGGATTGCTGTGTACACAACACCCAGCAGTGGCAGCAGGAGGGAATCTGCTTTCAGATTAGGACATTCCCAAAGGCTTTCAGGCAGCAGGAAAAAAGAGCAGAGTGCAGCTGCAGGCCAAGCAGGATCAAAACAACCAACCAGACCTCCCCAGTGGTGCACGGAGCAGCAGGCTGGGGCATGCTACGGAAACGTCCACATGCTGGAGCAGGCCAGAGGAGGGCAACAAGGCTGGGGAAGGGTCTGGAGAACAGGGCTGGGAGGAGCAGCTGAGGGAGCTGGGGGGGTACAGCCTGGAGAAGAGGAGGCTCATGGCAGAGCTCATTGCTCTGTGCAGCTCCCTGAGAGGAGGCTGCAGTGAGCTGGGGGTTTGGTGGCCATGGTGGTGCTGGGCTGGTGCTGGACTGGAGGACCTCAGAAGGCTTTTCCAGCCAAACAATTCCATGATTCTACACTGATTTATGATGCTTTGGAACCCCTCTCTAGAGCATCTCTGTGTCCACTGATGTGCCTTAGCTGCTTTGTCTCTGTGCCATAAGGATCTGGACTATCTAAGCTATTCAAACCCCTTGTCCCTATCCCTGGAGCTCTTCCAGGAACATGTGCCCATGGCACCTGGGGACAGGGTTTGGTGGCCATGGTGGTGCTGGGCTGGTGTTGGCCTGGACGACCTCAGAGAGCTTTTCCAACCCAAACCATTCTGTGCTTTGCTGTAAGCTGCTGAGCTCCCACACCCAGGACACCACAGCTGTCCCAGCAGGACATAACTGTGCTGACTCCAAGGGCTGCTGCTCAAGGAGGACTCCAGTGGTGAAAAGTGCAGCAGCAGACAGGCAGCCTCTGGTGCTGGCCCATTTGGTGCTGTGCTAAACCAGCAGCCCAGGCTTTGGCTTTCAGAGCTGAGACACATCTGTGAGGCTCTGGTGCTGCATGTGGTTTGCATTATCCCCTAGCACAATATGGCTAACCCAGGCTGTCCCACACTCCCCCAGCACCTCCTCTGGCAATCTGAGCAGCACTGCTGGCTGGGGGCACCTGTGACACTTCACAGATGCAAATTGAGGCATAATAATTAGCCTCAGACTCGCACAGCTGCAGAGCAGAGCCCATGACTTGTGCAAGAGCACCTCATAGCCCAGCAGAGAGGGACCTGAGTCCAGTCTGGCAAGAGAAGGGTGCAAGCATGCCCCAGAATGCCGCCCATGGCTGCGCTCAGACCTGGCCTGCTGAGGTATTGCTCAACAGGAATCCTGGGGTCAGTTTTGAGCCACTCACTCCCAGAAGGACACTGAGGGGCTGGAGCAGGTCCAGAGAAGGGCAGCAAAGCTGGGGAAGGCTCTGGAGAGCAGGGCTGGGGAGGAGCAGCTGAGGGAGCTGGGGGGGTTCAGCTTGGAGAAGGGGAGGCTGAGGGCAGAGCTCATTGCTCTGTGCAGCTCCCTGAGAGGAGGCTGCAGTGAGCTGGAGGTTGGTTTCTTCTCTTTAGGATCAAGTGATAGAGGGAGAGGAAATGGACTGAAATTGTGCCAGGGGCAGGGTTAGGTTGGAGATGAGGACAAATGTCTTTGCTGCAGGAGTGGTGAGGGATTGGCACAGGCTGCCCAGGGAGGTGCTGGAGTGCCCAGCCCTGGAGGCATTCCAGGATAGTGTGCCCATGGCACCTGGGGACAGGGTTTGGTGGCCATGGTGGTGCTGGGTTGAAGGTTGGCCCTGATGATCTTAGAGGCCTTCTGCAGCCAGAACAGTTCTGTGCACAGCCTGCCCTGCAGCCAGCTCCCTCTGCTCCCAGCACACCAGTGCAGGCCTGCAGAAGGGTTAATTCCCCTCGAGCTCTTCTGCCTTCTCCACATCAGTTGATCTAATAAAGAAGATTGATGCTCCCCACAAATCTGGCCTCGCCTGAGCACATCAGTTGCTTTGACACAGAGGACTATATTCAGATAGCTTAAATTCCACTGGAGCCCCTGGAACTGCAGCTTTGGATGAGCTGAGGACTTTGAAGCAGCCAATGGGATGCAGCAGGCAGAGACACCCACCCTGGGCAGGGCTGGGAGTGCCTGAGTGTGGCCAGCAGCATCTGCAGATCTTTGTGTGCTGCAGTACTGATGAGCCTGGGAGGAACATCACAGCTTTCTCCAGAGCTTCTGGAAACTCAGCAGCAGCTCTGGAGCACTTCAGGACACAAGCACAACACCCTGTGTCCTCTGCCCTGTGCCCTTCCCACCTCACCCAAGACAGTGACCAGCTCATAAAGGCATAGAAGTGACTGGGTTGGAAGACACCTTGAAGACCATGGAGTCCAACCTTCAACCTAAGGCCACCGTGGCCCTTAAACCACGTCCCCATGTTCCTGGAGCAGCACTCCCAGGGTACTGGGATGCAGATCACCAAGGGGCAGAAAAAGGCCATGGCAGAATTCAGGCAACGCAGCCACTTGCAGGAGAAAGTTTTCAGCTCCTTTAGCCTCAGCCAGGTCCTTGCTGCAGCTTCAACCAGACCTCATTCTCAGCTCTCCATTACACCCACTTGGGCCTACTTATACCCAAGACAGTGGAAGCTGCAGTTGGAAGAAGCTAATATTAGCAGGCTCATGCCCTCGGTCTGCCTGCTCTACACTGCCCTGGCATCTTCCCTGCTTCAAAATAGAACACATCATAGAATCACCTGGCTTGGAAGGGGCCTCCAGAGCTCATCCAGTCCACCCCCTGCACTCAGCAGGGACATCCTCCACTGGAGCAGGTTGCTCTGTGCCCTTTCGAGCCTCATCTTGAATATCACAGTGTCACAGCATCACAGCATCACAGTATCATCAGGGTTGGAAGAGACCTCACAGATCATCAAGTCCAACCCTTCACCACAGAGCTCAAGGCCAGACCATGGCACCAAGTGCCACGTCCAGTCCTGCCTTGAACAGCTCCAGGGACGGCGACTCCACCACCTCCCCGGGCAGCCCATTCCAGTGCCCAATGACTCTCTCAGGGAAGAACTTTCTCCTCACCTCCAGCCTAAATCTCCCCTGGCACAGCCTGAGGCTGTGTCCTCTTGTTCTGGTGCTGGCTACCTGAGAGAAGAGAGCAACCTCCTCCTGGCCACAACCTCCCCTCAGGTAGTTGCAGACAGCAATAAGGTCTCTCCTGAGCCTCCTCTTCTCCAGGCTAACCAATCCCAGCTCCCTCAGCCTCTCCTCGTAGGGCTGTGCTCAAGGCCTCTCCCCAGCCTCGTTGCCCTTCTCTGGACACGCTCAAGCATCTCAATGTCCCTCCTAAACTGGGGGGCCCAGAACTGAACACAGCACTCAAGGTGTGGTCTAACCAGTGCAGGGATGAGGCCTCAAACACCTCCCTGGCAACCTGTTCCGGTGCTCAACCACCCTCCTGGTGCAGAATTTGTTCCTCACACCCAACCTCCATCTGCTCTGCTCTCTTTTCAGACCATTGCTCCTCACCTGTCCCTGCAGCCCTTTGGGAGCAGTCCCTCTGCAGCCTTCTTCGTGCCAAGTGGTGCCACACTCCCTGTGCTGCCCAGATTCTGCCGCCTGGGGAAGCTGTGGAACTCCTCCTGCACCTCCCATTGCTCACCTCAGGGCAGTCACCACCTCCCCTCCTCAGACTGCACACAGCAAGCCCCAGCCACACCTCCCTGCCTTGCTGCCTGGTCCCACACTGCCCCAGTGTCACACAAACCAGCAGGGTGAGGTGGGAAGGGATCTCTGGGCATCCCCACCCAACATCACAGCGGATCCTAGTCCAGGGGAGGAGACAAGGTGCCCCTGCCCTCACTGGAGCTGCCACGCAGGAGACAAGCAGACAGCCCTCTCTCCTGCTGCCAACACCTGAGAGCAGATCGATTTCAGGTGCTGGGAATGCCACAGCATCCCAAGATCCCAGCTGGAACAGACCTCTGGGCATCACCCAGTCCAGGCCCCTGCTCCAGCAGGGCACCCACAGCACAGCACCCAGCAGCACAGTGCCAGGGGGGCTGGAAGCTCTCCACACAAGGACATTCCACAGCCTCTCTGGGCAGCCTGCTCCAGGCCTCCAGCACCTTCACAACAAACAACTTGCTCCTCCTCTGCACATCCAACCTCCTGCTTGCCACTCTGTGCCCCTTGCTGCCCCTTCTCCTGTCCCTGGGCACCACTGACAAGAGCCTGGCCCCAGCCTCTCACTCCTCACCCTTTAGCTCTTGACCAGCATTGCTCAGGTCCCCACTGACAACGTTTGCAGCTTCCCAGATTTCTTCTTCCTCTCATTTCCTTGAGGAACGCGAAGGCAAAGAGCACAGCAACTGACAGAGCCCTGCCCTGTGCTTCCCCCAGCAAGCCCAGGGCATCCCTGGCTGCCCTGTGCCCCCTGCCAGCAGTGCCCCTTCCCTCCTGGGCCCTGCTCTTCCATGCTGTTGCCCTGCCTACTTCCAGTCCCGGCTGGCAAAGTCGCCCTGCTGGTGCCAGCTGCAGCTGCAGGGTGAGGCAGGGCAGTGCCCACCGGGAACAGGGCTTGTGGAGAAGAACTTGCTAGGGGATGAAAGCAGCTCCAGCACCCCCTGCTCAGCTGCTCTGTGCTACTCCATCCCCCCAGCACACAGCCAGGCACTGCCACTTGCTGCTGCTCCAAAAGAGCCTCTGGAAGAGCCTCCTGCCCCTCCAGGAGGTGATCATCCAAGACATGCAACCACAAGAGAGCCTACTGAATGGGACAGCCATGGGGAGACCTTAACTGCTGCCTGGGGGACCTCAGCATAGCATCACAGAATGGGTTAGGTTGGAAGGGACCTCAGCCACTTCTGACCCCCGACATAGACAGGGACACCTCCCACTAGAGCAGCTCACTCAAGGCCTCATCCAACCGGTCCTGAAGACCTCCAAGGAGGTTGTGGACCACAGACTGAAGATCACATTGGGTGATTCTGTGCTTCAGTACCTCCCTGGGCAACCTGTGCCAGTGTCTCACCACCCTCACTGCAAACAACTTCTTCCTCACATCCACTTTCAATCTCCCCTCTGCCACTTCAAACCCATTCCTCCTCCTCCTCCTCCTCTCATTCCCAGACCTTGTCAATAGTCCCTCCCCAGCCCTCCTGGAGCCCCCTGCAGATCCTGCAAGGCCACTCCAAGGTCTCCTGGAAGCCTTCTCCTCTCCAGGCTGCAGAGCCCCAACTCTCTCAGCCTGTGCTCAGAGCAGAGCTGCTGCAGCCCTCTCAGCATCTTGGTGGCGTCCTCTGGCCTGGCTCCAGCACTTCCATGTCCTTGTGCTGGGAACTCTAGAACAGCACACAGTACTGCAAGTTGGGTCTATGTGTGCCTGGAAGGCTGAGCAGCAGCTTGCTTACTGCCCTCCCACCCAGCTTCACCAGGAGGAACAGGAGGTGCTGGTGCAGTGCCACTGCAGCACACCCAGACAAGGCCAGGAATGTTCTAGGACCCTCCTCCATGCACCAAGCCCCACACAGGTTCCTCAGGAGGACTGATGCTGTCACATTGCTCCTGCTCTTCTGTGTCACCTCGAGCTTGAGAGCCCAGAAGCAGTGCTAAGAGGCCAAGTTAGAGCTGGAGCAGCCTGTTGCAGGGCTCCTGCACCCTCACAACAAACAACTTGCTCCTCCTCTTCACATGCAACCTCCTGGGCTCTACTTTGTGCCCCTTGCTGTCCCTTGTCCTGTCCCTGGGCACCACTGACAAGAGTCTGGCCCCAGCCCCTTGCCCCCACAGCTCCTTTAGCTCCTGCTGAGCATTGCTCAGATGCCCTCTGGGGCTGCTCTTCTGCAGGCTCTCAGCCCCAGGGCTCTCAGCCTTTGCTCCTCCCAGAGCTGCTCCAGGCCCCTCAGCAGCTCTGCAGCCTCCCCTGGGCTCTCTCCAGCACTTCCCTGGCTCTCTGCAACTGGGGAGCCCAGAGATGGACCCAGCACTGCCGATGTGCTCTCTCTAGGGCAGAGTAGAGGGGGAAGAGAACCTCCTTCAACCTGCTGCCCAGCAGCAGGGCACCACTGGAATGAGCCTGGCCAAGGCAAAGTCCAGGAGCCCAAAGAGCTGTGCCAGGGCTGCTGGATCAGTTACACTGTTCTGTGCTTGTGCCCTCTGGTGGTGGAGGAGACAATCAGTTGAGTCTTTCAGTGTCTTACTATGTTTGAAGACTTATCTAGAGAGTGACCAAATGTGTCCTGCCTGAGATGTCTGGGAATGAGTGGCCCCAGGGAATGGGTGTGAGAGAAGCCTCGGGCAGTGCACTGAGTCAGGCAGAGTCACAGACTGCACTGGGCTGGATGGGACCCTCAAAGGGCATCTTGTCCTACCCCTGTGAGGGAGCAGGCAGCAGGGACACCTCCAGTTAGAGGAGGCTGTCCAGGGCCACATCAAGTTTGACCTTTTGAATGTCCCCAGGGATGAGGTCTCAACCACCTCTCTGGGCAACCTGTTCCACTCTGCTTCTGAGCACCCTGAATCCCTGCAGAGCATCCAGTGTGGCTGCAGGCCACACCAGCATCCTCAGCACCCTCAGCTGGGTGACAGCAGCACTACCACGCAGGAGATTTGCTTTCATTGTTCCACCATTAACAGCAACAACAAACCCCAAGTTCTGCTTCTGCAGAATTGAGGAAAAACTTTTCACTGTGAGGCTCCTGGAGCTTGGAGCAGGCTGCCCAGAGGGGTGGTGAAGCCTCCCCTGGTGACATTCAAAACCTGTTTGAGTGTGACCTGCTCCAGGTGAGCAGGAGCTCTGCCAGGGGGGGTTGGACTAGAGAACTTTCAAAGGTCCCTTCCAACCCCTGATATTCTCTGATTCTACCCTGCCTATGGCAGGGGCTTGGAACTAGATGATCTTAGAGGTCCCTTCCAACCTAAACCATTCTATGGGCCCAGGTCTGGGCTCCAGAATTGCAGAGAGATGTTGAGGTGCTGGAGGGTGTCCAGAGAAGGGCGACAAAGCTGGGGAGGGGCCTGGAACACAAACCCTATGAGGAGAGGCTGAGGGAGCTGGGGGGGTGCAGCCTGCAGCAGAGGAGGCTCAGGGCAGAGCTCATTGCTGCCTGCAGCTGCCTGCAGGGAGGCTGTAGCCAGGTGGGGTTGGGCTCTGCTGCCAGGCAGCCAGGGCCAGAAGAAGGGGACACAGCCTGGAGCTGTGCCAGGGCAGGTCTAGGCTGGATGTTGTTAGGAAGTTGTTGTCAGAGAAAGTGATTGGCACTGGAATGGGCTGCCCAGGGAGGTGGTGGAGTGGCTGTGCCTGGAGGTGTTGCAGCCAAGGCTGGCTGGGGCACTTAGTGCCATGGTCTGGTTGGTTGGGCAGGGCTGGGTGCTAGGTTGGGCTGGCTGAGCTTGGAGCTCTCTTCCAGCCTGCTTTATTCTGTGATTCTATGATAACATGATGCTCCTTTGAGGAGCAGATAAAGCTTCCTAGTTTAGTCCTTCTGACTTAAAACGAGATAAATGCTTTCTACCTTCTGCAAGAAAACTGCAGAGTCAGCAGAAACATCAAGGGCCAGATCCAGAGGAACCCTGCAGGTGACCCAGAGTCAGGCAGCATCCTCAGTGCACCACTAGAAGCTGCTCCCACTGCACAACAGCTCCAGGTCAAGATCAGTGCCATCCAACAGCACATTTGCAGGGTCCCTTGTGTAAGAAAAACAAGGGAGAGAAAGCCACATCCCAAGGATTACAAAAGGAAAGGCCAATCAGAGGCAGGAATCACTTCCACAGCCCTGCTGGGGGAATCCAGCTCTGGACAGCTGCCGACATCTCTGCATCCGCCTCCTGCTGGCTCAGCCCTCGCTGCTCTTGGCAGGTGAGACAGAAAATGGGTTATAAACCCAGCCCTGGGTTTTATAAGCTCCATAAACCCTTTTTTTCCAGCGACTGCAGTATGAGGTATTCTCCCAGATCCCCTGCCAGAGAGCAATGTGGTCCAGCTTGGAAACAGAGTCCCCACCTGTTCGAGGCAACCACCCTCTGAACCTCCAGTTCTGCTTTATGAGCTGCCCAACACTGTTTTATTAGCTGACAATTAGTTTAGCTTGATTTAATTAAACAAAACTGATGACATTCCCTCTTCTTTCTCCAGGGCAAACCTTCTGCAGGGCAAGAGTTTGAACAGCTTGGAGCCTGGCTCAGTAACGAGATAGTCCAGATCCTTATGGCACAGAGACAAAGCAGCTAAGGCACATCAGTGGACACAGAGATGCTCTAGAGAGGGGTTCCAAAGCATCATAAATCAGTGCAGAATCATAGAATTGTTTGTCTGGAAAAGCCTTCTGAGATCCTCCAGTCCAACCAGCAACCCAGCACCACCATGGCCACCAAACCATGTCCCCAGGTGCCATGGGCACACGGTTCTGGAACACCTCCTGGCATGGGGACCCCAGCACCTCCCTGGGCAGCCTGGGCCAGTCCCTCACCACTCCTGCAGCAAAGAACTTTTTCATCATCTCCAACCTAACCCTCCCCTGGAGCACACTGAGGCCATTTCCTCTCAGCCTGCTGCTTGCTCCTTGGGAGCAGAGCCCAACCCCCACCTGGCTGCAGCCTCCTCTCAGGGAGCTGCAGAGAGCAATGAGCTCTGCCCGCAGCCTCCTCTTCTCCAGGCTGCACACCCCCAGCTCCCTCAGCTACTCCTCCCCAGCCCTGCTCTCCAGACTCTTCTCCAGCTTTGTTGCCCTCCTCTGGCCCTGCTCCAGTCCCTCGGTGTCCTTGGAGTGAGGGCCCCAAAACTGAACCTAGGATTCGAGCTGTGTCCTCAGCAGCAGTGAGCACAGGGGCACAATCCCTGCCCTGCTCCTGCTGGCCACACCACTGCTGGTACAGACCTGGATGCTGCTGGCGTTCTTGGCCCCCTGGGCACATGCCCAGCCAGCTGCTAACCAGCACCCCCGGGCCTTCTTCTGCCAGGCAGCTTCCCACCCACCCTGCCCCAAGCCTCACACCTGTGTCCAGTTCTGGCTCCCCAGTTGCAGGGACAGGGAAGTGCTGGAGAGAGTCCAGGGGAGGCTGCAAAGCTGCTGAGGGGCCTGGAGCAGCTCTGGGAGGAGCAAAGGCTGAGAGCCCTGGGGCTGAGAGCCTGCAGGAGAGCAGCCCCAGAGGGCATCTGAGAGATGCTCAGCAAGAGCTGAAGGAGCTGTGGGGGGCAAGAGCCTGGGGCCAGACTCTTGTCAGTGGTGCCCAGGGACAGGACAAGGGGCAGTGGGCACAGACTGGACCCCAGGAGGCTCCATGTGCAGAGGAGGAGCAAGTTGTTTGCTGTGAGGGTGCTGGAGGCCTGGAGCAGGCTGCCCAGAGAGGCTGTGGAGTGTCCTTGTGTGGAGAGCTTCCAGCCCCCCCTGGCACTGTGCTGCTGGGCAAGCTGCTGTGGGTGCCCTGCTTTAGGAGTGGGGCTTGGACTGGATGATCCCCAGAGGTCCCTTCCCACCTCACCATGTGGGCTCTGTGGTTCAAGGATGGACTCTCTCATGTCACAGTTTTCAAGTCCCATTTGGCAGTGAGGCAAAGTCCTCAGTTGGTTCTCTCTGCAGATCTTGCAGCAGAGGCTGTGGCTGCCACTCTGGAGGCTGGCTGCAGATGCCTGTAACAGTAGGAGACACTGGGGTGCAGGTAAGCTCAGACAGAGCTGTGCTCCAAGGGCCATTCCTCAAGGTCTCTGTGACACCAATAGAGCCTCCAAGAGCAAAGTGCTGCCATTAGCTGTAGCTCCCTGGCAGCGACAGCTCCAAGCTCCTGACTAACTGTCAGGAAAAGCTGCCCTGATTGCAAGTTTGACAAGCTGTGAGAGCCAGCCCAGCAACTCCAGGCAGGCCAGGGACATAAACAGGCTCCACATCTTCACACCCTCTTGATCAGCAGTGGGGCATGGGGGAGCCTTCCAAGAGCCTTGTTTTGAACTGGACAGAGCCATATTGATGGGACAACTTGGAGGGGGACCAGCAGCTCGACTGCAAGCTTGAACAATGCAGCTGTGTTTTATCAGCCTGCATTGTCAGGCCGAACCAAAATAGCTCCTAACCAGAGCCACATGTTGTGCCTCTTGCCGAAAGAAAGCCCTGAAGGTGAATTCTGCCCCCCCTCTCCTGCAGCAGGATGCCAAGAGGCTGCAGCTCCAACTCATTCCAGGGCCCAGCAGTGCTCGGCAGGAGCCTTGCCAGAGGGCTGCGAGGGTGCTGGGGGAGCAACTCCACTGCTTAAAGCAGAGGTGACTTAGAGTGATGCTTCCCAAAGCTGGGACCTCTGCTACCTGGTTCCTCTTGTCCCACAGACAGGGGGGACAAGCAAAGGTGAATCAGAGAGTGGCAGGAGTTGGAGAGGACCTCTGGAGATCACAGAAACACCAAGAAGTTCCGTCTGGAAAAGCCCCTCAGGGTCACCAAGTCCAACCCAGAGCCCTGCTCTGCAAGGTGCACCCTAAACCACAGCCCCAAGCACCACAGCCAAACCACTTTCAACCACAGCCAGGGTGGGTGACTCCAACACCTCCCTGGGCAGCTCATTCCAGTGCCTGACCACTTCTGCTGGGAAAAATGTTTCCTAATGTCCAATCTAAACCTACCCAGTGGCAGCTTGAGGCCATTCCCCCTTGTTCTGTCTGCAGCCACCTGTGAGCAGAGCCAGCAGCAGCCTCTCCACAACCTCCTTCCAGGTAGCTGCAGACAGCAGTGAGCTCTGCCCTCAGCCTTCTCTGCTTCACACTACCCAGCCCCAGCCCCTTCAGCTGCTCCTCATCAGATTTGTGCTCCAGGCCCTTCCCAGCTCCCTTGCCCTCCCCTGCACTGGCTCCAGCACCTCCACATCTCTCTTGTACTGAGATGCTCAAAACTGGACACAACACTCGAGCTGTGGCCTCAGCAGGGCAGAGTCCAAGGGGACAATCCCCTGCCTGCTCCTGCTGGCCACAGCATTTCTGATCCCAGCCAGGATGCCTTTGGCTTTCCTTGCCACCTGGGCACACTGCTGGCTCCTATTGAGTTGTCTGTCTCTTGCATCCAGCCCAACCCCTGCTCAAGCAGGGCACCCACAGCAGCTTGCCCAGCAGCACAATGCCCAGGGGAGTTTGGAAGCTCTCCAGAGAAGGAGACTCCACAACCTCTCTGGGCAGCCTGTTCCAGGCCTCCAGCACCTTTAGAGCTAAGTTTTTTCCCATGTTGAGGTGGACCTCCTGGGTTCCAGATTATATGCATTGTTCCTTGTGCTGTCACTGTGCACACCACAAAGGTGGCACCCCAGCAGCATGGGGCAGCTCCCACCTCTCTGGGCACTCTGGGCCAGGCTCCCCCTGCTCTTGCTCTAAAGAATTTCTTGCCCATCTCCACTCTCACTCTCCCTCTCCCAGCTCAGAGCCTGGTCCCTCCCCCTGTCACTCCCAGCCCTTGTCCAAAGTCCCTCCCCAGCTCTCCTGCAGTCCCAGGTTCTCCAACCTCTGATCATCTCTGTGGCCTCCTTTGGACCCACTCCAGCAGCTCCACGGAAGTGGCATCTAAATGTCAGGGCGAGGAGGTGGTTTCCAAGGAGGACTCTGCAGTGCTGGATGCCTCAGGAGCATTTACAGGCTCTTAGCAGACTGAGGGGGCTGTAAAAGCAGCAAGGTAAAGGCCCAGCCAAACAAGATCGATGCTCTGGCCTAGAGCATGGGCATGGCCTCCCGAAGGGCTCCCTTCTTCACAGCTCTGGGCTTTGCTCAAGTGGCTAAAGGAAGGTCTCAGCTCCTAGCTGCACTGCTCCGTGCTCTGGTCAGGCTTCTCTGCAGTCCTTGCACGGCTAAAGCACACCCAGGGGCGCTGGGTGCTAACAGTGCCTGCCCCTGCTGGCTGCTGGTTGCTGTGCAGCACCCCTGAGTGCAGCAGGGAGCCATGCCCATGCAGAGCTACTGCCCAGGGGAGTGTTTGGTTCAAACCACCTCTGCCGTGGCAGACACCCACACCGTGGCAGCACAGTGCATCTGGAACACCTCTGCCTCTGAAGCACAGCACTCTGCTTGCTGCAAAGCCTCTTCAGGGCAGGCTCTGCTGAGTGCAAGTCCTGCCTGGGACCAGCTCTGGGTGGTGTTCTCCAGTGCCTCTCCAGTCACTGACACAGATGCCTTCACCTGTGCACCTGCCCTCGTGCCTGCACCCAGAGGGGCACTGCTACCATCACAGATGGGTTTGCTCTCTTGGGACCACTACCAAGAGGTTGTATGAATTATTTCCTTCATGCTATGGCTCTGGGCTTCACTGAAGTAGCTTGTCCAGCACTCCCCTCAGAGAGCTGCCTTTAATGGAGGAGATGCTCAACATGATGAGCAGCTCCCCAGGAGCCAGCAGTGCCCTCCTGCAGCCCAGCAGGCAGCTGTGTGCTGGCTGCAGCCAGAGCAGTGCAGGCAGCAGGGCAGGAGAGGGGATTCTGCCCCTTGGCTCTGCTCTGCTGAAACCTCACCTCCAATCCTGCCTCCAGTCCTGCTGTCCCCCACAGAAGAAGGACTCAGAGCTGCTGGAGTGAGGCCAGAGGAAGCCACAAAGATGATCCAGATGCTGGAGCAGCTCTGCTGTGAGCACAGGCTGAGGGAGCTGGGGGGGTGCAGCCTGCAGAGGAGAAGGCTCCAGGGGGACCTTAGAGCTGCTGCCAGTGCCTGAAGGGAGCCTGCAGGAAGGCTGCAGGGAGACTTCTCATGAGGGTGTCTGAGACAGGCCAAGGGGCAATGGTTTGGAGCTGAGGCAGAGCTGGGTTAGAGTGGAGCTGAGGAAGAAGTTGTTCAGTGTGAGGGTGGTGAGAGCCTGGCAGAGGCTGCTCAGGGAGGCTGTGGCTGCCTCCTGCCTGGAGGTGATCAAGGCCAGGCTGGGTGAGGCCTTTGGCAACCAAGTCTGACTGAGAGGTGTCCCTGGGCATGGCAGGGAGGTCGGAGCAGAGGATCTGTGAGCCTGAGCCACGCTACCACTCAGGAGAGAAATGCCAGTAGTGCAGCCTTGACTTTCTGATGAGCTCCCCTGCCCCTCCACCTGTGCCTTGCTCCTCTGCTGGCTGCCCTGTTCCAGCCTCAGGCTCTGGTTTTCACTGAAGCCAGTGTTGAGGACATGCAGAGTGGCAGCTGTGTTTCAGCTGGAGTGGAGCTGCCTGCTCTGATGCACAGGGAGCTGGGGGTGTGCAGCCTGCAGAAGAGAAGACTCCAGAGGGACCTTAGAGCTGCCTGCCAATGCCTGAAGGGATCCTGCACAAGGCTGCAGAGAGACTTCTCCTGAGGGCATCCACAGTATCACAGTATCTCAGTATCATCAGGGTTGGAAGAGACCTCACAGATCATCAAGTCCAACCCTTTACCACAGAGCTCAAGGCCAGACCATGGCACCAAGTGCCACGTCCAGTCCTGCCTTGAACAGCTCCAGGGACGGCGACTCCACCACCTCCCCGGGCAGCCCATTCCAGTGTCCAGAACTGAACACAGCACTCAAGGTGTGGTCTAACCAGTGCAGAGTACAGGGGCAGAATGACCTCCCTGCTCCTGCTGACCACACCATTCCTGATGCAGGCCAGGATGCCACTGGCTCTCTTGGCCACCTGGGCACACTGCTGGCTCATGTTCAGGTGGGTATCAATCAGCACCCCCAGATCCCTCTCTGTCTGGCTGCTCTCAGCCACTCAAACCCCAGCCTGTATCTCTGCATGGGGTTGTTGTGGCCAAAGTGCAGCACCCTGCACTTGGAGCTGTTGAATGCCATCCCCTTGGACTCTGCCCATCTGTGCAGGCGGTCAAGGTCCTGCTGCAGAGCCCTTCTGCCCTCCAACTCAGTCACATCTGCCCCCAGCTTGGTGTCATCTGCAAACCTGCTGATGACTGACTCCATGCCCTCATCCAGATCATCTATGAAGATGTTAAAGAGGATGGGGCCCAGCACTGATCCCTGAGGGATCCAGAGACAGGCCAAAGGGGAATGGTTTGAAGCTGAGGCAGAGCAGAGTGAAAAGCTTCCTGTGAAGCTCTATCTCCTGCAGCCTCCCCAGCTCCCAGCAGCTCAGGCAGCCAGAGTCCAGCACTGACTCCCCCACGCTTCCCTCTCAGGGCAGTCAACTCCCAGCACCAGCAGGCTGTGGAGCTCAGGTACCTGCCCAGAGTGCTCACAGCAGAGAGAGCCTAAACCATCTGAGACAAGAGCATGAGAGCAGCAGGAGGCACTCGACCACGGCCGCGCTGCGCTAGCACATTTTTCATGTGCTAAATCATTGCTTTCAATTAGCTGCTAGCAAGAAAACACAGATTAAGTGAGTTTGTCACATTCCTGGGAAGGCACAATCCACTGCTGCCCACTGGAAAAGAAACTGCAGAGCAAGAGGAAATGATTCCAAAAGGCCACGAATTCCTCTCTCCTCAGCCCACAGAACCACTCCAGTGGTGTCTGCCTGGCCCTGGAAAGCAACTTGCACCTTGCACCTTGCACCTTGCACCTTGCACCTTGCACCTTGCAAATCAGTGGCAGAACAGTCACAGTGGCCCCTGCCACTTAGAGTGCTCTGGCAGGCAGTGTTGGGGAGCCTCATGGAAAACCCCAGAGCCCCAGCAGGGGGGGGCTGGAAGGGACCTCTGGGGATCACCCAGTCCAACCCCTGCTCCAGCAGGGCACCCACAGCAGCTTGCCCAGCAGCACAGTGCCTGGGGGGGCTGGAAGCTCTCCACACAAGGACACTCCACAGCCTCTCTGGGCAGCCTGCTCCAGGCCTCCAGCACCCTCACAACAAACAACTTGCTCCTCCTCTTTAGGTAGAACCTCCTGGGGTCCACCTTGTGCCCATCGCCTCTAGCCCTGGCACCAGGCACCACTCAGCTTCTTCCTCACAGAGCTGCTCCAGGCCTCTCAGCAGCTCTGCAGCCTCCCCTGGACTCTCTCCAGCACTTCCCTGGCTCTCTGCAGCTGGGGAGCCCAGAACTAGACCCAGAGCTTCTGCTGTGGCCTTCCTAGGACAGAGTAAAGGAGGCAGAGAGCCTCCCTCGACCTGCTGCCCACAATGTCCTTCATGCCCCTCCCCAGGACACCATTTGCCTCCTTGCCCCCCAGGGCACATTGCTGCCCCATGGGCACTTGCTGTCCCCCAGCACTCCCAGCTCCTTCTCCTTGCAGCTGCTTCCCAGCAGGTCCCCCCTCAGCTGTCCTGCTGCAAGAGGTTGTTCCTGCCTAGGGCCAGGACCCTGCACTTGCCCTTGGTGAGCTTTGTGAGGTTCCCTCTGCCCAGCTCTGCAGCCTGCCCAGCTCTGGGCACTGCCCCTTCCACTGCCACCTATGCCATGGGCAAAAGTCTCTGGACAAGCTCCCCCTCGCCCCCACTGAGAGGTGATGTAGCTGCTGGAAAGAACTGGGAAATAGTTTTTAAGGTCATAAAAATATTTCACAAAGTCACTTTGATTTAAACCCCCCTTACTGAAGGCATATTTATAGCTTCTTTCCACAGCCCTCATCCATTTATACAGCTGCAGTTCCTCCAGCAGACACTTCAAAGAGCTGCAGCTCCAGCACCCAGGCTGAGCCCAAAAACCCACTGCTGAGTTGCCCAGGGTTTGACTAACAACATTTGTCTTCAGAGGGATGAATTGGAAAGTCAGACCAGAAACCTGCTCACAATCTACTGCTCAGCTCCATGAGAAAAGGCTTCCACATCAGCCCTGAGAGCTGGGGGGAGGTAAGGAAAGAAACAGGGCAAGGAGGTGTGGAAACGTCTCAGAGCTCTGCTGGGGCTGTGGTTAGCGAATCAGAGAGTCACAGAAGGCACCTCCAGAGCCCATCCAGTCCCACCTCTGCACTCAGAGGGACATCCTGGGCTCTGGCCTGCTCTAGGGTAGAGTGTCCCTGCGCCTGGCAGGGGGGTTGGAACTGGCTGATCCTTGTGGTCCCTTCCAGCCCGGACTGATTCTCTGATTCTGGCATCCTCCACTAGAGCAGGTGGCCCAGAGCCCTCTGGAGCCTCACCTTGAATCTCCAGGGCTGGGGCCACAGCCACCTCCCTGGGCAACCTGCTGCAGTGTTCCAGCACCCTCCTGCTGCAGAGCTTGTTCCTCACATCCAATCCAGGTCTGCTCTGCTCCAGTTTGCAGCCAGTGTCCTGCAGGCCTTTGGGAACAGTCCCTCTGCAGCCTGCTTGGGTCGTTTGCTCTGCTCAGAGAAACAGACCCAGACAGCAGAGCAGCCACCAGCAGACCTTGCAGCCACCTCTTGCCACGGCCTCCTACAAAAGGGCCATGGAATACTGCACACAAGCCCTCTTTTTCCATGGAGAGACTCCACTTGCCCCTCCCTGTGGCACAGGACACCCCAAGAAGACAAAGCCAGGAAGAGAGCAGCTCCACCACCAGCTGCTGTCATGAGGGGCTCAGTTTGCTGCTGGTCCCAGGCTGGGGGCAGTGCTGACAGCCCTCAGGCTGTGCTGCCATCAGCCAGAGCTGGGCAGGCTGCAGAGCTGGGCAGAGGGAACCTCACAAAGGTCACCAAGGACAAGTGCAGGTCCTGGCCCTGGGCAGGAACAACCTCCTGCAGCAGGACAGCTGAGGGGGGACCTGCTGGGAAGCAGCTGCAAAGAGAAGGAGCTGGGAGTGCTGGGGGACAGCAAGTGCCCATGGGGCAGCAATGTGCCCTGGGGGGCAAGGAGGCAAATGGTGTCCTGGGGGGCATGAGGAAGAGTGTGGCCAGCAGGGCAAGGGAGGTTCTCTTCCTCCTCTACTCTGCCCTAGTCAGGTCTGTTTTGGAATGCTGGGACCAGCTCTGGGCTCCCCAGTTGCAGAGAGCCAGGGAAGTGCTGGAGAGAGTCCAGGGAAGGCTGCAGAGCTGCTGAGGGGCCTGGAGCAGCTCTGTGAGGAAGAAGCTGAGTGGTGCCTGGTGCCAGGGCTAGAGGCGATGGGCACAAGGTGGACCCCAGGAGGTTCTACCTAAAGAGGAGGAGCAAGTTGTTTGTTGTGAGGGTGCTGGAGGCCTGGAGCAGGCTGCCCAGAGAGGCTGTGGAGTGTCCTTGTGTGGAGAGCTTCCAGCCCCCCCAGGCACTGTGCTGCTGGGCAAGCTGCTGCAGGTGCCCTGCTGGAGCAAGGCTTGGACTGGATGATCTCCAGAGGTCCCTTCCAAGCCCTATCTAAACATGCAGCACTTCTGCAAGGTCTCCACTACTGGCATACATAAACCAAAGAAATGCAATGTTCAGTGGTGCAGAAGTTGCCACCCAGCAGGTCCTGCCCCCTGGGGGTTTGTTCCTGGTCTCAGGGCCTCTTGGTGCTGCTGCTCTGTGAGTCTCAAAGTCAATCAGCACATGAGAAAGGTTGGGGTTAGTTTGCTTTGGTTTTGAAGATTTCAAACCACAAAGGCTTATTTGAGGGGCAGCAGAGAACAAAGAGAGCAAGAGTTGAGCAAGTTTCCAATGAGTCACCAAACCACAGAATGGCTCAGCTTGGAAGGGACCTCAGAGATCATCTCCCTCAACTCCCTCACCATGGGCAGGGAGTCTCAGGCTGCCCAAAGCCTGTGCCAGAGTCTCACCCACCCTCATGCTGAAGAAGATCTTCCTCAGCTCCACTCTAATCCTGCTCTGCCTCAGCTCCAAACCATTCCCCCTTGGCCTGTCTCAGACACCCTCATGAGAAGTCTCCCTGCAGCCTTCCTGCAGGATCCCTTCAGGCACTGGCAGCAGCTCTAAGGTCCCCTGGAGCCTTCTCCTCTGCAGGCTGCACCCCCCCAGCTCTCTCAGCCTGTGCTCACAGCAGAGCTGCTCCAGCATCTGGATCATCTCTGTGGCCTCCTCTGGCCTCAGCCCAGCAGCTCTGGTGACACTTGCAGTGTGACAGTGTGGCCAGGTCAGCAGATGCCTGTAGGACCAAGCAGGCTGCTGGGCAGAGCAGGACAGGCCATCTCTGTGCTGGCCAAACTCTACACCCTGCACGTCTGCAGCTTCAGCTGTTCTGCCGTGCCAGTGGGTCCCTGGCAACACGCAGAGAGGTCACCACAGCAGCAGCTCTGGGGAAGCAAAGCCCCAGAGGGGAGGACCTGTGGAACATTTGCATGGCTCTGCCAAGAGCCTTGGGGCGCTTCCAGCTTCCATCCCCTGGCAGACAGCACCCACCGCGGGCTCTGCTCTTAGCAGCAGCACTCTCGGTGAGTGCCTCTGGTACTGAAGGGCTTTGAGGGGAACAAAGAGATAGGAAACCAAGCACAAGGCACACAAACACCCCCAGGAACGAGGCCCAGCAGCTGTGGGCTGCATCCAGTCTGAGGCTCCTCAGCAAGCCGAAGGCAGTGGAAGGTTAACACCAAAGCATGGGATGGGAGTGCAGATGGAATTCTGCTCACAGCAGGGTAAATGACATCTTTTTCATCTCTGAGTGTTTCAGGGTCTGAAATACCTGCCCAGCTACCTGCTGCTCACATTAGGATGGGGCAGAGCACTGCATTCAGACCAGGACAAGGTGTCCGCAGTAGCTCCCAAGGTAGGCAGGAGAGTCCTCCTCCTCAACACTAATGCTGCCTGTGCTTCCCAAAGGGGAGGCAACATTCCCTGCAGAAAACAGCCACCTCTGGCAGGGCTACAGCTCCCTTCTCATCCCACACCCCTTGGGTAGACCCAGCAAACACCAGATGTCTCTGGAGTATTGCATTCTAGAGAAGACTACCAATGTCTCCTCATCACTTTTCAGTTAACAGGCGATTGTCTTTAGCACTGGCCAGGACATAGAATCACAGAATCATTGAGTCAGCCAGGTTGGAAGAGAGCTCCAAGCTCAGCCAGCCCAATCTAGCACCCAGCCCTGCCCAACCAACCAGACCATGGCACTAAGTGCCCCAGCCAGCCTTGGCTGCAATACCTCCAGCCACAGTCACTCCACCACCTCCCTGGGCAGCCCATTCCAATGCCAATCACTCTCTCTGACAACAACTTCCTAACAACATCCAGCCTCAACCTCCCCTGGCACAGCTTCAGGCTGTGTCCCCTTCTGTCCCTGGCTGCCTGGCAGCAGAGCCCAACCCCACCTGGCTACAGTCTCCCTGCAGGCAGCTGCAGGCAGCAATGAGCTCTGCCCTGAGCCTCTTCTGCTGCAGGCTGCACCCCCCCAGCTCCCTCAGCCTCTCCTCACAGGGCTGTGCCCCAGGTCCCTCCCCAGCCTTGCTGCCCTGCTCCAAACACCTTCCAGCACCTCAGCATCTCTCTGCAATGGAGGAGCCCAGAATTGGACACAGCACTCCAGGGGTGGCCTGAGCAGTGCTGAGCACAGGGGCAGAAGAACCTCCCTTGTCCTGCTGCCCACACTGCTCCTGCTACACAAGGTGGTGTGAGCACAGTGTGCACAATTCCTGCAGGGAAGCTGTCCAGCAGGCCACTCATCCCAGAGGACAGCCACGGGAGCAGTGAGCAGCACTCTTAGTGTGCTAGTTTGAAGCTAGCTGGAATGTTTTGGTGAGAAGAAGTAGGTTACAGGCTGTGAAAGACAAGCAGTGGTGGTGTCTGCTGCACTCATAGGCTTGCTGAGATGTAGAATAAGAATATAAGTATAGATGAGACAGTCGCTGCCTGGGCTTTGAGCTGCATTTCTCTCTCTAACCTAACCTGCCATCTTTGACTAACCCACCTGCTTCCTAACCCCCCTGGCCGACCCTCCAATCTTCCTTGGGCACAAGGCAAGATCTGGGGTAAAGGAGAGGGGTGGGAGAAGGTGGAAGTGTGGTTGGGAGCTCCTCCTGGGGACTCAGGCGTCTGGGAGGGGAGTTGTGTTTCTGTATTGCCTTTTACCTTGTGTATCTCTGTCCATAGCTGTATCTACTGTGAATATCTGCTTGTACATTGAGCTAAGCTGTCAGTATAAAGCTTCATTCAATTTCCAGAGCCCCTGAGTCTACTCTGGGTGATTTCCAAAGTGTGGGGGACAGGGAACACCCAAACCATCACAGTTAGCCACAGCATCCCTTAGCACAACCTTCCCCACTGGCCACCAGAGAGCCACAAGGTCTTTCCCAGCCAGAAAGATCTCACAGAACTACAGAAAGCTGCAGGCTGGAGCAGAGCCTCAGGATCATCAAAGCCAACTGATAGTTCTACTCTGCAAGGTTCACCCCCAAACCACATCCCCAGGCACCACACCAACTGTCCTTCACACACACCTGGGGTTGGTGAGTGCAGCACCTCCCTGGGCAGCTCCTTCCAGTGCCTGACCACTCTGGCTGGGCAAACCAATGTCCTAATGTGCAGTCTGAGCCTGCCCTGCTGCAGCTCTGACGCTATGAAACCAAGACAGCCTCAGAACTGGACGAACCCAAACCCACTGCCCCTTTGCTAGCAAAATCAGCTGCTTCTCCCCATGCCACCTCCTCCTTGCCTGCTGCTGCCCAGTTGGGGCATGCTCTGAACTGGAGTCTCTCAGCCAAGGCAAAAGCAGCAGGTGGAGGTAGAGTCACCAGAGCACAAGGAAATTTGCCCTCCTCACCCCCTTCATCACCACAGAAGCTTAGTGTGTGAGTGATGGTCCCCTAGGGGGACCTGGGGAGGGCTCAGAACCTCAAACCCAATAGGACATGCAGGAGGTTGCGTCTGTGGAGCTTAGATACCTGATTAAGTGCCTTAACTAGAGGCAGCTGCTGCTTCTCTCGTTCCTTTTAATGAACCTGGAGCTCAGAAGATAGGAAGGAGGAGAAAGCACCTGGAAACAGCCAAGAATACATCCAAAGCAATGGAAACTTCATCCTGAGATTCTCCAAGCTACCTGAAATCCAGATGGCCAGCAACAAACCCTCCTCCCTGCCCCCAGTACTGACTTGCAGAGCTGAGGATCTCCTTGGCCTGCACAAAACCATACAAAGGGGCAGCAAATATTCTGGCATATCTGAGGTGGAACCATGGCAAACTACAGTGAGGCAAATCCACTCCCTCTGACTCCCAGGCTGAGCAGAGAACTGCTCAGTGAGTGCTCAGTGGAGAACTCTTCCCCTGGGAGTATGGAGGTGTAACTTTTATGCTACAGAATCCCAGCATCCAGCATGGTGAGGCTGGAAGGGACCTCTGGGGGTCATCCAGTCCAAGCCCCTGCTCCAGCAGGGCACCCACAACAGCTTGCCCAGCAGCACAATGCCCAGGGGGGGTTGGAAGCTCTGCACACAAGGACACTCCACAGCCTCTCTGGGCAGCCTGCTCCAGGCCTCCAGCACCCTCACAACAAATAACTTGCTCCTCCTCTTCACATGGAACCTCCTGGGGTCCAGTCTGTGCTCACCACAGCCTGCCCTGTCCCTGGGCACCACTGAGCAGAGTTCCATGCCCAGCAAATCCCTGCAAAGCTGGAAAACTGCTGCATGCAGCCTGCAGCACTGCTTGCCTTGGGAATCTCCTGCACTCTGCAGCTTCACCCACAGCTTCTGGAGACAGAAAACCACAGTGTCAGGTTCAGAGCATGAAGCCCTGTGATGAGGATCAGCCTTGCAGAATCAAGCAGAAAGCCTGCTGCCAAGTTCTTGTAGCTGATGCTGAAAGACAGAGCTCAATAAGCACCACCAAGAGTGGAAGAGAGGCAGCCACAGAGGCCTCAGGTCAGGCATCTCTGATGGAGCTCTCAGTAAAATAACCAGGTCAGATGAAAAAGTTCCTCAAAGGTCTTTCTCTCATGGCTCACATTAAGCACTACTTGATGCAGCAGGAGCTGAAGGGTCTGGAGAGCAGGGCTGGGGAGGAGCAGCTGAGGGAGCTGGGAGTGGTGAGGATGAAGAAGAGGAGGCTGAGGACAGTGATCATTGCTCTGCAGCCAGGTGGGGGTTGGGCTCTGTTCCCTAGTCTCAGGTGATAGGAGAGGCAATGGGCTCAGTGTGCTCCAGGGGAGGGTTAGGTTGGAGATCAGGGAAAATATCTTTGTTGCAGGAGTGGTCAGGGGTTGGCACAGGCTGCCCAGGGAGGTGGTGGAGTCCCCATCCCTGGAGGTGCTCCAGAACCGTGTGGCTACGGCACTTGGGGACATGGTTTGGTGGCCATGGTGGTGCTGGGTTGGACTGGAGGATCTCAGAGTGCTTTTCCAACCCAAGCAATTCCATGATTCTAGGATGCTTTCACCACTGTATTCTCTGCGAGGGTCAAACGAGGCTGCAGCACTGTGCTGACAGCAGAGCTCCTTGGCTTTCCCTCAAATCCTGCCCCTGCCACCGTGTAGATTTGACCTGTGGCCATTCCAGCTGTGTAAAGGGAGAGGAACCTGGAGCCAGTCAGTGTGAGGTGAGAAACAGAGATGCTGCCTTCTTACCTGGGGTACCCAACTGCTTCCAGCTGGACTAAAGTACTGGAGGAGGCTCTAAGAGGTGAGAAGGAAGAGCAGGCAGAAGGGTTTGCAAGTCTTGATTTTAACTCATCATCTACTTGCTGGAGCCACTGGAGCTGCCTCAGACACATTGTGACATGCTGAAGTTAAAGTTTTTCACTTAGAGCTTGTCCTTATTAAGGTGAGGAGGAGTCAGAAGGTGCCATCCCCACCAGAAACTGCTGCTGATGTTGTTCCTTTCCCTTGGCTCCCAACAATCTCCTCTAATGCTCCTGGCCTGAGGAAGAGTAGCCTGGGGGCAAAAGGAACTGGGGACTCATTTCAGGAAGGGCACTGAAGGGCTGGAGCAGGTCTAGAGAAGGGCAACAAATCTGGAGAAGGGTCTGGAGAGCAGGGCTGGGGAGGAGCAGCTGAGGGAGCTGGGGGTGTGCAGCCTGGAGAAGAGGAGGCTGAGGGCAGAGCTCATTGCTCTCTGCAGCTCCCTGAGAGGAGGCTGCAGCCAGGTGGGGGTTGGGCTCTGCTCCCAAGGAGCAAGCAACAGGCTGAGAGGAAATGGCCTCAAGTTGCAGCAGGGCAGGTTCAGGCTGGACATGAGGAACAGTTTTCTCCCAAAAGGGTTGTCAAGGCCTGGCCCAGGCTGCCCAGGGCAGTGGTGGAGTCCCCAGCCCTGGAGGGGTTTAGAGGGCAGGGAGGTGTGGTGCTGAGGGCCACGGTTCAGGGGTTAGTAGTTGGATCTCAAAGGTCTCTTTCAGCCCAAGGACTCCAGGAGTCTGTGGTCCTTGTTTTGCACGACTCTCTCACTCCTCCTCCCAGGGCTCTGTGACCTTGTCCCCACGCTTTACCTTTTGCTAGCCGAGTCTGCAGCAGGCAGCAGTTCCTGTGGCAGGAAGGAGAAGCTAATGCTGAGCCTGGGGGAGCCAGGGAAGTCTGAAGAGACTCCCAGCAGCTGATGGCAGTGACCTGTTAAAGCTGGAACAGCAAATTTCCAGGCCAGTTTGTGGCTGGAACAATGAAGTGTAAATAAATTAAAGTCTTATCTTGGAAAAGCCTCTGAGTGTTTCACTCCCTACTCAGGCTGCTCAGGAAATGGGGGAGGGGGAGAGGGAGAAAAGCTTCCCAGGATTCTGCACTGAAATGAGGGAGACGTTTTGCAGTCAGAGAAAGGGAGAGGGAATAAAATGAGTAAGAGAAAAGAAATCTTTGGCTGGACAGAACAAGCAACCCTGTCTGCAGGGGAGCAGGATTCTGGCACTGGGCCTCCCTTCAGGATGGAAGGAGTTGGCTTGTCACACAGGTGTGGAGGTGACTGCTACAGGCTGGCTGCTTGACTGCAACCGGGGATGTCCCTGCCTAAAAGCCCACTGAGGAGCTCTGCTAAGGAGAGCAAGGAGCCTGCAGACACCGCCCCGGGGCCACACAGCCGCAAGGCTATGCCAGCCCCAACCTCGCCTGCTTCTACTGCCACCGGGCAGGGGCTGGCAGGGGGCAAGGAGGGGCAGGACTGCAGCAGGGCACCTGGACTTGCTCAAGCTGCAGCTGTCTCAGAATCATGGAATGGTTGGAAGTGGAAGGGAACACAAGAGGCCCTGCCAGAATGTTTGTGCCCAGCTTTCTCATCTCCCCCTCAAGTGCTGAAAGGCCACCAGGAGGTCTCCCTGGAGCCTTCTCTTCTCCAGGCTGAACACCCCCAACTCTCTCAGCCCTGCCAGCATTGCTGTGGCCTCCTCTGGCCCTCTCCAACAGGTCCCTGTCTGTGCTGAGGACTCCGGAGCTGGCCTCAGAATCCCCTCCCTGCCCCTGCTGCCCACACTGCTGGGTATCAGCCCAGGACAGGCTGGGGCTGGGCTGGCAGTGCTCAGTGCTGGCTCCTATCCAGCTCTGCACCCCCAGCATCCCCAGGCTCCTTCTCCACAGCCCTTCAGCCCCAGCCTGGACTGTCACTGGTCATTGCCCCAGCCCTGCTGCAGGACCTTGCTCTTGGCCTCGGTGAACCTCATGACTTCCACATGGGCCCACTTCTGCAGCTTGTCTAGGTCCTGCTGGATGGATCCTGTCCCTCAGGCATGTTGGCTGCACACTCAGCTTGCTGTAAACTTGCTGAGGGTGCAATCAATTCTGCTGTGTCACTGAAGATATGAGAATGTCATAGAACCAAGCAGGTTGGAAGAGAGCTCCAGGCTCATCCAGCCCAACCTAGCACCCAGCCCTGCCCAACCAACCAAACCATAGCACTCAGTGCCCCAGCCAGGCTTGGCTCCAACACCTCCAGCCACAGCCACTCCACCACCTCCCTGGGCAGCCCATTCCAATGCCAATCACTCTCTCTGACAACAACTTCCTAACAACATCCAGCCTCAACCTACCCTGGCACAGCTCCAGGCTCTGTCCCCTTCTTCTGGTGCTGGCTGCCTGGCAGCAGAGCCCAACCCCACCTGGCTACAGCCTCCCTGCAGGCAGCTGCAGGCAGCAATGAGCTCTGCCCTGAGCCTCCTCTGCTGCAGGCTGCACCCCCCCAGCTCCCTCAGCCTCTCCTCACAGGGCTGTGCTCCAGGCCCCTCCCCAGCCTTGCTGCCCTTCTCCAAACACCTTCCAGCACCTCAACAGCTCTCTGGAATTGAGGATCCCAGAACTGGGCACAGCACTGGTCCCAGTAGAGACCCCCAAGGGACACCCCTTGCCACTGCTCTCCATCTGGACATTAAGCCATTGACCACTGCTCTCTGGATGCAACCTCCCAAGCCATTTGCTATCCACCAAGCACCCATCAAATCCATCTCTTCTAGCCCAGAGGGAGGGCTGCTGTGGTGGCCGTGCCAAAGGCTTCACAGGAGTCAGGCAGCATCCAGAGCTCTTCCCTAGCCCACGGAGGGAGTCACTGCCCTGCAGCGCTTCCCCGCCCTGTGAAAGGATGCAGCTCTCAAACCAGCATCAGCCCTGGGGCAGCTTTCAAACGTTTTCACATCTTGTGTGGACAGCAGCTGGAAGAGGAATGCTAAGGAAGGTCTGCAGTGGCCTCAGGCAGCTACTCTCACAGGGCAAAGACCTCAGAGCAACAAACACCCGAAGGAGGACGTGAAGGGCTACTGAAAACTGGACAGCCCCTGCCTGTTGGAAGGCAGAGAGAGCACAGCACACCCGAGGGGAGGCTCGGGGGGCTGCTTTTACCTGGGGGTGAGCCAAAGCACATGAGTGCAGCAGGCTGAGCCGCAGAGCAGCTCTGAGAGGAAGCAAAGGTCTCCTGCATCCAGTCATTCCCCACGGCAGGAGAAGTCACTCACCGAACCTGAGCAGCAGCAACTGCTGTTAAAGGCCCCGATGCAAAGGGTGCAAAAGGGAAGCTGGGCCTTGGCCTGGGGCTCAGGGGGAACCTGTCTGGGGAGTGACCTTGAACCTGCCTCCAGGCGCTCTCGACCCCTCCCCAGGGCTGGGTCTGAGCACCCCCAGGTGCTTCTGGTTCGCCTGTCCCAAGGTCTGGAGGTGCAGGAGCACCTCTGCTTGCTGTCTCCTCTCCTCTGAGGAACCTCTGCTCCTGTCTGCTGCTGCTGGCCGCCACCGCCGGCAAACCTGCCTGCATATTCACATGTTCTGTGTCTTCCTTTCCCTCCCCTGCACCTCTGGAACTTCCCTACCTCCTACACCATTTCTTTATTGTCAAACTCTTCTTCTTTTAACGTCCAAATCGCAGTGAGGTTACTTATTTGGGTCTGCTTTACCCTTCCTCTCCCTCCATCTAACTGCTTTTCATTTGGGAAAGAAGGGGGAGAGGGAAGAGCATCCTAGAAATTGTTACTGGTTCTATCAACTATATTTGAGTCTCTGGGAGGTTAAACACCTGGCCTCAGCCTGGCACTCAGAGCAGTGCTGCAGTCTGACCCCCTGGCACACGGCCGCGCCGCTGGGGACGCCAGTGCCACGCTGCTGGCAGCGCTGCCGAGGTGCTTCTCCCAGGAGCTCTGCAAAATCCATGGGGCTGGAAGGGACCTTAAAGCTCATCCACTTCCAACCCCTGCCACCAGCCCACCTCCAAGGAGGGCAGCCTGTGCCAGGGTCTCCCCAGTTCACCCTCAAGAATTTCTTCCTCCTCTCCAGTCAATTTCCCCCCTCCCAGCTCAAAGCCATTGTCCCTTGTCCTGGCACTCCAAGTCCCTCCCCAGCTGTCCTGGAGCCCCTTCAGGTACTGGAAAGGTGTCCCTGCAGCCTTCTCTTCTCCAATTTGAACAGCCCCAACTTCCCCAGCCTGTCCTCAAAGGAGAGCTTCTCCAGCCCTCTGATCACCTCCATGACCTCCCCCAGACCCTCTCCAGCAGCTCCAGGTCCTTCTTGTGCTGATTCCCCAGAGCCGCAGGCAGTGCTGCAGGTGGGGGCAGAACAGAGCAGAGGGGCAGAATCCCCTCCCTGTGCTGCTGCTCTCCCTGCTCTGGCTGCAGCCAGCACACAGCTGCCTCTGGGCTGCCACTGACCAGTGCTGGCTGCTGGGCACTTTGGCACCAACTGACACCCTCAAAGCCTTTTCCTCCAGGCTGCTCTTGAGCTACCTCTCACCCAGCCTGGCTATGTGGTGGGGACTGAACAGACCCAGCTGCAGGACTCTGCACTCAGCCTTGTTGCATTTCATGGGGTTGGCTTGTGCCCACCTCTCCAGCCTGCCCATGTCACACTGCATGGATCCCTGCCCTCCAGCCTGTCAGCAGGGCCACACAGCTTGGTGTCACCCACAGACTTCTGAAGGTGCCTCAGTCCCACTGGCCACACCACCAACAAAGATGCCAAGCAGCAGTGGTCCCAGCACTCACACCTGAGGGACATCACTCATCTCTGGTCTCCACTGGGACACTGAGCTGCTGACCACATCTCTCCAGTGCTTTCTTCACTAACCAGGGAAAGAGCAGACCTTGCAATAAAAAATTTCCAGTGAAAACGACTGAAGCTTTGGCTGGGGGGTGTGGGGGTGTGGGAATACTGTCAGGGCAAGGCAGTAACTTTCAGATGTAGCCTCAATGTCAGCACTCCCCCTTAGAGCATCCAAGGCAAACACTCAGGCGTCTCCGGAGCGCTGCTTTTGCTAAGCCTGCCAGTGACCCGCAGGATTTCTGCCCAGGCAGGCAGGCAGGCAGCTAACAACCCCCACTGCCAACTCTCCAGGGGGAAAGAAACAACAGAGGCAGCTGGCCAGGGAGATTGCTGACAGTGGATATTTAGTCTTCATGCAGGACAAAGACTTTGCTACTTCCCACTGCTCTGGCTCCCCTGCACTGAGGGCACTCAGCTGGTGGAGGTTTAACTGCCTGAACAGTTAGCTGGCGTTGCCTGCACGGGCAGAACTCCTGCCCTCCACTGCCAGGGTGGCTTCAGACACTCATCACAGAATGGCTTGAGCTGGAGAGACTTAAAGCTCATCCAGTTCCAAGCCCTGGCCATGGGCAGGGACACCTCCCCCAGCCCAGGTTGCTCAAAGTCCCATTCAACCTGGCCTGGAACACCTCCAGGCAGGGGCATCCACAACCTCCCTGGGCAGCCCATTCCAGTGTCTCCCTACCCTCACAGCTACGAACTGCTCAACGTCCAGGCCAAATCTGCCCTGCTCTGCTTAAAGCTATTTCCTCTGTCCTACCAGCACAGACACTTAGGAAAAGCTCCTCTCTGCCTTTCCTGCAGCCCCCTTCAGTACTGGAAGGCTGCTATGAAGCCTCCCTCTTCTCCCCCAGCCTGTCCTCACAGGCCAGGTGCTCCTGCCCTCTGCCCACCTCTGTGGGCCTCCTCTGGCCCCCCTCCAGCTGATCACAGCTGACACCAAGTGTGGGGCTGCGAGGCTCCTGCACGGCAGCAGTGATGCTGCAGGGGAGCAGGCCTGCCACCTAGCTCAGGTAATGCTCTTCTTGGCCTTGCTGCCTCCTGCAGCCCCCTGCAGCCCCCTGTGAGCGCAGCCACACACACCAACCCTCGGCAGCTGCGGGCAGAGCGGTGCTGAGAGCACAGCCTGGGGCACAGCAGCCACCTGCTGAACGAGCCACTGAAACCAGCCTTGGCAAGCTCTGGCCCAGGCTGCCCGGGGCACTGGTGGAGTCCCCGTCCCTGGAGGGGTTCCAAAGCCATGGAGATGTGGTGCTGAGGGCCATGGTTTAGTGCTGTCCTGGCAGTGAACTCCTTGGTCTTAAAGGTCTTTTCCAACCACAACAGTTCTGTGAGTCTGAAGGCAAGGTGTGGGGGGCTCCTGTCCCTCTGGGCCAGACCTCTCAGCTGCTGCACACAGCCTGGAGGACCCTTCTGCAGTGCCTGTGTGGGGAGCACAGCTGAAGACTTCCACCCAAGGAGCTCACAGCCACCCATGGCAGCCCTTACCCTTTGCTGCCAACTCCTGTTCACACCTCCAGCACACAGGAGACTTTGGCTCTTAAAGCCAACAGGCAGCACCGACGGACACAAAGCACCCAGGAAGGGATGGAGAGCTGCAGGCACCAGGTGGCTACCAACCAGGGCTGCACTTCCTCACCAGCATCTTCTTGCTTGCTGCAGCTCAGTGAAAGGCCTAACAAGAAGCTTCTGCACATGCCTGTGCGTGGAGGTTTGATTTCCCTTCCCCGTGGGATGGGGCTGGTGTTTGGTTTGCTCTCCTCCCACACCACACCAGGGTCATCGCTTGGCCACCCACATGCTGTGGTTGGAAACTGGATCCTCCAGGGAAGGATCTGAGGCACACTGAGTGGGAATCCATGGCACAAGCTGTCAGCCTGAGCACTGACCCTGGCTGAGCCACACAGGCCTTCGAGGGCTGAAGTCAGCTTCTAAGTACAGATTCATGCTTGGGTTGTTGGTGGCTTTGTTGGCCTGAACCTTTCCTTACAGATCACAGAACCACAGCACCGTGCAGGCTGGCACAGCCCCTCAGGAGCACCAAGCCCAGCCCAGAACCCTGCTCTACAAGAGTCACCTTAAACCACAGCCCCAAGCACCACAGCCAAACCACCCTGAAACACAGCCAGGCTGGGTCACTCCACCACCTCCCTGGGCAGCTCATTCCACTCCCTGACCACTCTCTCCAGGAAAAACTTTTTCCTAATGTCCAATCTGAATCTCCCCAGGCTCAGCTTGAGGCCATTCCCCCTTGTTCTGTCTGCAGTTCCCTGTGAGCAGAGCCCAGCAGCAGCCTCTCCACAATGTCCTATCAGGTAACTGTAGACAGCAATGAGCTCTGCCCTCAGCCTGCTCTTCCTCATACTAACCATCTCCATCTCTCTCAGTTGCTCTTCTTCACATTTATTCTCCAGGCCCTTCACAGCTTCCTTGCCCTCCTCTGGACCTGCTCCAGCACCTCCACATCTCTCCTGTATTGCAGTGCCCAAAACTGAATACAACACTGGAGCTGTGGCCTCACCAGAGCCCAGTCTGAGGGCACAATCCCCCCCTGCTCCTGCTGGACACAGCATTTGTAAGCCAAGCCAGGATGTCATTGACTTTCTTGGCTACCTGGGCACTCTGCTGGCTCACACTCAGCTGCCTGGGCACTCTGCTGGCTCACACTCAGCTGCCTGGGCACACTGCTGGCTCACATTCAGCTCCTGTCTATTCCAACCCCCAGGTCCCTTTCTGCCAGCAGCTCTCCAGCCACAGTGCCCCAAGGCTGCAGTGCTGCTTGGGGTTGTGGGGACCCAAGTGGCTTCTTTAAGAGGTATCAGTGAGGGAAAGGTGAAAAATAGTTCTTTGTGGTGGGACCAACCTGAGATCCTTCAAGAGGTCTGAAAATGCTGATCAGATGACTTTGTGCCCTCAGTTGCTGTCATGCAGGACTGGGCAAACTGCAGAGAGGAACAAGCAGAGGCTCCTGGGCAGGGAAGCATTCAGACATCTCTGAGGAAGTTGAAATGTTTCCACCACTGATGGTGCTGAAGTGCCACAGCCAAAAGCACACAGGAAATCCAAAGCCAAGGTGCAGACTGAGCAGGTAGGACATCTGCTGCTTCCAACTCGAGGGAGCCTGACGGAGACTGGACATAAGGAAGAAATTCTTGGCAGTGAGGGTGGGCAGAGGTTGCCCAGGGAGGCTGTGGCTGTCCCCTCCCTGGAGGTGTTCAAGGCCAGGCTGGATGAGGCCTTGAGCAACCTGTGCTGGTGGGAGGTGTCCCTGCCCCTGGCAGGGGATTGGGACTGGATGGGTCCCTTCCAACCCAAGCCACTCTGTGATTCCATCCATCTGTGCAGCTGTCCCCTAGATCTCCAGCAATCCTTCCCTTGACTGCTGTCTGCATGGACCCTCAACTCCTTACTGCCTTTCTGCTGGAGAACCAGGAATGCAAAAGTGGCTCTGGAGCAGAACCAGGAGTGCCAGACACTGCAGGCTGCTGACTTCCCTTTCTCATCGCTGCTGGCTGGAGAAACACAGGCAGGCATCTCCTTATCCCAAAGGAAGCACCATCGCTGCAGAGCTTCCTGACAGCTCCTGGCCC
The DNA here is from genome assembly GCF_015220805.1 of Pogoniulus pusillus. NCBI lineage: Eukaryota > Metazoa > Chordata > Aves > Piciformes > Lybiidae > Pogoniulus > Pogoniulus pusillus. The sequence goes on along the minus strand of NC_087290.1, from coordinate 794,592 downwards.
CTCTCTGGAATGTGTTTAATTTAGAAGAGAAAAAGAGGAGAAAGAGTTTGGAGCAGGGAGAGAAGAAAGGAAGAAAGATTCCAGGCCCAAGATTTATGGAGAGGCAGGTCAGTGGGAAGAGGGAACTAATAACTCAGGGTTATGGGGTTTGGTGTGTGGATGATGGTGAAGGGACTGCACTTGGAAATGCAGGAGGCAGAGCTGCTAACAGGGGCTGAGCACGAAGCAACTACACCCAGGTGTGGGGCTGGCTCCAAGCTGATGCTCACTGGTGCAGCAGTGCACTTGGATTGCCTTTCCCTGGTGCCTTCCCCAGAGAGAGAGGAGTTTGAGGTTGTTTGGAGGTTGGAGTTGTAATTTGCTTCTTCCAATATGTTCCAGCTGCAGATCTAGGAAGGAGCAGAGACTGTCCCTAATCTAGATGCACTTTTAATTGCTCAGAATCATAGATCCACAGAATGGGTTGGCTTGGAAGGGACCTTGGAGATCACGCAGTTCCAACCCCCTGCCACAGGCAGGGACATCTCCCACCAGCCCAGGATGCTCAAGGCCTCATCCAGTCTGCCCCAGGGTGGGGGCAGCCACAACTTCCCTGGGCAACCTGTGCCAGTCTCCCCACCCTCACTCTCAAGAATGTCTTCCTCCTCTCCACTCTCAGTCTCTCCTCTCCCAGCTCAAAGCCATTGTGCCTCATCCTGGCACTCCCAGCCCTTGTCACAGGTCCCTTCCCCAGCTCTCCCGACGCCCCTTCAGGTACTGGAATGCTGCTCTAAGGTCCCCCTGGAGCATTCTCTTCTCCAGGCTCCAGTTATTGCAGCTAAATAACTGCAGCTCTAATGAAGTGTTACTGTCAGTTGCAGGCTGACATCTCCCTTCAGTGCAGCCCTGACCAGAACTGGTCCATCCCCTGCAGCATCAGAGCTGTTTCAGTCTGCATCTCTTCCCTTCTGTTTGGAACCTGCTCTCATCAGCCACCCACCCCCAGAGCACGCCAGAGCCAGCACCTTCCTGCAGTCTGAAATACCAGAGGGCAGCAGGCTTAGTGGTTGTGACCAGTTCAAATCCCACATTGTGGCCACCAAGTGTCTGGGCCAGGCTGAAGTCTACACCAGAGCTCAGGGGGTGAGCTCCCAAACCTCTATCACCTGCTGATGAGGAAGGGGAGGGATTTACAGCCACCGAAGGACTACAGACTCCTGAGAGGTCTGAGTGCTGCCACAAACACCAGAGCCATAAAGCTGCAGGGGAGAAGGTGCTGGAGTCCCTTCTCGTTCTGAGACTGAACAGCAGAACAGCAGCCTGCTGCCTGGAGCTCCATTCTGGAGGGGGACTGCACATCCCTGCTGAACCCAGCAACTGCCTGCTGGCCTCTGCCTCTCACTGGAGAGTCTCAGTGCCCCCACTCCCATCACTTGAAGCTGACCTGAAGTGAAGCATGGTCTGCTGGCTTGGTTAGCAGCTGCCAGCAGCCTGCTGCAGTGCTGACATTTGATCTATTTGCTCTTCCACCACAGCAGCCACAACAGAGTACTGCACCTTGGTCACACCACCCGAGGAAAGAGTCCAGCACAAATGGGAGCTGCAGTGGAGACCACAGACCTCTGCCTCTGCTTTTTTCTTTTCTTTATAGAATCACAGAATTGTTTAGGTCAGAAAAGGCCTCTGAGCTCATCCAGTCCAACACCAACCCAGCACCACCATGGCCACCAAAACATGTCCCCAAGTGCCATGGCCACACGGCTCTGGAACACCTCCAGGGCTGGGGACTCCACCACCTCCCTGGGCAGCCTGTGCCAATCCCTGACCACCCTTACAGTAAAGGAATTTTTTCTCATCTCCAACCTAACCCTCCCCTGGCACAATTTCAGGCCAGTTCCTGCCCTTCTATTACCTGAGACCAGAGAGCAGAGCCTAACCCCTAGCTGGCTCCAGCCTCCTTTCAGTGACCTGTAGAGGGCAACAAGGTCTGCCCTAAGCCTCCTCTGCTGCAGGCTGCACACCCCCAGCTCCTTCAGCCTCTCCTCACAGGGCTGTGCTCCAGGCCCCTCCCCAGCCTTGCTGCCCTTCTCTAACCCTAACCCTTCCAGCACCTCAACATCCCTCTGGACTGGAGGAGCCCAGAACTGGACACAGCACTCCAGGGGTGGCCTGAGCAGCACTGAGTGCAGGGACAGAAGGACTGCCCTGCTCCTGCTGCCCACACTGCTCCTGAAACAGACCAGGATGCCATTGGCCTTCGTGGCCACCTGGGCACACTGCTGGTTCATGTTCAGCTGCTATCAACCATGGCCACTGAGCCATGTCCCAGCTGGCCATGGATGCTGCACATGTTGGCCTTAACCAATGTTTGTCCAGACCCAAAAAAAGTTGGAACAGGTCATGGAAAAATCCATAGAGGGCTACAAAATGGAAAGAAAGCAGCTGCCAGCCATGGGCATGCCTGGTTGGATGCAGGCTGGCACAGCAGGCAGGACCTTTACCATGCACTTGCCTCTTCACTCACTCCTCCTGAGGCACCAGCTCCTGGCTGCTCTCACAGACAAGAAGCTGCTCCAGTCTGACAAATGTGATGCCTGTGTCCCCACACCTCACAGCCTGTGCCTCACACCTCAAATCATGGGGTCAGTTTTGAGCCCTTCGCTCCCAGAAGGACACTGAGGGGCTGGGGCAGGTCCAGAGAAGGGCAACCAAGCTGGGGAAGGGTCTGGAGAACAGGGCTGGGGAGGAGCAGCTGAGGGAGCAGGGGGTGTGCAGCCTGGAGAAGAGGAGGCTGAGAGGAGACCTCATTGCTCTCTGCAGCTCCCTGAGAGGAGGCTGCAGCCAGGTGGGGGTTGGGCTCTTCTGTCAAAGTATCGAGTGACAGGAGAGGAAATGGCCTCAAATCGTGCAAGGGGAAGCTTAGTTTGAACATGAGGAACAATTTATTCCCCAGGAGAGCCTTCCAGGCCTGACCCAGGCTGCCCAGGGCAGTGGTGGAGTCCCCATTCCTGGAGGAGTTTCAGAGCTGTGCAGATGTGGTGCTGAGGGCCATGGTTCAGTGGTGCCCTGGCAGTGCTGGGCTAAGGGTTGGACTGGATGGGTTTAAAGGTCTCTTCCAACCAAAAGGACTTTATGCTTCTATGATTCATTCTCCATCTGCTGTCCTTAGCTCCCAAGACAGGGAGAACTGGTAAGGGATTTCTGTTCCTTATCACAAACTCACGAAGAACAGAACTGGCTCTGGTTTAACCCACCTTGGATCCTCTTACAGAAACCAGGGCATGGAAGCTCCCAGCTCCAGGAAGAGAGAAGAGGGAGGGACCCGATGAGCCCTTAGCTGCTCCAAAAGCCCTGGCTGCACCTCACCAGTGGCCTCCTGGGCCCTTGCAGCAGGGCTGCTAAAAGATGCAGCTTGTGAGGAGACAGCTGCTGAGGATTTTGCAGCAGGCAAATCTTCTTCTAATTGTCTTCTGATTTTCCTGCTCTTTGGGATAAAGAAGACAGACAGCAGGATCAGGGAAGAGTACCTGGAAAGTGTCTGCTCTAGCAGGAATGAGCCTCTGCTGCTTGCTCCAAGCCACAATGCTGGGGGCTGAGTGCCAAGTGGCTTCGGGTCAAATCCTCCTTGTAGGCACCAGGTGGAAGCTCCAGAAGCAGCTGCTCCAGGAGGATGTGCTTGGAGACCATAACGGATTGGGCCTGTGGCCAAGCCTGAGCATTGCAGTGCTTCCTTTGATCTGTGCAGACAGCACTCTCCAGGCATGGATGATGCCTGCAGCAGACCAAAGCCACCCAGGTACCTGCTGCAGACTGAGGAGACACCCAGGGTTCAGCACCCAGCAGAAGAGGAAGGAACCATGAGGCAAGTTACTGCCCCAAGAGACAGGGGCTGCACCCAGTGGGTGAGGGCAGCCAGCACAGACCAACACCTGCCTGGCCAGCAGAGGTGAGGCCCAGCTGGCTGAAACCTTTTAGCTGCTGCTGCAAGTCACATCTCGGGCACAGAAACGCTGAACAGGGCTGGGATTAAGAGAACACTGAACAAAGCAGGGCGTGTGGATGGCCAAGGGCACAAACACTGAGAGAAACAGCTCTGGAGGGTGGGGGAGACCTCTGAGTCCATCAAGCCCAACTGCTCTTGTCCAGAGCTCACAATCCCACCACTGAGCCACTGCCACCAAACCACCTCCCTCAGCACCACATCCAGACAGCTTTGAAACCCCTCCAGGGACAGGGACTCTACCACCTCCCTGGGCAGCCTGGGCCAGAGAACCCTTGCTGGGAAGAACTTCTACCTAACACCCACCTTGAACCACCCCTGGCACAACTTGAGGCCATTTCCTCTTGTCCTGCCACTTGTTGCATGTGAGGAGAGATGAACCCCAGCTGGCTCCAGCCTCCTTCAAGGTAGCTGTGGAGGGTGATGTGGTCTCCCCTGCTCTGAAGACTAAGCCCCCCCAGTTCCCTCAGCCACTCCTCACAGCACTCTGTGTTCCAGGCCCTTCACCAGCCTCGTTGCTCTGCTTTGCACACACTCCCGGCCCTCAATGGCCTTCCTGGAGTGAGTGGCCCAAAACTGGCCCCAGGTGTGGCCAGAACAGTTTGTGCTCCTGTGCCCCACCACACCTCCTGTCCCCCCATATGGCAGCAGCACCCAGTTCAGCTTCACTTCAGCCATCAGTGTGAGGCTGAGCTGTGAGCATCGCCGCATGGTCCATGAGGAGCAGTGGGGAAGCCTCTCTCGGAAGGCAGCACTGGGAATGAAGCTCAGCCCTTGCCAGGCACTGCTACAGCCACACATGGCCTCCCCAGCCAGGTGCACAGAGCCTGGGGCACAGCCAGATGTGACCTGGCTGCAAAGAGCCTCCTTGTGAAGGAGACCTCAGGGCAGCCTTCCAGTACCTGAAGGGGTTCCAGGAGAGCTTTTGACAAGAGCTGGGAGTGGCAGGAGGTTGGACAATGGCTTTGAGCTGGGAGAGGGGAGGCTGAGAGTGGAGATGAGGAAGAAATTGTTGAGAGTGAGGGTGGGGAGAGCCTGGCAGAGGTTGCCCAGGGAGGTTGTGGATGTCCCCTGCCTGGAGGTGTTCATGGCCAGGCTGCACCAGGCTGTGAGCACCCTGGGTTGGAGAGAGGTGTCCCTGCCCCTGGCAGGGTGTGGGAACTGGATGAGCCTTGAGCTCCCTTCCAACACAAAGCACTCTGTGAATCTAAGAGCCTATGAATCTGTGAAGGAAAGAACTGCCTGGGCAAGGGCAGAAGAAGGTCACTGCACTGCTGGTGCAAATAGTGGAATCGGGGGGGGGGCAACTGCCAGCCGAGCCCTGCACAGAGCATGGCTGCTTTCAAGCACAGCAGGAGCTACCAGGCTAATCCAGCTCCTCTCCCAGAGTGGTGAGGGACAGAAATGCAGGCCAACAAGGGAGGCTGGAGAGCTTCTTGGAGGGAACACCCACCAGGGCGTGCTGCAGGTAAGGGATTATCAGCCTTGCAGGGAGCCCCTGTGGGATTCCCAGATAATTGTCCTGACCCAGCCTCAGCAGGAAGGGGAGATGGATCCTGCATCTGTTTAGCCTCCAAAGGTTTCAGTGGCTTCACCCCCTGGCCAGGCACTCCTGCTCCTCTTATCTTAAGGGACTGCTTGGAGATGCATCCAAAACAAAACCAAACCAGAAGCAGAGAGAGAGAAGGTCCAACGTGGCCAGGCAAGGCTGCTTGCTCTCCCTGAGCAGGCTGTGAGCCTCCTCCTGCAGTATTTCATGGGAGAGACCTCTGACAGGGCTCTGGGTTAGGAGTTGGCTCCTGGGGCTGCAGGGCTGAGCAGCTCAGCCAGGCAGCAGAAATGCTGAGTTTCTTTCTTCCCCTTTGATTTCTTTTCTGTGTGTTTGGGCTTTTTTGTGTTTCTTTCTGCTTTTTCTCCTGCAGGGTGGGTGGTTTCCAGGGAAGCAGCAATCCAAAGGAGGACAGCTCTGGAGCCTCCAACACAAGCAGGACATGGAACTGTTGGAGCCAGGCCAGAGGAGGCCACCAAGATGCTGAGAGGGCTGCAGCAGCTCTGCTCTGAGCACAGACTGAGAGAGTTGGGGCTGTGCAGCCTGGAGAAGAGAAGGCTTCCAGGAGACCTTGGAGTGGCCTTGCAGGATCTGCAGGGGGCTCCAGGAGGGCTGGGGAGAGACTATTGACAAGGTCTTGTAATGAGAGGAGGAGGAGGAATGGGTTTGAAGTGGCAGAGGGGAGATGGAAAGTGGATGTGAGGAAGAAGTTGTTTGCAGTGAGGGTGGTGAGACACTGGCACAGGTTGAGGGTGGTGAGACACTGGCACAGGTTTCCCAGGGAGGTTGTGGAGCACCGAAGCACCCAACGTGATCTTTGATCACATTCTGTGCTTCTGTGCTCCACAACCTCCCTGGAGGTGTTCAGGACCAGGCTGGATGAGGCCTTGAGTGAGCTGCTCTAGTGGGAGGTGTCCCTGCCTATGGCAGGGGGTTGGAAGTGGCTGAGCTTTGAGGTCCCTCCCAACCTAAGCCATTCTGTGACTCTATGGCAGTGTGTAGCACCCCTGGCAAAGGACAGTGCTGGCAGCAGCCTGAGCAGGCAGGGCTTGGGCAGGGGGCTGGAGGCCCAAGCTGAGCAGACCAAGCAGTGTGGGAAAGCAGCTCTGTGGATGGGCTCAGGCCACAAAGCACTTTCAGCTCAGTGCCCAGGAGTAAGAATTCTTGAGGCAGTTTTAAATATCCGCTTCAACTATCCCTGAAGTGTCCCTGGGCTTGCCCAGAACTGAGTTTTCTACCAGTCCTGGAGTTCAGTCAGCATCACAGGAGGCCCTTCTCTGCAGAAGCACAGAATGGGTCTAGTTAGAAGAGACCTTCATGGCCAGCTCCAACTGTTAGCCCAGCACTGCCAGGGCACCACTAAACCATGGCACCACATCTCTAAGGCTTTGAAACCTCTCCAGGGATGGGACTGCACCACTGCCCTGGGCAGCCTGGGCCAGGTCTTGACAACCCCTCTGGGGAGAAATTGTTCCTTGTGGCCAATGTGGACCTCCCTCAGTGCCCATTTCTTCTTCTCCCATCCCCATAGCAACAGCCCTGACCTGATTTGGGGACTGGAGTGAGGAGTGCAGACAGGCACTCACTGCCACATCTGCATGCCCAATTCCACATCTGCATGCTCATGACCACACCTGCACACACACTCCCACATCTTCTCTCAGGTGGCCAGCACCAGAACAAGAGGACACAGCCTCAAGCTACGCCAGGGGAAATTTAGGCTGGAGGTGAGGAGAAAGCTCTTCACTGAGAGAGTCATTGGACACTGGAATGGGCTGCCCGGGGAGGTGGTGGAGTCGCCGTCCCTGGAGCTGTTCAAGGCAGGACTGGACGTGGCACTTGGTGCCATGGTCTGGCCTTGAGCTCTGTGCTAAAGGGTTGGACTTGATGATCTGTGAGGTCTCTTCCAACCTTGATGATACTGTGAGACTGTGATACAGTGATACTGTGATCTGCACGCTCACTCCCACATCTGCACACACACTCCCACATCTGCATGCTCACTCCCACATTTGCATGCTCACTCCCACATCTGTGCTCTCACCACCACACCTGCACACACACTTCCACATCTGCACACTCAGCTGAAGAAGCAAAACCTTCTCAGTAGGTCTCCCACTATGATGTTGTCCATGTCCAAGCTGAGCCCTTTGTTATTCCTCTCATCACAGGTGGTTGCCCCTGGGTTTAGAGGGAACTCTTCTGCACCCCAACCAAGCACAGTCAGATTAAGATGGAGCCAAAGAGGCAGCCCAGGCTCTTATCTCCTCCCAGGGTGCTTCACCAAGCTGGCTTGCTGGTGGCCTGGGGCTCTAACCTGTGTGCCACTCTGTGACAGCCTAAATAGTCCAAGGCCCTCAGCACCACATCTGCACAGCTCTGAAACCACTCCAGGGCTGGGGACTCCACCACTGCCCTGGGCAGCCTGGGCCAGGCCTTGACAACCCTCTGGAGAAGAAATTGTTCCTCATGTCCAACCTGAACCTGCCCTGGGGCAACCTGAGGCCGTTTCCTCTTGGCCTGTCACCTGTTCCTAGGGAGCAGAGCCCAACCCCCACCTGGCTGCAGCCTCCTCTCAGGGAGCTGCGGGGGGCAATGAGCTCTGCCCTCAGCCTCCTCTGCTCCAGACTAAACAGCCCCAGGTCTCTCAGCTGCTCCTCACAAGAGCTGCAGCTCCAACTTTCAGATGCTTTTCCATGCAGCCCCAGCTGCTGGAGCACTTCCCTTTCTTCACAAGCCAAATCAAACCTTGGCCAGAGCAATGTAGCTGCTGATGGGATGGATTGGAGCCCTGTGGAGAGATCTTCCTCTTGCTGTGCTGTCCCAGTGTCTCTGAAAGCGAGGCTGCAGCATCTCAGATCTAATCTAAACCTATTCCTCTACTCAACCTACTCCTCTGCAGCAGTGACTCACCCCAGACCTGAGCTGGAGGTGGCCACGGCCATTTACAGATTCCAAAGGCTGGCTCCATCCTCTCCTGTCCTGTTTCTCCCGTCAGGAAGAGGGTGGTCAGGCAGCAAGAGCCCCCTCAGCATGCTGGCCGATGGCACCAGGCTGTGTGGTGCTGCACTCACTGGAGGGCAGGGATCCACCCAGGAGGATCTTGACAGGCTTGAGGAGTGGGCCAGGGCCAGCTGCATGAGTCACAGTGCAGGGTCCTGCAGCTGTGTCAGGCCAACACCAGGCACAAATTCAGTCTGGGTGCAGAGGGAGTTGAGATCAGTCCTGAATAAAAGGAGACTTAGGGGTGCAGGTTGCTGAGCAGGAGCCAGCAGTGCCCTCCTGCAGCCCAGCAGGCAGCTGTGTGCTGGCTGCAGCCAGAGCAGTGCAGGCAGCAGGGCAGGAGAGGGGATTCTGCCCCTTGGCTCTGCTCTGCTGAAACCTCACCTCCAATCCTGCCTCCAGTTCTGCTGTCCCCCGCAGAAGAAGGACTCAGAGATGCTGGAGTGAGGCCAGAGGAAGCCACAAAGATGATCCAGATGCTGGAGCAGCTCTGCTGTGAGCACAGGCTGAGGGAGCTGGGGGGGTGCAGCCTGCAGAGGAGAAGACTCCAGGGGGACCTTAGAGCTGCTGCCAGTGCCTGAAGGGAGCCTGCAGGAACGCTGCAGAGAGACTTCTCATGAGGGTGTCTGAGACAGGCCAAGGGCAATGGTTTGGAGCTGAGGCAGAGCAGGGTCAGAGTGGAGCTGAGGAAGAAGTTGTTCAGTGTGAGGGTGCTGAGAGCCTGGCACAGGCTGCTCAGGGAGGCTGTGGCTGCCTCCTGCCTGGAGGTGATCAAGGCCAGGCTGGGTGAGGCTTTGGGCAGCCTAGTTGAGAGGTGTCCCTGGGCATGGCAGGGAGGTTGGAAGAGATGATCTCTGAGGTGCCTTCAACCTGAGCCATTCTCTGGTTCTGTGCCTCAAAGAGCTCCAGGCTGATGGTGACTTGGGGGCTTTATGGATTTGGGGTTCCACTCACCACTTGAAAGCAGCAACTCAAAGATCCCACTCAAAAATTCCTTTGCTAAATGGAACTGCAGAGGAAGTTTGGGTGGGCAGTATTTCACCTCCTGAGAGGGTCTGGCTGAGCTCAGCACCAAAGCATTTCCCAGGAGCTCTGGGAAGACTTCAGACACTGCAAAGACAGAGATGAAATCTCAGCTTGAATCCTGAGGTGAGAGCTGAAACCTCGGCACATCACCAGTCATGAACCAGGCTGACTTCCACCTCAGCTCCTTTCTCCTTTCACAAGGCTGGGCATGCTGCTTGTGCCAGGTGGAGGGCCAGGCACTGCCATGCCCTTAGATCCCCCTTGTAGACCCCAAAATGGTCAATGCAGAGAGCTCCAAGTAGTCTCCAAGCATGCAGGAATGCCAGGGAGGGCTTCCACAGCCAACTTCAGAGGGGGAGGCAGCAGGGAAGGACTCTGCACCAATTCCCAAGAGGAGGAAAGTCCTTGAGGTGATCTCACTGTCTTTGTCTGAAGCCTTACTTACTCCTAATGTGGTCAGAAGCTCCATAAGGAGCTTCATGGGAGACTTCATTGTGGCCTTTCAGACCCATCAGAGAGCTGCGGACAGCCTTCTGAGCAGAGCCTGCTGTAACTGGACAAGGGGTGGAGGCTTAGGCATAAAAGAGGCAGATTCATAGTGGAGAGAAGGGAGAAATCTTTGCCATGAAGGGTGACGAGTCCCTGGTCAAGACTGCCCAGAGAGGTGGGCCCTGCCCCGTCCCTGGTGCCACTACAGGTCAGGTTGTTTGGGGCTGGGAGCACCCTGCTGCAGTTGCTCTGACTGCAGAGGGGTTGGACTGGATGTCCTTTGAAGGTTGCTTCCAACCCAAGCCATTCCATGATGCCATGGCAAGGAAGGCTCCATGCCATGATGCTCCTTGGCAAGCCTCCACCCTTGCCCAGGCACGGGAAGCAGATGTTCTGCAGCCCTGCCGCGGGAGCGGTGCCTGCGGTGCTTGCTCTGGGCGGAGGGCAGCACTAACAACGCAGTGACTCCTGCCCAGCCTTCTGGAGGAGCTAAGCCTTGAGCCTTGCTACTGTAACCCAGAGCTGCTGCCAAGCACTGGAGCTTCCCTGTGATGGATGCAGAGCTTGGTGCATGCTGCAGACAGCCTTAAGCAAGCTGCTTGCAGAGTCCACGAGCCCACCTGTGTCCAATTTGGTGCTTACCCTGACTCAAGGCTATTTATACACTGTGGTGTTCTCAACCTCAGTGGCCTTGCATCTCCCCACAGCTTTCAGTCATGTAATTGAGGTGATGAAATGGTCCCTGGGGTACTTATTTCAAGATAGCATCACCAAGACTCCACCAGGCTGACACCAGATGCTGGCACAGCTTTGAAAAGAGAACAGGGAACAGCAGCCCATGGGCACCCTCCAGCCAGAGCCACCTTTCGGTTGCCACCCGTGGAGTGAAAGACAAATGCAGAGGAGGATGGATTAGGCCCAGAGCACACAACCCAATCAGCCAGGCAAAGAGCTCTGCCGTAGCTCTTGGGTGCTGACAGCTGGGTGATAACAGAGCTCAGCTCCTCATAGCCTGTGCAACAGAGAGCAGAGCACCCAGCCCGGGGCAGGGAAGGAAGAAGGCTGCTCTGCTTCATCACCCTTCTGAACGACAAATAACTCAGGCTCGTCGCAAGCAAGAGGAAGTGGAGCTTTAATCCTCTCTCCGTTCCTACTCAGTGGAAGGCTTCTGAAGCAGCTGTTTGCATCCTGGAGCAGGGATCCCTGCTCCTGCTAAAAGCTGCTGTGTGCCAGAGGCTTGACACTGCCCCAGCCCTGCTCCAGCATACTCAGAGCATAAGGCAAGAGGAAACGGAGCACCTGGGAGGAAAGGAGGCGTAGGAAATACCCTTGAAAGGAAGGCAGACTGAGATCTTATCCCACTTCATAATGCAGCAGGGAGAGGAATGAAACACACTGACCACATAATCAAGAGGAGTCTAAACCCCCCGCCCCCTCCTGAGCCAGAGCATTGGTATCGCATAACCCTGGCCGCAGCCTGCCTGTCTGTGTTTGGTCTGGTCGCCCTGGGCTGCCTGTGATCGATGGACGCAGCAGTGAAATCACCTTCTGGATCCTTATCAGCTCCTGTCCTGACCCCAGCCCTGGGGAAGCCTTTCCTGCCGCTCTCATTAGGCAGGAACCTTCCTAGACACGGCTGGGCCCCAACAGCGCTGGGGAGGCGGTGGCGCAGTCCCCGCAGCGACGGCCCGCGGCAGGCAGTGCTGCACTGCCCCCAGCGCCGCACTGCCCCCAGCACGGCACTGCCCGCAGCACGGCACTGCCCCCAGCGCTGCACTGCCACCAGCGCTGCACTGCCACCAGCGCCACACTGCCCCCAGCACGGCACTGCCCCCAGCGCCGCACTGCCACCAGCGCTGCACTGCTCCCAGCACGGCACTGCCACCAACGCTGCACTGCCCCCAGCACGGCACTGCCACCAGCACGGCACTGCCACCAGCACGGCACTGCCCCCAGCGCCGCACTGCCACCAGCGCTGCACTGCCCCCAGCACAGCACTGCCACCAACGCTGCACTGCCCCCAACGCCGCACTGCCACCAGCGCTGCACTGCCCCCAGCACGGCACTGCCACCAACGCTGCACTGCCCCCAGCGCCGCACTGCCACCAGCGCTGCACTGCCACCAGCACGGCACTGCCACCAACGCTGCACTGCCCCCAGCGCCGCACTGCCACCAGCGCTGCACTGCCACCAGCACGGCACTGCCACCAACGCTGCACTGCCCCCAGCGCCGTACTGCCACCAGCACGGCACTGCCACCAGCACGGCACCGCCCCCAGCGCGGCACCGCCACCAGCGCGGCACTGCCACCAGCGCGACACTGCCCCCAGAACGGCACTGCCACCAGCATGGCACTGCCCCCAGCGCCGCACTGCCCCCAGCGCCGCACTCCCACCAGCACGGCACTGCCACCAGCACGGCACTGCCCCCAGCGCCGCACTGCCACCAGCACGGCACTGCCCCCAGCATGGCACTGCCCCCAGCGCCGCACTGCCACCAGCACGGCACTGCCACCAGCATGGCACTGCCCCCAACATGGCACTGCCCCCAGCACAGCACTGCCTCCAGCATGGCACTGCCCCCAGCGCCGCACTGCCACCAGCACGGCACTGCCACCAGCATGGCACTGCACCCAACATGGCACTGCCACCAGCACAGCACTGCCACCAGCGCCGCACTGCCCCCAGCGCCACACTCCCACCACCACGGCACTCCCACTAGCGCAGCACTGCTACCAGCGCAGCACTGCCACCAGCACGGCACTGCCCCCAGCATGGCACTGCCACCAGCGCGGCACTGCCACCAGTGCGGCACTGCCACCAGCATGGCACTGCCACCAGCGCGGCACTGCCACCAGCATGGCACTGCCCCCAGCATGGCACTGCCCCCTGCATGGCACTGCCCCCAGCATGGCACTGCCACCAGCGCCGCACTGCACTGCCACCAGCACCGCACTGCCACTAGCACAGCATTTGGCAGCAGCTGCTTCATGCCTGCTTGCTCTCCTCAGGCACAACCGGAGGCATGCAGGGGCTCACAGCTGCCCAGAGAGGTTGTGGAGTCTCCTTCCCCAGAGAGATTCCAAACCCAGGACACTGGGATCCTGGGCAACCTGAGTACCCCCATGGTGAAGAAGCTCTGCTGCTTCTGCTGGCTTCCTCCCAGCATGGCTGTGGTGAGCCCAGGGAACGGCGCTGGGTAAGCTCACTGCAACACAGCCGCTGAGCTTCAACACCTGCTGTCAGGGCTGTGAGAAGTGTGGAGCCAGGGCAGACTTGCTGGAACTACTGCAAGGGCAGAGGGAGGGAATAGGTGTGGGGAAGGTAGCTCTGAAGGCTGCTCAGGCCTTTCCAGCAGTGGGGGGCAAGTTGAAGGTTATCAAGGGGCTTGTGGACATTGAACAGGTGGCAGTGGATGGGGCAGTGCCCAGAACTCAGGAGGTTCCACCTCAACATGAGGAGCAAGTTGTTTGGTTGTGGGGGTGCTGGAGCCTGGAGCAGGCTGCCCAGAAAGGCTGTGGAGTGTCCTTGTGTGCAGAGCTTCCAAACTCCCCTGGGCATTGTGCTGCTGGGCAAGCTGCTGTGGGTACCCTGCTGGAGCAGGGGGTTGGACTGGGTGATCTCCAGAGGTCCTTTCCAGCCTCACCATGCTCTAAGTCTGGGATTCTCTCCCCTCAAAATAAGCATCCCTGCAGTGAACCTGCAGCCAAGGATTCCTCTGGATCTCCACTCCCACATCATTCTGTACACATCAGGCAGTCAGCTCCACAGAGGATTTTCTTCTTTGTAGCCCATCTTCAGGGTCTGAGCTCCTGTAAGCCAAGCCCACCACTGCCCTTGCCTTAGCAGCTGCACTACAAGAAAACAGAGGACCCTCAGCCTCTGTGTAGGTACTGAGACTGTCCTCGAACACGCACAGACCGGGGCCCATCAACTCAGCTTCCATTTCAGAAGCTTGCTGGTAGTCCACCATGACCTAGGTAGGGTCTTGAGGACAACTGAATTACAGTGCAGAGAAGCTGCACTCCCACGCCTCAAGTCTATTTTCTTACTTAGATTCTTTTTCCTCCTAATTTAAAATAAGCAGCTGCCACTTGCAGAACCTCACCATGCAGAGGGGTGGAAGGAACCTCTGGGGATCACCCAGTCCAACCCACACAGCTTGCCCAGCAGCACAATGCCCAGGAGAGTTGGAAGCTCTCCACACAAGGACACTCCACAGCCTCCCTGGGCAGCCTGCTCCAGGCCTCCAGCACCCTCACAGCAAACAACTTGCTCCGCCTGTTCAGATGGAGCCTCCTGGCTTCCAGCTGGTGCCCCTTGTCCTGTTGCTGGTCACCACTCTGGCCCCACCATTTTGACCCCTATGCATCAGATATTGATCAGCATTGATGGGATCCCCACAAGCATTGCTAAGATCACTCATTCATCAGTTGGCTCTAACCTTGCAGTGTGCAATGGCTAAATGAAGTCAGGGGCAGAACTGGGACCTGCTTACCTGAAGAGAGCAGAAAAGAACACACAACCATGTGAGATGGAGGCTGCCTCCCATCTGCATCCTCATGGACCAGAAAGTGTCAGAGAGCCATTTAGGAGGCACAGAGCAAAGCATGAGACTCAACACCAGCTCTTCTGAGTCACAGAATGGTTTTGCTTGGGAGAGACCTTGATGATCATAGAGTCACAGAATCAAGCAGGCTGGAAGAGACCTCCAAGCTCACCTAGTCCAACCTAGCACCCAGTCCTGTCCAGTCAACCAGATCACAACACTAAGTGTCCCATCCAGGCTTTGCTTCAACACCTCCAGGGACAGCAACTCCACCACCTCCCTGGGCAGCCCATAACCAAGATCATCAAGTCCAACCCTTAACCCAGCACTGCCAGGTGCCCACTAAGCCATGGCCCTCAGCACCTCGTCTCCACAGCTTTTACATCACTCCAGCCTAACCAAAAGGGTTGAGCTATGCAGTGGATTCCTTCAAATAACCTCTGCATGCAGTCAGCAGGGACCTACCTGCACTGAGCTAACAGCAGTACACAGGCATGGAGCAGCTCCAAACCTCAGGGAACCTCCAGCAGTGCTGGGCTCTGCTGTCTGAGCTATGGAGTGGAAAAGGGGCCACAGCCTCCTGCTGCAGCTCTTTGCTCTGCCACAGTTGTCAGAGGGAACTAGAAGGGCTTATAGGAGCTGCTGACACCCAAGTCGCTGTGGTCAGAAGGGAAATGTTCACTATCCTGTGGAGGGTGGGCAAGAAGAACTTGCGATGGACTGGAAGAGCGGAGGAGGGGAGTGGTGAAATCCAAGCCTGATCTCAATTGCTGTGCAGGAAACTCCACCAGGCCTTTCTCCAGGGGTGAGATGCATGGAGGAAGAACTGCTAGGAGTGGGAGAGGATTAAATCATTGCTGGCACCAGTCTGGAAAGAAGTACTTCTGGCACCTCTATACCTCTGCTCTCAATACTGGTAGAGGATTTGGGAGCCCATGGGCTCTGTCTGGAACTTATTGCTCTGTGGCCTTTGCTGGTTCCTCAGGCAGCAGCCCAGCTGGAGGGTGGGCACAGACACACACACCTGGGACGGGAAGGGACTGGACCTTACTGTGGAATTCTTCCTTCAGTTTCTCTCTCTGCAAGAGCAGAGCTTCTCCATGAGGGGTCAGAGGGGACCTTGAGGGGCCATCTAGTCCAACCTCCCTGCAGGAAGCAGGGACATCTGCAACTGGATCACAGAATGGTAGGGCTTGGAAGGCACCTCTAGACATCATCTAGTCAGGGTCACCCACAGCAGCTTGCCCAGGAGGGGCTGGAAGTTCTCCACACAAGGACACTCCACAACCTCCCTGGGCAGCCTGCTCCAGGCCTCCAGCACCCTCACAGCAAACAACTTCCTCCTCCTCTTCTGGTGGAACCTCCTGGGCTCCTCTTTGTGCCCCCTGCCCTTTGTCCTGTCCCCAGGCACCACTGACAGCCTCTTGCTCCCCACAGCTCCTTTAGCTCTTGCTGAGCATTGCTCAGATGCCCTCTGGGACTGCTCTTCTGCAGGCTCTCAGCCCCAGGGCTCTCAGCCTTTCCTGATCAGGTTGCCCAGAGCCCAAACCGACCTGATCTGCAATGGTTCCAGGGTTGGGCCATCTCCCACCTCCCCGGGCAACCTGGGCCAATATCTCTCCACCTTCACTGTTACAGGGCTGTGCAGTTTGTGCTGCTGTCACTCTCACCAGTGGGACAAGCACTTGCAGTCGACACTAGCAGCTGAACTAAGATCCCAACATCAGCTGTCATTGGGCTGATTTCTGAGCTCTTCTCTGAAAGACCTCTGGAAGGCTCAGACTCCCTCCCCAAGCAGCCAAACGTACATAGGTTTACTGTTGCAGTGGGGCAGTGATGCAGACCAGCAACAACCAGAGCTAATCACGACAGAGTGGCAGCAGCACCTGCAGCTGAGCCTTGCTGCAAAGGAGGAACCCGCCCAGGCATGCTGCGTGCCCTGCCCCCAGCACCGGTGCCAGCAGGCACACAGGGCCAAGCCTTCAGTGTGGAGCACTGGAGAATAAACCTCACTGCTGCCTACAGCTGCCTGGAGGGACATTGTGGAGAGGCTGCTGCTGGGCTCTGCTCACAGGGAACTGCAGACAGAACAAGGGGGAATGGCCTCAAGCTGAGCCTGGGGAGGTTTAGATTGGACATTAGGAACAAGGTTGATCCTGGAGAAGTGGTCAGGGAGTGGAATGAGCTGCCCAGGGAGGTGGTGGAGTGACCCAGCCTGGCTGTGTTTCAGGGTGGTTTGGCTGTGGTGCTTTGGGCTATGGTTTAAGGTGAATCTTGCAGAGGAGGGTTCTAGGCTGGGCTTGGTGCTCCTCAGGGGCTGTGCCAGCCTGCATGGTGCTGTGATTGTGTGTGTTGCTGAGGACTGTCCAGGCAGCAGAGCACTAAGGATAACCAGCAGCAGGACTTAGCAAGGCCTTTGACACTGTCTCCCATGACATCCTGGTGAGCCAGCTCAGGAAGTGTGGGATGGAAGAGCAGGCAGTGAGGGGGGTTAGGAGCTGGTTGCAAGAGAGAGTTCAGAGGGTGGTGATCAATGGTGCCAGGTCCAGCTGGAGAGCTGTGACCAGTGGTGTCCCCCAGGGACAGTGCTGGGGCCAGTCCTGTTCAGCATCTTCATCAATGCCATTGAGGAGGGCACAGACAGACAGAGTCTGCTCAGCAAGTTTGCTGCTGACACCAAGCTGGGAGGCTTGGCTGAGACAGCTGCAGGTTGTGAGGCCATCCAGAGAGCCCTGGGCAGGCTGAGAGCTGGGCACAGAGGAACCAGATGAGGTTCAACAGGGACAAGTGCAGAGTCCTGCACCTGGGGAGGAATAACAAACTGCAGCAGTCCAGGCTGGGAGGTGACTGCTGGAGAGCAGCCCCAAGGAGAGGGACCTGGGGGTGCTGGGGGCTAACAAGTTCCCCATGGCACAGCAATGTGCCCTGCTGGCCAAGAAGGCCAATGGGACCTGGGGTGTATTAGGAGGATGTGTCCAGCAGATCCAGGGAGGTTCTCCTCCCCCTCTACTCTCCCCTGCTGAGACCTCATCTTGAATACTGTGTTCAGCTTTGGGCTCCCCAGTTTAGGAGGAACAGGGATCTGCTGGAGAGGGTCCAGTGGAGAGCTACGAGGATGATGAGGGGACTGGAGGGCATGGCTGATGGGGGGAGGCCGAGGGCCCTGGGGCTGCTTAGTCTGGAGAAGAGAAGACTGAGAGGGGATTGGATAAATGTTTGCAAGTGTCTGAGGGCTGCCAGGAGTGGGGAACAGGCTCTGCTCACTGCTGCCTGGGACAGGACAAGCAGCAATGGATGGAAGCTGCAGCACAGGAGGGTCCAGCTCAACACAAGGGGGAACTTTTTAACTGTAAGGGTCCCACAGCCCTGGCACAGGCTGCCCAGAGAGGTTGTGGAGTCTCCTTCTCTGGAGCCTTTCCAGACCTGTCTGGGTGTGTTCCTGTGTGATCTGTGTTAGGATTGTCCTGCTCTGGCAGGGAGCTTGGACTGGATGATCTCCTTGGGTCCCTTCCAACTGCTAACATCCTGTGAGCCTGTGACTGGGACCTCCACACCAGAAGAACTTCCTGAGCCTACAGTCCTCATGCTGGACCCTTCCCAGGGCCGAAAGCAGGCAGGCACCAGCACAGCACCTCCGGGAGCAGCGGGGAGGTGCCGCAGGAGCGCTGCGCAAGTGGGGGCTGACTGTCATCTCCCACACCTCCACAGTGGGGCTGGGCATGTCTGTGGGTGGGTCCTAGGTCAACCCAATGACATCAATTTCTCCCCCAGCCCCTGCTGGCTCCATTCCCTGCAGCTGGGAGCCCAGGCTCGCCAGCAGCTCCCTCCCCAGCAGAGACTTGCAGATTCACAGATTGCATCAGGTTGGAAGGGACCCTCGAAGGTCATCTTGGCCACCCCCCTGCATTGAGTGGGGACACCTCTAGCTAGAGCAGGCTGCCCAGGGCCACACTGAGTCTGACCTTGAATGTCTGCAGGGATGAGGCCTCAACCACCTCTCTGTGCCAGTGTCTCCCCACCTCACAGTGCAGAAATTCCTCCTGATGTCCAAACTGAACCTCCTCTGCTCCAGTTTCAAACCACTGCCCCTCAGCCTATCCCCACAGGCCCTTCTAAACAGCCCCTGCCCAGCCTGCCTGTAGATGCCCCTCAGACATCGAAATGCAACTCTAAGATGTTCTCGGAGCCTTCTCCTCCCCAGGCTTAACAGCCCCAAGCCTGGCACAGCTGCCAGCCCCAGTGCTCCGCAGTGCTTGTGCCATGGGTGGATTGAATGCCGTGAGCGAGCTGCATCTTGGCAGCGGGCACAGACCTTCTGTGGCAACTCCTCAAGCAAGGTCTCCATTGCCAAGGCAGAGTGAGGCAGCTCCAACGTGCCACGGGGAGCCAGGCTGAGGAGGAGGCAGGGAAGCAAGGGGCAGAAACCACACATACCTCTCACCTCTTTAGCAGCTGCTGAATAAGCCTTTTTGTACACATTGCCCAACAGAGAGGAGCAGAGGCTTTGCTGAGTGGAACTCAATAAATGTGGAGGGAGGGGATGCCAGCAGACACTTCCAACTCGGGCCGCTAAATAAGGAAACACGCCTGGAAAGGCAGAGGGAGAGCGCTGGGCGGCCCCGGGGACCGCTCCCCTCCTCATCCAAGAGGCAATAAACGTCACCGGCCGAGCAGCAAATCACTCCCAGCGATGCAGCTCACCAAGCACCCTGTCAGAGTGAGAGTCTGAGTCACTGAGACGACTGGATGCTATTTCAGGCCTCTCCTGGGCTTTTCTCGAGGCTCATGAAGTGCAAGTGGCTCAGATTCTTCTTTTGTACTTGCTCACGAGTGTAATTCTTGGCCGGGGCTGCCCCGCAGAGCTCTGATTTTTGCTTGTTTGTTTTGGTTGCTTTAATTTCACCCTGAAATGCCTCCGTGCCCCGCGGCTGTGGGGCCAGGCCCTCGGCAGGCCATCTGCCCAGCCTCTCATCCCGGAGCGGCACCGGCTCCGCTCTTACCATCCCTGACAGCTTTGCCTAAGTGGCTCTTGAAGGTCTCCAAGGCTGGCAGGCTGCACAGGCCCCCCAGGCACGGCCTCTGTGTGTGCGTCCCGCATACATCAGCAGCTCAGCCCCAGCGGAACGCTCCTTTCGTTGTGCTCACTCGGCGCCAACACAAACGTTCGGGGCATGCATCCTGGCGGCGAGAGCCCGGAGAGCTCCGGAGCTGCCCAGCGCCCACGCTCCGCTCCCCCGCTGCTTCCCAGCACGCCCCTGGCATGCTCCCGCCTTGGCACCCACCTGCGCCAGCCGGGCCAGAGGCGCAGCCAGGGGACGTCCTGGGGGGAGGACTACAAACGGCTCCGGGGTTTAATCACTCCGAGCTGCTATCGCAGAGCAACTGCCCCTCGCCCAGGAGCCCGCTGCACCGCGCAGCGCAGCGCCTCGGGGGACCACAGCTTCTCCCCGAGGGTTTAGCTCATTCCACATTAATGCTGCAGTTTCACCACACTGGGAACGTAAATTACACTCTGCACTTTCGGCTGGGATCGTGCAAAGATTTCATCTGCTTGCTCTACACTGGCATCCAGACCTCTCTTTAACCCCTTCCTTTAACATCGCTTCAGCTCTCCGCACAGCTCATGGCTCGGTTCTCCACCTCTCCCGGCTACCCAGCACTGGACTGAATCGGGTCACTGAGACGGCAACACCATCCCCAGCTGAGAATCCTTTGGGCTGGAAAAGCCCTTTGAGATCACCCAGTCCTACCCTTCTTTAGCTCTGCCAAGGCTGGTGCTGCACCGTGTCCCTCAGCACCACATCTCTACCTCTTTTAAACACCACCAGGGATTCAACCACCTCTCAGAGCAGCCTGTGCCAGCCTTCGGAAACCCTTTCATGAAGAAGTTTCTTCTGATACCCAACATAAATCTCCCCCAGGGCAACCTGAGGCCATGTCCTCTTATCCTATTCCTTGTTACTCTGGGAGCAGAGCCCAACCCCCACCTGGCTGCAGCCTCCTCTCAGGGAGCTGCAGAGAGCAATGAGCTCTGCCCTCAGCCTCCTCTTCTCCAGGCTGCACACCCCAGCTCCCTCAGCTGCTCCTCCCCAGCCCTGTTCTCCAGACCCTTCCCCAGCTTGGTTGCCCTTCTCTGGGCCTGCTCCAGCCCCTCAATGTCCTTCTGGGAGTGAGTGGCCCAGAACTGAACCCAGGATTCAAGATGTGGCCTCAGCAGTGCTCAACAGAGGAGGGCAGCCCCTGCCCTGCTGGCCACACTATTCCTGACCCAGGCCAGGCTGCTGGTGCCCTTCCTGGCCACTTGGGCACACCATGGCTCAACTTCAGCTGCTGTCGACCAGCACTGGGCAGTTTCTAGCCACTCTGCCCCAAGCCTGAAGCATTCGTGGGGTTGGTATGCCCCAAGGGCAGGACCTGGCACCTGGCCTGGCTGAACTCTGTAGAGTTCTCTTTTGACCACTCTGGTTTAGTCCATTTAGCTCAGCAGGTTCTGTGGCCAGTTTGCCCAGCAGCCTCATCAATCCCATCCCCAGCAAGTCTTGGGGAGGCTTCTCTGGGCTCTGAAGTTTGAGATGTTCTAAGCTCTCATGTTTATTAAGGAGAACTGAAGCAGTGTCTGGTTTGGGCCATTTGTCCTCCACATTGTTTATGAGTTGCTGTTCCTCTCTAACTCAGACCCTTTTCTTTCTCTCAAAACTCTCCTTTATCCATTTCCTCTCTTGCTTGATTTCATGCACTTGGTGCAAACATGAAGAGCACATAATGAGAACCACCCAAAGCCCTGAAGGAAGGCAGCCAGTGCCAGACTCACTATGTCAGCAGCTGTGAGCACCCCTCAGGAAATGCTTTCCATCAGCTGCTTGGGTTTTTCCCCCAGCTCTCAAAACGCTTGCCAGGTGACTTTGATTTCTTCCCACCTTGATTATTGGGCTCTTTGGCTTTCCCTTGGTTTACCTTCTGTTTGTTTTACATCACTTACACAGGCACTGCTCTTGGGGTAAGCCTGCCTGCACTGATTTACACAGGAAGATCCTTGTCTCTTTCTTTTTCAGCTGCTCCTGGGTTGGTTTATGTAGTCATTTCCCCCACGAGCCCAGGTTGAGTTCCAGTCTGCCAGCAGCCCTTTTTCTGTCCAACAGAACACGCCACTTGGACGGAGCCCTGCTTTCTAATTGCAAAAACACGTTCTCCTGGTAGAGGAAGAGTTGTGACAAACTGGAACCTCTTGGCTGACAAATTCATTCTGGAGGTTTCTATTTACATCCTGATTTACAGCCTGCAGCCAGGGCTGCAATCTGCCTGGTAGTGAAAGCGTTGATTAAATCACTGTCTGATATTAATCAGAAGGAAGTGCAGGGTGCGGAGTGAGTCACTGGAAGGCTGACACAGATCTGCTGCTTAGCAAAGCTCAGCCCCTCCAGTCAGCCTCACTGAGACAAGCAACGCCAAGGAATGCCCGAGGTGACCACCATCAGCCAGATGGGAGAGCTGCTCAGTCAGCTGGGCACCAGCCAGGGTGTGCCCAGGTGGGCAAGAAGGGCAGCAGCATCCTGGGCAGCCTCAGCAATGTTGTGTCCGGCAGGAGCAGAGCAGAGATTGTTCCCCTGGACTGGACACAGGGGAGGCTTCACCTTGAATCTTGGGGTTCAGTTTTGAGGCCCTCACTCCAAGGACATTGAGGGGCTGGTGCAGGTGCAGAGAAGGGCAGCAAAGCTGGGGAAGGGTTGCTGAGGAGCAGCTGAGAGACCAGGGCTTGTATAGCCTGGGGAAAAGGAGGCTGAGGGGAGATATCATTGCCTCTATACAGCACCCTGAAAGAAGGTTGGAGTGAGGAGAGGGTTGGGCTCTTCTCCCAAGGAACAAGTGAGAGGAGAAGAAGAAAAGGCCTCAAGTTGCCCCAGGGGAGGTTTAAGCTGGACAGGAGGAACAATTTCTTCCCCAAAAGCGTTGTCAAGGCCTGGAACAGGCTGCTGGGGGCAGTGCTGGAGTCTGCATCTCTGGAGGGGTTTCAAAGCCAGGGAGATGTGGTGCTGAGAATCATGGCTTAGTGGTGCCCTGGCAGTGCTGGGTTGATGGTTGGGCTGGATGAGCTGAAAGGTCTCTTGCTCCTGGAAGCACTCTTGGATTGGCTGCTCCTGAGGCAGGTGTGAGCCCAGCCCAGGCTCTGGATCTCAGTGCATCTGCTAAGAGCGTCACACACTGGGCAACAAACCAGCAACGGCGAAGTCCACTCATTCCCATGCCAAGGGGGGCTCATCCTTCCTGCAAAGTTCTGCTGCTTCCAATTACGGATTGCAAAGGACTTTTCCTCCACACCCCCTTAATGAAAAAAACATCCTTGCCTCTGCCTCGGAGAGAGAGCTGAAAGGGCCGGGAAAGCACCACCTGCCAAGCCTCAGATGGAGGAGGTCCTGCACAGCGACCCGAGCAGGCTGCACCAAGGGGCTGAGGGCTGCTCCTCACGCCCCGCATGCCTGCCGCACTGCCCTCCCGCTGCTCCCAGCTGCTGCCGGCAGCACCGCTGGCCTGAGACAGGCTGGCACTGGCGCCCCCACTTCCCGTTCATCTGCAGGGGCAGGCAGCAGGGGAGCTGGCAGGGCAGCAGGATGTATCCTGCTCTCCTGCGAACATTAGACACAGCTGGGATGGCCATTTAGAGGCTTTCTACAAAGAGCTGGGGTGGGAAAGTAACTGAGTTTGCTTCCCTGCCAGACGAAAATCAAAGCTTCCTCGGAATGCTGCTGAGTCAAGGTGGAAGGAGAAGAGGGAGCACACAAGGCACTGCCTTGTCCCTGGGCGGGCAGGAGGGGCACTGGCAGCACATGGTCCTCCTGCCCAGTCTGCACACAGGCTCTGTTTGTTTCAGACATCTGGGCTGTGGGATGTATGTTTGGACCCAGGTCAAGGAGAGTTTGGAAAGAGAGGTGCTTCAAAAACAAGAGCAGAGAGGCTGCAATGGCAGGAGAAATTTACTGCATGGAAACCCCCTCCCCTCCCTGCAGCTGGGGCACCAGCCTGGGAGACAGACCCCAGCCACATCTGCTGGAGTAAGCTTTCAGTAACCTCATCAGTCAAGGTACTTCAGCTGGCTTGGAAAGCTTGAACAGGATCTACCTCCAACCCACTCTGAAACCGACATTCCCATCAGGCAGATGCCACTGGATGGCTGCTCCAACACACAGCTTCTGCCATCACACAGCACCTAAGCCAGCACCACGGGGAATAGAAGTATCTGAGCAACACTGGCAGGGTCCAAAATGTAGGACCTTGGATTATCTGAGGTTACACAACCTCATGAAGTTCTCCAAGGGCAAGTGTGGGGACCTGGACCTGGGGAGGAACAGTACAGTTAAGGGGGAACCTGCTGGGAAGCAGCTCCGAGACGGAGCTGGTAGTGCTGGGGGACAACAAGTTCCCATGGGGCAGCAATGTGCTCTGGGGGACAAGGAGGCAAATGATGTCCTGGGGAGCACGAGGAAGAGTGTGGGCAGCAGATGAAGGGAGGTGATCTTGTTTCCAGTGGTAAGGAAAGTGGTTCCTTCTGAAGAGAAGGAATTGAAACGCAGAGGAGAAGGCAATCACTGTCACAGCATCACACAAAGGAGTCCTGCAGCCCTGCCTGAAAAGTTGTGTGCATAATGTATCCAGGGAGGGATAACTGAGGGCCAGCAGCCCCTCAGCTCCCTTTGGTGGATTTCCTGAAGAAGAAGGGGTCCAAATACAGCCCAGGAATCATGCCGAGGCTGCTTAGGTTGACTGGGAGTGGATGGGAGGGTGAAGAACAGCTCAGAATGTTGCTGGCTAAACAGGACAGCCCTTACAGGGAATAACACTCACAAGGAACAGGGACTGGATGACCTCACAAGGAACAGGGACTGGATGACCTCCGCAGGTCCCTTCCAACCCAAACCATTGCAGGATTCTTTGCCTCAGGCCTCCAATTCCAGCAGCAGCCAATAGCTGCTGCCTGTGGAGATGCAGGAGCAGAGGAGCTGCAGGCAGCAATCCTTGCACGGGAAGCCACCCAGGCTGCAGGGCTTTGTGACAGAGCAGCTGTCCAGGACGCTGCTCAGTGGCACTCAGCCCTCCCTCCCGCCTGCCCACCCCCACCCTGCAGAATCACAGAATCATAGAATCAGGCAGGTTGGAAGAGAGCTCCAAGCTCAGCCAGCCCAACCTAGCACCCAGCCCTGCCCAACCAACCAGACCATGGCACTAAGTGCCCCAGCCAGGCTTGGCTGCAACACCTCCAGCCACACAGACTCCACCACCTCCCTGGGCAGCCCATTCCAGTGCCAATCACTCTCTCTGCCAACAACTTCCTCCTAACATCCAGCCTGAACCTCCCCTGGCACAGCTCCAGGCTGTGTCCCCTTCTTCTGGTGCTGGCTGCCTGGCAGCAGAGCCCAACCCCACCTGGCTACAGCCTCCCTGCAGGCAGCTGCAGGCAGCAATGAGCTCTGCCCTGAGCCTCCTCTGCTGCAGGCTGCACCCCCCCAGCTCCCTCAGCCTCTCCTCACAGGGCTGTGCTCCAGGCCTCTCCCCAGCCTTGCTGCCCTTCTCCAAACACCTTCCAGCACCTCAGCATCTCTCTGCAATGGAGGAGCCCAGAACTGGACACAGCACTCCAGGGGTGGCCTGAGCAGTGCTGAGCACAGGGGCAGAAGAACCTCCCTTGTCCTGCTGCCCACACTGCTCCTGAGCCAGCCCAGGATGCCATGGCTATGGCTGGAGAGCCAGATCACAGAGCCACAGAGTGGTAGGAGTTGGAAGGGATCTCTGAAGGTCATCAAGTGCAACCCTGCTGCCAGAGCAGGTCACACAGGAACACATCCAGGTGGGACTTGAATGTCTCCAGAGGAGACTTGACCACCTCTCTGGGCAGACTGCTCCAGGGCTCTCTCACCCTGCAATTAAAGAAGTTCCTCCTCACATTTAGATGGAGCTTCCTATGTTCAGCTTTATTCCCAGTACCTCCTGAACTGTCAGTGGGGACCACTGAGCAGAGCCTGGCCCTGTCTTCCTGACCCCACCCCTGGGACATCTGTAAGCCCCCCAGCCTCCTTCGGGTGGGAGAACAGAGCGCGGAGGGGAAAGGAAACGGCTTAAAGACTTCATCTGACATGGTTTTGGGCAGAGCTCCAGGGTACTAAATTTGGGCTATGGATTAGGGATGTTGCTACACATCTTTAAAATCAAAACAACAGAAAGCCAGAGGCAGAAGCCAGGAGTGTGATGGCTCCAAAATTCCAGTGAGTCAGAGCCTGGTTGAGATGACACCAACGGCACAGCAAGGCAGGGGTGAGCCTGTGCCGGGAGAGGAGGAACTCCCCAGGGGCGCTCGCTGAGCAGCTCCCCCAGGCCTGGCTACACACATCAGATGCTTGGGAGCATTCTGATCTTATCAGCAGGTCCGAGAAGCTCTGGAGAAGGGAGTGCACAGAATTTGTGTCTTCGGAGCAGCCAGCCTCAAAGTGCCCTGACAATATCCCCGAGAACTCCCCAGCATGTCCTGGAAGTTAAGCCCAGAAAAGAGGAGGGAGAACTAAAGGAACAGCTACGAGCACTGCACTGACCCCAGGCAGGCTTGGGAAGCTCTGCTGCAGCAGCCCACAGTGGCTGCAGGGCCATAGGCTGTAGGTGAGGATCATAACCCAGCATTACCCACCTGTGGTCCCCATTCGAGGACAGGGACTTGCTGGAGGGGCTGCAAAGATGCTGAGAGTCCTGGCACATCTCTGTGATGGGGAAAGACTGAGAGAACTGGGGCTTCATGGACTGGAAAAGAGCAGCCTGAGGGGGATCCCATCAGTGCTGATCAGTGCCTCAGGGCTGGGTGTCAGGAGGAGGGGGCCAGGCTTCATTCAGTGGTGCCCCAATGGGCACAAAGCTCATCGTGAGAAGTTCCATCTAAACATGAGGAGGAACTCCTTTCATTTAAGGGTGACAGCCCTGGAGCAGGCTGCCCAGAGGCTGTGGCGTCTCCAGCTCTGCAGACATTCCAAACCCACCTGGACATGTCCCTGGGTGACCTTCTCTTGGTGACCCTGCCTTGGTGGGAGGTTGGACTGGATGATCTCCAGAGGTCCCTTCCATCCTGTGATGACTAAAACATAGATTCAGGCTCATGTAGGAGCAAATGGGAGTTCTGAGGAAGGAGGGCAACACCCAGGAACAGCAGCTATAGCCCTGAGCACGGCACAGCTTCAGGTGCTGTGCGGCAGACGCTGTGGAGGAAAGGGTCAGATGCCAGCTGCAGAGACAGAGAGAAGGTTGGTGCCCAGGAAATAAAGCCAAGGAAGCTGAACAATCTACTCTGGTATGGCTGCTTATGCACAAGAGAGAATGGTGACCAGGAGAAGGATCACCAAGGGGTTAAGCAAACCCCCATGGGCGCTGCAAAGGCGCTGCCAGCTCCGGCAATGACTGGGAAGAGCCCAGGCCCACTGGGTGAGGAATGGCTCAGTTTCTGCTGACATCTACTGACTGCTCAGCTCAAGGTCCTCACAGGCTCTGGCTCACATCCCACATGAAGCAGATGACACCTTCAAGAGAGGATCTCTGGTACAGACATCCAGTGGTGCAACTAGAGCCAGCTGCCTGCCCTCCAGAAAGGCTCTCACACAAGAACCTGTTACTGAGCACCTGCAGCCCAGAAGGCAAACCATAGCCTGGGCCCAAACAAAGCAGCTTGGCAAAAACAGTGAGAGAGGGGATCCTGCCCCTCTGCTCTGCTCTGCTCTGCTCTGCTCTGCTCTGCTGAGACCTCACCTGGTGGGCTGTGTCCACCTCTGGAGCCCTCCACACAAGAAGGACATAGACCTGATGGAGTGGGTCCAGAGGAGGCCACAAAGATGATCAGAGTGCTACAGAACCTCTCCTACAAGAACAGGCTGAGAGAGTTGGGGCTGTTCAGTCTGGAGAGGGCTCCTGGGACACCTTAGAGCTGCATTTCAATGTCTGAAGGGGACCCACAGGCAGTGTGGGCAGGGACTGTTCCCAGGGGTCTTGGGGATAGGCTGAGGACAGTGGTTTGGAACTGGAGCAGGGCAGACACCAGGAGGAAGTTCTGCATAGTGAGGATGGGGAGACAGTGGCACAGGCTGCCCAGGGAGGTAGTTGAGTCCCCATTCCTGGAGACACTGAAGGTCAAACTTGATGTGGCCCTGAGCAACCTGATTTAGTTGGAGATGTCCCTGCTGCCTGCAGGGGATGGACAAGTTGGCCTTGGAGGGTCCCTTCCAAGCTGCTGCATTCTGTGATGATTCTAACCTGAAGAGCCGAAACAGGCTACACCCTCCCAGCCTCCCCAGGGCATCAGAGCACCCTCGGCAGCAGGACTCTTTCTGGCTTGCTGTTGCTTTCTTTGAGTATTCCCAGGCAAGAAGCAAGTAGCTGCTTGATCCCTGACTGCACAACACGATGAGTCCTCACCTCAATACTCTCCTGCTCCTGGGTATCCATCCCAGAGGTCTTCTCCAACCC
The DNA here is from genome assembly GCF_015220805.1 of Pogoniulus pusillus. Taxonomy (NCBI): domain Eukaryota; kingdom Metazoa; phylum Chordata; class Aves; order Piciformes; family Lybiidae; genus Pogoniulus; species Pogoniulus pusillus. The sequence continues at coordinate 766,513 of NC_087290.1, read as the reverse complement.
AAACTGCTCCATGATTCTCCACACCAAGGAGCGCCAGTGGGACCACTGGGTTCATATAGTCAGAATGTCAGGGGTTGGAAGGGACCTGCAGAGATCATCCAGTCCAGTCCCTGCCAGAGCAAGATCTCCTAGGGCAGGGCACACAGGAACACATCCAGGTGGGTTTTGAATCTCTCCAGAGGACACTCCACAGCCTCTCTGGGCAGCTTGCTCCAGGCCTCCAGCACCCTCACACCAAACAACTTTCTCCTCTTAGAATCATAGAATCAACCAGGTTGGAAGAGACCTCCAAGATCATCCTCGTGTTGAGGTGGAACTTCCTGGCTTCCAGCTTGTGGCTGTTGTTCCTTGTCCTGCCACTGGGCACCATCACAGGAGCCTGGCACCTGCATCCTGACACCCACCCCTCAGATATCTACAGACATTGCTCAGGTTCCCTCTCAGCCTTCTCCTCTCCAAACTAAACAGGCTACGAGGGAGGGCTCTCAGCCTTTCTTCATAGCAGAGATGTTAAAGTTCCCTCATCATCCTCATAGCCTTCATTGGAGTCTCTCTGGCAGATCCTTGTCTCTCTTGAACTGAGAAGCCCAAAACTGGACAGAGTATTCCAGGGGTGGTCTGAGCAGGGCAGAGCAGAACCTGCCTATCCCTGCTGGACACCCTTTTCTTGAGGTGCCCCAGGGCAGCCTTGGCCCTGCTGGCCACAAGGGCACAGTGCTGGCCCAGGGGTACTGATTTGTCCCAACATAGCACTTCAGATTGACTTGTCTTGAGCTGACTGTGCAGCCAAGTCCCCTGCAGCCTTCCCTAGTCCCTGTGCACTCAGTCAAGCTCAGGCAGTGCAGGCAGTGAGGAGAAGAGCCCTGCAGAGCAGGTGCAAGCAGCACTGCACCTCAGCCACTTCCACCTTTCTAAGCACTAAACTGGAATTACCACAGGCACAAGGGAGAGCACACAGCTGAGTTTGAGAGCATGAAGGGGACCTACAGGAGGGCTGGGGAGGGGCTACTGACAAGGTCTTGTCATGACAGGATAAGGGGTAATGGGTTTGAACTGGCAGAAGGGAGATTGAGACTGGATGTTAGGAAGAAGTTGTTTGCAGTGAGGGTGGTGAGAGACTGGCACAGGTTGAGGGTGGTGAGACACTGGCACAGGTTGCCCAGGGAGGTTGTGGAGCACAGAAGCACCCAACGTGATCAAAGATAACATTGGGTGCTTCTGTGCTCCACAACCTCCCTGGAGGTGTTCAGGACCAGGTTGGATGAGTCCTTGAGTGACCTGTTCTAGTGGGAGGTGTCCCTGCCTGTGGCAGGGGGTTGGAACTGTCTGATCCTTGAGTTCCCTTCCAGCCTAAACCATTCTGTGATCAGAGCACACCACGTGAAGGCAGTCAGAAGGCTCTAGACAACATTAGGATGTGCTGAGCTTACTGAGCCAGGGACCTTTTTCCTAACCATCTTCCCCCTCTCTTAACGGGGGGTGATAACTTGCAACTGCAGCTGTGAAGGGCTCCAAGTGAAAAGCCCTTTCCTCAGATGTTTCTGTTGTTAGTCGACCTTCCAAGAGGGAATCAGATCCAGACCAAGGCACAGAAAGGTCCAAATCAACCAACCCACCTCTGACAGCTGTAGCCCTCCAGCAAAGCCAAGCAAAGCATCTGATGGAGGGAGATACCAAGGCAGTTGAGGAATCCACATCCATTACTTCCCTTTGTAAACATCGTTTATTTCCTTAACAGGTTACAAAAGGTGGCACAGGAACCTCGACAGCCCTCATCAGAGGGCTCACAGGATCTGAGTGATGCCAGGTGCCCCCAGAGGCAGGCGGCAAGCCTCAGATGCCCAGGCACTGCCAGTCCCTGGCGGAGCAGTCTGGGCTGCGGTCTGCGAACCCACCAAACCCTCTGCCTGAGGAGTGCTGCCAGGCAAAGCTTTGGCCCTCCCAGGCTTCCACTTGGGCTGGGGGGAGCATGGCAGCTCTTTGATTAGCAGCCAAGGAAGCAGACTCGGGGCCAGCCCAGGCCTTTCAAGAAATGGTATGAAACAAACCATCAGGGAAGTGATTTCTCCTTGGTTTCATGTGGCTTTCAACATCAGCTCTGTTGTTGTGGGGTTTCAGCAGAGCAGATGCTTGCAAGATGTTTGCAATGTTCTGGGGCTTGAAAGCTGCACCAGAATCCTTCTCAGAGAATCACAAAATCAGTCAGGGCTGGAAGGGACCACAAGGAGCAGCCAGTTCCAACCCCCTGCCATGCCCAGGGACACCCTACCCTAGAGCAGTCTGGCCAGAGCCTCAGCCAGCCTGGCCCTAAACACCTCCAGGGATGGGGCTGCAACCACCTCTCTGGGCAACCCATTCCAGCCTCTCATCGCCCTCATGGTGAGGAACTTCCTCCTAACATCCAGTCTGACTCTACCCATTTCCAGCTTTGCTCCATTGCCCCCAGTCCCATCACTACCTGGCCTAAAAAACTCCTCCCCAGCTTTCTTGTAGTCCCCTTCAGATCCTGCCAATGGAAACTCCTGAAAACCAAGGAATGCTCCAGTTCTGGTGGTCCCTCCTGAGCCCCTCTGCAGAAGACGCACTGAGGGTGAGCCAGAGTCACTGCTCCTGCCTGGGGATCCATTCCTGCACCAGGGCAGTGTTTTGGCACTCTAATGAGCTACCAATGCTCGTGGGGCCACCTGCTAGAGGGTACCCAACCCTCTTAGGATCACAGAATGGCTCCAACCCCCTGCCATGGGCAGGGACACCTCCCACCAGCACAGGTTGCTCAAGGCCTCAGGTTGCCCAGGGAGGCTGTGGATGTCTCCCTCCCTGGAGATGTTCAACACCATCTTGGACAGGAAAACCTTCATCATCCAGCCTGGCCTTGAACACCTCCAGGCAGGGGGCAGCCGGTGCCTCCCTGGGCAGCCTCTGCCAGTGTCTCCTCACCCCCCTAATGTTCCTAATCTCTGTCAAGAATTTCTTCCTCATCTCCAGTCCCAATCTCCCCTCTTGCAGCTCAAAGCCATTGTCCCTTGTCCTGTCACTCCCAGCCCTTGCCAGGAGTCTCAGTTAAATATCCAACGCATTGGGTCTTTCAAAACAAGGACAGCAGAAGTACTTTTTGGGGCTGACATGATCCAGCTGGTTAGCTGTGCACTAGTACTTGGGGGATACATCTCCTCAACCAGCCCCAAAATAACATTCCAAGATTTTGGGGTTACAAAAGGGGGAAAAATGAACCCAGCACTGAGGCACTTTGAGGCACAGGCAGAACTGGGCACGGGGCCACAAAGGGAGGCAGGATGGAGGGGAGGCAGGAGGAACAACAGCAAACAACTCCTGCAATCCTGGCTCAAGAGGTGGCAGAAGGAGAAGAGCTGATGGAGAAGCTGTTACCTGCTCTTAGCAAACACTGGTGGGAAGCAAGAGGGATTTCTGGGAACGGACACTCACCAGGAGCAGACAACATCTGCATGCCCACAGGCTGGCTGGGGTGGGCAGGCTGAGGTGCCCATGGGCACCAACTGCAGCCCAGCTAAAGTGTCTCCTGAAGCATCACATCTATAGGCTCCTTGAACATCTCCAGGGATGGGCACTCCACCACCTCCCTGGGCAGCCTGTGCCAGTCCCTGACCACTCTTGCAGCAAAGGAATTTTTCCTCATCTCCAGCCTAACCCTGGAGGAAATTATACAATTTCAGGCCAGTTCCTCTGTTCCTCCCCTTCTGGCACCTGACCCTAGGGAGCAAGGCCCAACCCCCACCTGGCTCCAGCCTCCTGGGCAGAGAGCAATAAGCTCTGCCCTCAACCTGCCCTTCTCCAGGCTGAAAATCCCCAGCTCCCTCAGCTGCTCCTCCAACCCCCTCCCCAGCCGCCCTGCCCTTCTCTGCACACCCTGTAGCCCCTCAGTGCCTCTCCTATCCTGTGGCACCCAGAACTGAAGGCAGTGCTCAAGCTGTGGCCTCAGCAGCAGGCACCATCTCTGCCCTGGCCCTGCTGGCCATGCTGAGCTGATGATCAGAGAACTGCAGAGCAGGGCTGGGTGCAAGCAGTGCCCTAGAGCAGAGTGCGGAATGCTTCTTGGGCAGCATCACTTTGCTTTGCTCCCCTCACCCCAACAGCTCAGCCCAAAACCTCTGGAGGGTGACAAGTGCAGACAGCCATGCCCCAGGGACTCACAGAACGCGCTGGGTTGGAAGGGACCTTAGAGCTCCTTCAGTTCCAGCCCCTCCCAGCAGCCCAGGCTGCTCACGGCTCCATCCCACCTGGCCTTCAACAGCTCCAGGGAGGGGCACCCACAGCCTCCCTGGGCAACCTGCACCACTGCCTCACCACCCTCACTCAAAGCATTTCTTCCACATCTCCCTTCCTCTTGTTCTATCACCACCAGCCCTTGTTGAAAGTCCCTCTCCAGCTCTCTTGGAACCTTTTCAGGCACTGGAAGGCTGCTCTAAGGTCTCCCTGGAGCCTTCTCCTCTCCAGGCCGAAGAGCCCCAAATGACACCCATGGCTCTGAGTACATTCCCAAAGGAAAGGATGCCTTAGGCCCCAGGCCAACTCCTCACCTGTGCCAGTGCTGTGCCCAGCAGGTCCTCCTGCTGCAAGTCCTCCCTGCAGCTGGGTAAGCACAGATGACACAAATGTTTCCCCTTCTCTGTGGTGTGGAGATTGTCACAACCTGGTTACACACAGGGAAAGTAATTGTCCTTGGAGGCACTGAATTTGTGACCCTCTGGGAATTCTCCAGCTGCTGCTGCACTAAAAACTGCTTGGGAGAAGCAGAAAATGAAACACAAGAAAGGATAGAGAATCCCAACATGGAAGGGGTTGGAAGGGACCCTTGGAGAGCATCCAGCCCAACCCCTGCTCCAGCAGGGCACCCACAGCAGCTTGCCCAGCAGCACAGTGCCTGGGGGGGGTTGGAAGCTCTCCACACAAGGACACTCCACAGCCTCTCTGGGCAGCCTGCTCCAGGCCTCCAGCACCCTCACAACAAACAACTTACTCCTCCTCTGCACATCCAACCTCCTGCCTGCCACTCTGTGCCCCTTGCTGTCCCTTCTCCTGTCCCTGGGCACCACTGACAAGAGCCTGGCCCCAGGCTCTTGCCCCCCACAGCTCCTTTAGCTCTTGCTGAGCATTGCTCAGCTGCCCTCTGGGGCTGCTCTTCTGCAGGCTCTCAGCCCCAGGGCTCTCAGCCTTTGCTCCTCCCAGAGCTGCTCCAGGCCTCTCAGCAGCTCTGCAGCCTCCCTTGGACTCTCTCCAGCAGGTCCCCCCTCAGCTGCCCTGCTGCAGGAGGTTGTTCCTTCCCAGGGCCAGGACCCTGCTCTTGCCCTTGGTGACCTTCATGAGGTTCCCTCTGCCCAGCTCTGCAGCCTACCCAGGTCTGGCTGGATGACAGCACAGCCTGAGGGTGTCAGCCTCTACTCTCAGTTTGGTCTCCTCCACCCCTTCCTCCAGGTCACTGCTGAGGATGAGGAACCCTTGCAGTGAAGTGGCCACACCATGCTTCTCTATGGGGACTGCCTTGCAACTTTACATCAAAGAATCCTGGTTATGAACTGTTATGGACTGACTTCCACAGCCTAGGATCAGTTGCCCTTTCCCCTGTCTGCAGATTCTGCTTGCCTCTAAAGGTAGCTTGTTCCAGCTGCCAGCTGCCAGCCTGGGCCACGGAACTGCTGTTGAATGTGCTAACAGAACAGGGAGCACCTGCGATGCCAGGGACACCATGGACTGGTCACAGGTCTTGGGCAGGGGAAATCAGTGCTCTTGGGAGAACATTTCTCAGAGGAACAGAAGTGTTCTGTGAACTCAGGTCTGGGAGAACTCTCACATGATGTTTTTTATGAGCCCAAGCCCTAGATTAGAGCTGAAATCTGACCAGAGATTGTTCCTTTCTGCCTGCATTTTATTTTGACTGGGTGGTGGACTGGGGGTGTTCATCCTGGTGAAGATGCTGAGGGGAGACCTCACTGCTCTCTCCAGCTCCCTGAAAGGAGGTTGCAGTGAGGAGGGGGCAGCCTCTGCTCCCTGGTAGCAAGCAACAGGAGCAGAGGTAATGGTTCTGAGCTGCTCCAGGACAGGCTCAAGCTGGCTCTCAGAAGATATTTCTGCCCTGGAAGGATCAGAATCATAAAATCAGTCAGGGTTGGAAGGGACCACAAGGATCAGCGAGTTCCAACTCCCCTGCAACTGGCAGGGACACCTCACACTAGGTCAGGCTGGCCAGAGCCTCATCCAGCCTGGCCTTAAACACCTTCAGGACTACCTCCCTGGGCAACTCATTCCAGGCCCTCACCCCCCTCACGCTGAAGAATGTCTTCCTAATATCCAGTCTGATTCTACCCATTTCCAGCTTTGTTCCATTCCCTCCAGTCCTGACAGCCTAAAAAGTCCCTCCTCAGCTTTCTTGTAGCCCCCTTCAGATTCTCAGTCATTGGCACAGTCTGCCCAGGGCAGTGCTGGAGTCCCTATCCCTGGGGGTGCTCCAGCAGCCTGTGGAGCTGGTGCTTAGGGACATGGTTTGGTGCTGAGCCTGCAGTGCTGGGTCGAGGGCTGGAGTGGAGGATCTTGAAGGTCTCTTCCAACCAGACCTATTCTGTGGACCTGTGACTCTGCTCCTCCTTTTGCTGGGCAACACATTCAGAGTTGCCTTTTCAAATGCTGCTCAGCTTTTGGCATACAAAAGGCAGAGCAGAGTCCAGAACTCCCTCAGTGAATTGGCTCCACACCTGGTGCCCAGGTGGATGGATCTGTAACAGCGCTCAGGGCTCTGTTCTGCCTAAAACCAGCAGCTAAATTCTGATGCTCAGACCACTAGAGGTCCACAGAGCTGCTTCTGCTAAAGCACTGAAGCCTGCACAAGCTAAACAATAGCTCCTCCGACCTTGAAAGGTTCCAGTGTCTCGTTTCAAGGCTTGAGCTGCTCTGCACACATCTGCTTAGCAGGATCATTGCCCACCGAGCCTGCTCCCGGCTTGGGTGTATCGCTGGTGTAAAGTCGACCATGAACAAGTTTGCAGATGACTCCTGGGGCAGTACAGCCCAAGCAAGGCAAAGCAAACTGCAAAGCGAGCTGCAGACAGCATGTAAGGCAGCCGAGCCAGGTTTCCTTGGTCATTAGCCCAGCACAATTCCTTCTGCTGTGAGCGGAGGCTGAACACTCTCTGTGCGAGTCTCTGAGATGGAAATCGATGCTAACAGCCATAAAACATCTACCCCAGGAAAGCACAAACGAAGAGCCCAAAGACAGAACAGAATGGAAGTAATCATGAGGCTGGGGCCACTTTGCAGCAGAGATCTTTTTTGTCAGGCTCCACTGGTAACATGACCGAGCCTTACAGTTTGACATCAAAGGGACAGGTGGGGAGGGGGGGAGAAGGAGGTCCCAGAAGGATAGAACCAGAGAATTAACCAGGTTGGGAAAGACCTCTAAGATCATCGAGTCCAAACATTCACCTAACCCTTCTAATTAACTAAACCATGGCACTAAGTGCCTCATCCAGGCTCCTTTTAAATACCCCTAGGGACAGTGACTCCACCACCTCCCCAGGCAGCCCATTCCAATGCCAATCACTCTTGCAGTGAAGAACTTCTTCCTAACATCCAGCCTGAACCCGCCCTGGCACAGCTTGAGGCTGTGTCCCCTTCTTCTGGTGCTGGTTGCCTGGCAGAAGAGCCCAACCCCACCTGGCTACAGCCTCCTTTCAGGTAGTTGTAGACAGCAATGAGCTCTGCCCTGAGCTTCCTCTTCAAGGTAAAGTTCAAGGTGAAGCCACATGAGGAAGAGAAACTCCAGATAACTCCTGGCTTGTAGAGGTCAACAGCAAAACCAGAACTGTCTCCTCCCTATGTTACAGAAGAACCTTGGCTTGTTAACAGCAGCATTTAGAACCATAGAACCTTGGACTGGCTTAGGTTGGAAGCGACTTCAAAGCTCAGCCACTTCCAACCCCCTGCCATAGGCAGGGACACCTCCCACTAGAACAGGTTGCTCAAGGCCTCATCCAACCTGGACTTGAACACCTCCCTGGGCAACTGTGGAAGAATTTCTCACCAGTCGAGGACATAAAGTCATAAACATGGGTAACTGGCGCTGAGAACGTCCTTGGTTCCCAGCGAGGCTAGGAAATCGAGATGTAAACAACTGAGCACCCCACACACAGCTGCAGTGGGCAGAGACTAGATAACCAAGGGGGCTGGAGTGGGTGGTCTGGGAGGCTGACCCTTAGAATGTTGTGATAAGTTAACCTATGCACACCTTACATGTAACCCTGGACCCTCTGACTGTAACCAATCTTAAGCTGAGCACGCCTCTTGTTAGAATGCATATAAGTCACTGTATCACGGAAATAAAGTGGATTTGACCATCTAACCATATTGGTGAACAAGGAGTCATCTTCCCATAGCGCTCCACCGAACGTCATTCCCAACAGGCAACCTGTGCCAGTGTCTCACTACCCTCACTGCAAACAACTTCTTCCTAACATCCACCTTCAATCTCCCCTCTGACACTTCAAACCCATTCCTCCTTGTCCTGTCACAAGACGACCTTGTCAACAGTCCCTCTCCAGCTCTTCTGCAGAGGGAGGTTTAACAGATAGCTTCTGACACCAAGCCTTTGGAAAGTCAAAGTCCCCCTCATCTGCTGCCTCTATGCAAAACTGCAGCTCCACTGCTTGCCAGAGCTGCCCCTTCCCAGGCAGAGCTGAAGGTCACTGTCTGGAGGGCACTGACTGCACAGGCGAAACATTTGGCTGAGCAGGTGAAGGATAAAATGGCAGGAAGCTGGAGGGAGAACACTTTCAGCCAAAATTGGATGAGTGAAGACCAGAAGTAGTACCATAAATAATGCAGGAAGGAAGGGAGCCAGGCTGGAGCTACGTAAAGGCTTAGATCTTGGGCAGGATAGTGGATGCAGGCTGTGTCCAAGAGCGCGGCCGCACGGCACCGAGCGCTAAGTGCGCTGCTGCACACAGCCTCAGCCCTGGAACACAGGCGTGTGCTGAAGGGTGAGCTGGTGGCTGCAGCAGATGGCTCCGGTTCTCTTCCCAGCTCTGCGACTGTGGGAGTCTAAATCCTCTCTCCCTTGTTCATCAACAAAGATCAAATTGCCTTTGTCCCCTGCCCGGGCTCAGCCCAGGTGTCTGGCCCAGCGCTCAGGGGTGCCACTGACAGGCAGCACCTCTGCAGCCTGCCCAGACCTCAGCCCGGCTGGAACGGCCTGGATGTGCACGGCTTGTATCAGCTGCCCCGGGAGAAAAGGCTGCTGTGTACTTGGGATGTGGGCAGGTAAGCAGTGCAGGGAGGGGGCACAGGCCCTCCTGGTGCACCTTCACCAGAGCACCTTCACCAGAGCACCTCCACCGGAGCACCTTCACCGGAGCACCTTCACCAGAGCACCTCCACCGGAGCACCTCCACCGGAGCACCTTCACCAGAGCACCTTCACCGGAGCACCTTCACCGGAGCACCTCCACCGGAGCACCTTCACCAGAGCACCTCCACCAGAGCACCTCCACCGGAGCACCTCCACCGGAGCACCTCCACCAGAGCACCTCCACCGGAGCACCTTCACCGGAGCACCTCCACCGGAGCACCTTCACCGGAGCACCTTCACCAGAGCATCTCCACCGGAGCACCTTCACCGGAGCACCTCCACCGGAGCACCTTCACCGGAGCACCTTCACCAGAGCACCTTCACCGGAGCACCTTCACCAGAGCACCTTCACTGGAGCACCTCCACCGGAGCACCTTCACCGGAGCACCTCCACCGGAGCACCTCCACCGGAGCACCTTCACCAGAGCACCTCCACCAGAGCACCTCCACCGGAGCACCTCCACCAGAGCACCTTCACCAGAGCACCTCCACCAGAGCACCTCCACCAGAGCACCTCCACCGGAGCACCTCCACCGGAGCACCTTCACCAGAGCACCTCCACCAGAGCACCTCCACCAGAGCACCTCCACCAGAGCACCTTCACCGGAGCACCTCCACCAGAAGAACTCCTGATGAACTCCACAGAAGAACATCCCTGGGCCACACACACCTTCCTTTCTCTCTCTCTCTCTCTCTCTCTCTCTCCCTCTCTCTCTCTCTCTCCCTATCTCAGTCCACAGCTGATGGAAATATAATCCCTGCTCTTTTCCTTCCCTGCTTCTTCTCTTTCTCTGTCTCTCTCCCCTTCTCTCTCTCCGAGAACAGATCTTGCTCCTCTGGGCAGAGATATTGCTAATCCCTGTTCTCTGGACCTTGACAGTGACCAAGATCTTTGGCTGCAGCACCTGGGGATACGGTTTGGTGGCCGTGGTGGTGCTGGGTTGAGGGTTGGACTGGATGAGCTTGGAGGGCGTTTCCAGCCCCAACAGTGCTGTGGTTCTCTGCCCCACATCCTTCCCCTGGCTGCCTGGGTTGTCAGCAGGCTTTCTATCTGGAGGAGCTTTGAGAAGCATAAGACAGCAGAAAATGTCCATAGAATTTAGGCTGATTCATTCAAAGTTAGAAAGCACAAAAAGGCAAGGGAAGGCTGCTAGATTGGGGATCCATCCTCTGAGAAAGCTCAAAACACAAACCGTGCAATAAAGCTCAGCCACTCAGGCAGCTGAGCTGCAGGCAATTAAATCAAGCAGCCAGACAAGAGAAAAACACCCCTGGGGTCCCCTGGGCTCTCACTCCTCCAGCCCAGAGCCTGAAACACTGCATCTCTCTTGCACCACGCCAAGAGCAATGAAGATACTGCTCCTCCACATCAGGGCACTGCATAACCCCTGCGGCAAGGCCTGCGCAGAGCAATGCCAGCGAACCAGCTCCAACCAGAGGGACCTCCTGTGCCCACAGCTGCCTGCCCTGCACAGAACCAGCAGCCCCTACTGCCCCCAGCCCTGCAGAGCAGCCCCTGCTGAAGTGGCACAGCAGGCAGCATCTGGGCAGCTCTCAGCAGCTGCCTGGCACACCTCATGGGCATGAGCCCAGCCAGCATGAGCGCACCCAGCCAGCATGAGCCCACCCTTCCAACATGAACCCACCCTTCCAACATGAGCCCAGCCATCTAGCATGAGCCCACCTTTCCAACATGAACCCATGCAACCAGCATGAACCTACCATTCCAGCATGAACCAACCTTTCCAGCATGAAGGCATCTTTCCAGCTGAATCCACCATTCCAACATGGACCCAGCCATCCAGCATGAGCCCACACTTCCAGCAGCACAGCACTGAGCTATGTCAGTGTAGGTACCAGCTCCTACAAACTAGTGGACACCAAAATGCATAGAATCACAGAATGGTTTGGGGTGGAAAACACCTCAAAGATCATCCAGTTCCAACTCCTGCCACAGCCCGGGTTCCTCAAGGCCTCACCCAGCCTAGCACTGAACACCTCCAGGAAGAGTGCATCCATGACCTCTTTGGGCAACCTGTGCCAGTGTCTCATCACCTTCTCAAGAATTTCTTCTTCATCTCCAGTCTCAATCTCCCCTTTTCCAGCTTCTTTGGAGCAGGGGTGCAGACTGTGTGGATGGTTGGTTGCAGTTCAGGCCAGTCAGGGATTGGGGGTCTGGATGGGAAATGGCAAAACATGGAAGAGGTCTGTTCTGTTGAGGGGTAAAAAGCTGGACATGAGCCAGCATTGACTGCTGCCAGCCCAGCCCCAGCCTGTCCTGGGCTGATCCCCAGCAGTGTGGGCAGCAGGGGCAGGGAGGGGATTCTGCCCCTCTGCTGTGCCCTGCTGAGACCCCCCTGCAGTGCTGGGGCAGCTCTGGAGTGCTCAGCACAGCACAGACAGGGACCTGCTGGAGAGGGCCAGAGGAGGCCACAGCAAGGACCCAAGAGGTGGTGGCTTTAAACTGAGAGAGAAATTTAGACTGGCCCAGGCTGCCCAGAGAGGTGGGAGCTGCCCCCATGCCTGGCACCATTGCAGGTCAGGTTGTCTGGGGCTGTGAGTAACCTGCTCCAGTTGTGGATGTCCCTGCTGAGTGCAGGGAGGTTGCACTGGATGGCCTTGAAAGGTCTCTTGCAGCCCAAAGCATTCTGAGGCAGTGACTGATCCACTCCTGTCTAACCCACTGCTTCCTCCATGCCTGCTGGCAGCATAACCACTTGCTCCTGTCTCTTCTACCCAACAGATCCTGGAGAGGGAACAAAATGTCAGGCAGGCTGCTAAACTGGTGAGCTGGAACTCACAGAGGTGCAGTCACAGACACCCACCCATGCTCTTTGTGTGGCCCAAAGCAAGCACAACTGCATGGGATGACCCTGGCTAAGGGATCATGTCAAGTGAAACATCTCCACGTGGACAATGCCTACACCCAGCTGAGTACAAGCAGCTCCTTCCACCTGCTACAACATGGCTTCTAGTGACCAAGAGCTGATTTACTGAAGCAGCAAAGTGGCAAAGTTACACCTCCCACTGATGAGCTTGCTAAGAGGATTTCCCCTGGATCTCTACAAGTGGCATCTACAGCCACAGCCTGCAGCACAGGGAAGAGCTGTTCTTGAAGCCTCACAGAAGCCAGCAGGTGACAAGAGGTGATCCTGCCATTCTGCTCTGCTCTGCTCAGACCTCACCTGCCACTGCAGCTACTTTGTCCAGCTCTGGGCTCCTCAGCACAAGAAGGACATGGACCTGTTGGAGCAGGTCCAGATTTGGCCACAAAGCAATCAGAGGGCTGGAGAACCTTCCCAGTAGGTACAGGCTGAGAGAGCTGAGGCTGTTCAGCCTGGAGAAGAGAAGTCTCCAGGGAGACCTTAGAGCTGCATTTCAGTATCCGAAGGGGACCCACAGGCAGGCTGGGCAGGGACTGCTCCCAAGGGCCTGTGGGGATAGGCTGAGGGGCAGTGGTTGGGAACTGGAGCAGGACAGACTTAGGCTGGGCATCAGGAGGAGGTTCTGCACAGTGAGGGTGGGCAGAGACTCGCACAGGTCGCACAGATGTGTGGTCGAGGTCCCATCCCTGCAGACATTCAAGGTCACACTTGACAGGGCCCTGTACAGCCTGCCGTAGCTGGAGATGTCTCTGCTGACTGCAGGGGGGTGGACAAGATGAACCTGGAGGGTTCCTTCCAACTTGCTGCAGTCTGTGAACCACGAATGCTTATTTACCCCAAAGCAAGGAGCAGACTTATGCAGATTTGGGCAGTGAACAAAACATCCACAGCAACAAAGTAATTAATCCCCAGAGCTTGGTGTTGTCTGGATTTGGAAGCCTGGACTGCAGAAGGTTGCCTTCAAGTGTATGCTAGAGCAGAGAGCAGGCAGGTTTGCTTTGGATGAGGGAGCTGCTGTGCCCCAGGGGCAGCCAAGCCGTGCAGGAGCTACTATGGCAGTGGAGGTATTTGTGTTTGTTGAGCAGCAGATTAAATAGTCCCACAAAAACGATTAGCCCCAGCCTGGAAGGCTCCCTGGAAGGCTTCAGTTACCAACTGCCTTCCTGGGGAAATCAGCTAAGCTGCTCACCTTGGGAAAATGAAGGCTGCTTGAGTCTCAGGCCTCTGTGTGCCTGCCCCTTCCTGACACTGAAGCACCCGGCAGGCAGCTGCTGTCACAGAAGGCACTTTTACACCTACCAAACAGTGCTGCCACTGCCAGCTCCTTGCTCTCCAACAGCTCTGCTGTCAGCATGGCTGCAGCAGCGGCCAGAGCCTCAGTCTGACCTGCAGGAGGGCTCTGCGGGTGCTGCCCTGGGCCAGAGCAGGGCTCTGGGAAGAATCAGAGGTGAAGCCCTGCAAGGGCTGGAGCGGTGCGGAGAGGGGCGACGAGGCTGGGGAGAGCCCTGGCAAACATGGCCTGTGAGGAGCAGCTGAGGGAGCTGGAGGAGGCTCAGAGAGGACTTTACTGCCCTCTACAGCAACCTAAAAGGAGGTTGTAGTGAGGCTGGAGCTGGTCTCCTCTCCCCAGTTACTAATGCTAGGACAAGAGGAAATGGCCTCAGGTTGCGTCAGGGCAGGTTTAGGTTGGCTGTTGGGAGGAAGCTCTTTCCTGAGCAGGTGCTCAGGCACTGGCACAGGCTGCCCAGGGAGGTGGTGGAGTTGCCACCCCTGGAGGGGTTTAAAAAGAGAGTGGCTGTGGTGCTTGAGGCTGTGGTCTGGTGATGAAGGCTGCTGGGATGAAGGTTGGACTGGCTGACCCTGGTGGTCCTTTCCAACCATAGCGATTCACAGAGATTGGATGTTGTGCTGAGGGGCTTGGGTTAGGCAAGGACTTGTCAGTGTGGAACTAATGACTGGACTTGAGGAGCTTGAAGGGCTCTGCCAACCTAAGACAGTCTATGGATAGAATGGCAGGATGGGCTGGCAGGGACCACAGAGCTATGGCAGTGCTGGGGGCAGCGAGTGCACACCAGAACCTCACAGAACCACAGATGGGGTTGGGTTGGAAAAGACCTCAAAGATGAACCAGCTCCAGCCCCTGCCGTGGGCAGGGACTCCTCCCACCAGCACAGGCTTCATCCAACCCAGCCCTGAACACCTCCAGGCAGGCTCTGGATCACAGAATCACAACCTCCCCAGGCAGCCTCTGCCAGTCTCTCCCCACCCTCTCCCTCTCTCAACAATTTCTTCCTTGTCTCCACTCTCACTCTCCCTCTCCCAGCTCAAAGCCATTGTCCCTTCTCCTGTCACTCCCAGCCCTTGTCACAAGTCCCTCCCCAGCTCTCCTGGAGCCCCTTCGGGTAGTGGAAGGCTGCTCTGAGGTCTCCCTGTAGCTTCTTCTCCTCCAAACGTTAGTCTGCATTACAGACAGAACAACCAAGGCCAGTAAGAGGCTCAGTGCCCTCACAGCATCTCCAGAACAAGCTGCTCTGGCGGGTCCTGGGGGCACGCAGAGAACTCTGCTGCTGCTGGTTCCTTTACACGCCCTGGCATTTACACTGTGCCCCCCTGAGCAGGTGCAGGCACTGCCCCGAAGGAGACACAGACACAGCATGGATCCCAGCGGCTGGGGAGCAAGGCTTGGGCTCCTGGCACAGGTGCCTTACCAGGCTCGGAGCAGGGCACAAAGGTGTGACAGGCAAATGGAGTCACAGCACTGGCTGGGGTGGAAGAGGCCTTTCAGCTCAGCCAGTCCAGTCCTTAACCCAGCACTGCCATGGAAACCATGGCCCTCAGCACCCATCCACACAGCTCTGACACCCCTCCAGGGATGGGGACCCAGCAGCCTGTTCTGGGCTTGATAACCATTTTGGGGAAGAAATTGTTCCTCATGTCCAACCCAAACCTCCCCTTGCACAACCTGAGGCTGTTTCCTTGTGCTAGTTTGAAGCTAGCTGGAATGTTTTGGTGAGAAGAAGTAGGTTACAGGCTGCGAAAGACAAGCAGTGGTGGTGTCTGCTGCACTCATAGGCTTGCTGAGACGTGTGAGAACTACTGTAAATATAGCTAAGGAGACGCTCTCTGTCCAGGCTGCATTTCTCTCTCTAACCTAACCTGCCACCTCTGACTAACCCATCTGCTTCCTAACCCCCCTGGCCGACCCTCCAATCTTCCTTGGGCACAAGGCAGCGTCTGGGGTAAGGTAGAGAGGGGTGGGAGAAGGTGGAAGTGTGGTTGGGAGCCCTTCCTGGGGACTCAGGTGTCGGGGAGTTGTGTTTCTGTAGTACCTTTTACCTTGTGTATCTCTGTCCACAGCTGTATCTACTGTGAATATCTGCTTGTACATTGAGCTAAGCTGTCAGTATAAAGCTTCATTCAATTTCCAGAGCCCCTGAGTCTACTCTGGGTGATTTCCAAAGTGTGTGGGGGGGGGGAAACACCCAAACCATCACATTCCTCTTGGTCTGTCACTTGTCACTTGGGAGCAGAGCCCAACCCCCACCTGGCTCCAGCCTCCTTGCAGGGAGCTGTGGAGAGCAATGAGCTCTGCCCTCAGACTCCTCTTCTTGAGGCGGAACTCCTGTTCCCTCAGCTGCACCTCCCCAGCCCTGTTCTCTAGACCCTTCCCCAGCTTGGTTGCCCTTCTCTGGACCTGCTCCATCCCCTCAGTGTCTTTCTTGGAGCGAGAGGCTCAGAACTGATCCCAGTGCTTGAGGTGCAGCCTCAGCAGTGCTGAGTACATGATCCCTGCCCCTGTCCTACTGGCCACACCATTTCTAGAGCTCTGTCCCTCTGTCTCATACTCTGCAGCAGTGATGGCTTTTTTCCAAGAGCCAGTCTCCATGGCAGAGCTGTGCCAGGAGAAACCAACCCGAGGAGCATCCAATTGACTTTGGAAACCCTAACAGCTCTTTGTCATCTGATGGCTTGCACCAGAAGGTGGAACGCAGAAGACAACGCTTAAAAATCCAGCCCTGATGCACGAAAAAGTGAATCACGCCCACAGGTATCAGCAGAGGGTTCCAGCTGCTGGACAAAGATGCCTCATTTCAAAGGACTCCACTTCTTAGCTTTGAAATTGTCTCTTGAAAAAGGTCAAACTAAGCAAAACGAATCTGAGCACTAAGCGAGTCCAGCTGGAGATAGCAGACAGGAGGATAAGCTTTGGCATTCGTACACTGCTTCATCTGGTTTTGCTGTACCCCCACAAATGATGACAGAACTCTTCCCTGCAAGAGTTCCCACAACCAAAGGCACTGATCATTGGAGCTTCCAAAGGGAAGGCAAGAGGAGCCAAGAGTGGCTCCAAGGAAAACAAGCTGCGTCCCACAGGCAGGAGCAGGGAGCCGTAAAATTCCCATCAGAAAGTGCCAGGAGGGCTGAAGCAGCTCAGCTGCAAGCAGACCTGGAAAGCTTCCTGCTGGGTTTCCTCCTGCAGCCCGGGTGTGCCTGAGCAGCTGGGCAGCAGCTGGAGCTGCACAACGCAGCGCTGTGTCCTGCAGGCAGGAGCGGGCAGCTCCCTGCCTTGCTCCCAGCCCTGGGCTCCGTGCTTGCATTCAGACCCCGGGGCCCGCTCCAGCTTTGCCCCCGTCCTCCTGGGGTCATTGCTTTGGAGCAGCCTCCAGTTCCAGTTCCTAGGCATGAACCAATCCAGTCCTGCCTGTCCAGACTGCCCCGGGGCACAGCACTGTGCCAGCTGACGCACGGATGTGAAAACCAAAGTGGAGCCTGGGAGCAGCCATGCTGGCAGCAGCCTGGAAAGAGATGCTCCCTGTAGCTGCTCAGCATCCTCACCTCCCACAGAGGAAAGGCCACCAGAAACCTCTTGGCCCCAGATGTGTGCATCTGCTTTTGAGGAAACAAACTCTTTCTGTCCTTAAGGAGACTCCCAGGGACAGGCAGCTGCCTGCACTGCTGCTCTGTCACAGAGAGAGGAACAGACAAAGATGAAAGGCAACATAATCATAGTATGACAGAATGAGATGGGTTGGAAAAGACCTCAAATCTCAGCCAGTCACAGACCCCTGCCACAGCCAGGGACACCTCCCACCAGCAGAGGGTGCCCAAAGCCTCATCCAGCCTGGCCTTGAACACCTCCAGAGAGGGGACAGCCACAGCCTCCCTGGGCAGCCTGTGCCAGTGTCTCCCCACCCTCACTCTCAACAATTTCTTCTCTCCTCTCACTCTCCCCTCTCCCAGCTCAAAGCCATTGTCTCTCCTCCTGGCACTCCCAGCCCTTGTCACAGGTCACTTTCCAGCTCTCCTGCAGCCCCTTCAGGCACTGGAAGGCTGCTCTGAGGCCTCCCTGGAGCCTTCTCTTCTCCAGGCTGAACAGCCCCAACTCTCCCAGCCTGTGCCCACAGGGGAGGTTCTCCAGTCCCTGATCATCTTCATGGCCTCCTCTGGACCCTCTCCAGCAGTTCCATCTCCTTCTTGTGCTGTGTTCCTCAGAGCTGGAGGCAGTGCTGCAGGTGAGGGCTGAGCAGAGCAGAGGGGCAGAATCCCCTCCCTGTGCTGCTGCTCTCCCTGCTCTGGCTGCAGCCAGCACACAGCTGCCTCTGGGCTGCAGCCACCACTGCTGGCTGCTGGGCACTCTGGCACCAACTGACAGCCCCAAGGCTGCTCTCAAGCAAAATAAAACTTGCAGACTGTGTCAGAACCCACGAGCAGGCTAAGGAACGTGGGACTGCAGGCTTTGGGTGTGTTCACTTGGGATGTCTGAGCAGTAGGAGTGGCAGCAGGGTAGTGGTTGGTTGGTAAAGGCTCTCCTTAACCCAACCCCCAGTGGAAGCTGCTTGGATTTGGCAACTCAGGATGACCTTCCTGATGATCCTCATTGGTCATTTCCAAGCCCCACAGTTCCATGATTCTGTAAACTCATGAATCAAACATCCCAGAACTCCTGACTGCTCCTGAAGAGCTGACCTGAGCAGTCTGGTCCACATCTCATGCAGGAGCTGGTTGGGAGCCCAGGGGCCCCATTTCACAGCAGTACTGGGCCACACTCAGTTCAGAACTGCACAAGCAGGCTCCTTGGATGTCTGCTGAGGAGCGATGAGAGCAGGCAGCAACATAAAGCTTGATTTCCAGATTTAATGCCTCGCTGGACCCCTTCCACCTTCCTCCACTTTTCCCTCTGGAGAGATGAATTCCCCCATTTATTTTTAATCCCATTTCTCTCCTGGTGCTGCCAAAAACCCAAAGCCGCTTCGCATCAGGCAGCAATTTATGTCCTTGGGGTGAAGCAGCAGCCCCACCCAAACGCTCCTGCCCTCTGCCTTCTCCTGCCTCTCCAGGCCCTCAGGCCACGGCTGGGCAGAGCTGGCTGCTCCCTGGCCCTGCCCAGTGGAGCTGGAGGTCTCCTGATGTTCGACCAGCTCTGCACACCGGTCCCAGAGCCAGGGGAAGCTGCAGAGCAGCAGCTCCTTTATTTACAACCTGCTGACAACAGAGTGGAAGTTGATAGAAGCTGCAGGCAGCAGCTGACTCCCTGCCTGTCAGCACCCACTGGCAGCTCCCCAGCTTACTCTGCCCCACAGGAGCAACTTAACTCTTTCGGTCTCAGCCTGGCATTCAGAGGGCTGCTGCAGGCCTGCATCACCTTGTGACTGCAGCTTTACTACACCCAGGCTCTGCCACTGCCCTCGGTCGAGCTGCTGCTGCTGCTGCTGCTGCTGCTGCTGCTGCTGCTGCTGCTGCTGCTGCGGAGCAGAGGGACCACAGCAGGAGCTCTGCAGCTCCGCACTGACCCTGCAGCTGGACACCTTCACCCCCAGTGCAGTGCCAGCTGTCAGTACAGAGCAACTCACAGCTCCTGCTGAGCACTGCTCAGCTGCCCTCTGGGGCTGCTCTTCTGCAGGCTCTCAGCCCCAGGGCTCTCAGCCTTTGCTTCTCACAGAGCTGCTCCAGGCCCCTCAGCAGCTTTGCAGCCTCCCCTAGACTCTCTCCAGTACTTCCCTGTCCCTGCAACTGGGGAGCCCAGAACTGGAACCAGCACTCCAGATGTGGCCTGACAAGGGGCTGAGGGGCAGGAGAACCTCCTTTGACCTGCTGGCCACATTCTTCTTCATGTACCCCAGGAGACCATTTGCCTTCTGGGCCATGAGGGTACAGTGCTGGTGCCACAGAGCAGCACTGAAGAGCACCACAAGTGCCTTAAATCTACTTGTGGAAAGGATCTGTTGGGTTTCTGTCTCAGAGGTGGATCCCACAGGTCTGATCCAGACCCATCAGATTTTTAGGGTGAAGATGGGGATAACGATGGGGATTAGGATGAGGATGGGAATGATGATGAGGATGGAGATGAAGATGGAAACGAGGATGGGAGTAAGACTGAGCTTCCTCTTTCTTAAGTTTCATTGGGCCATTTTCAGGAAGCTCTTCAGGGCAATCAGACAAACTCCCATTGGATGTCTGCACCTTGTGTTAAACTTCACCTGTTAAATATGACAGAACAAGTCCTGTGAGGAGCAGCTGAAGGAGCTGGGGTTGTTTTGTCTGGAGAAAGGAGGCTGGAGGGAGACCTTCTGGCTCTCTACAACTCCCTGAAAGGAGGCTGGAATGAGGTGGGGGTTAGTCTCTTCTCCCAAATAACAAGCAATAGGACAAGGAGAAATGGTCTCAAGTTGCCCTAGGGGAGGTTTAGGTTGGACTTGAGGAATAACTTCTTCCCCAGAAGGGTTGTTAAGGCCTGGCCCAGACTGCCCAGGACAATGGTGGAATCCCCATCCCTGGAGGGGTTTCAAAGCCATGGAGATGTGGTACAGAGGGCCATGAAGGGGCTACAAGAAGGCTGCAGAGGGACTGTTCCCAAAGGCAGGGAATAGGACGAGGGCAATGGTCTGAAATGAGAGTAGAGCAGATTTAGATTAGATGTGAGGAACAAGTTCTGCACCAGGAGGCTGCTGGAACACTGCAGCAGGTTGCCCAGGGAGGGAGTTGAGGCCTCATCCCTGAAGATATTCAAGTTCAGGCTGGACAAGGCTTTGAGCAACCTGCTCTAGTGGAGGATGTCCCTGCTGAGTGCAGGGGGTTGGACTGGATGAGCTTTGGAGGTCCCTTCCAACCCAGACCATTCTGTGATGGAGGAACCTGGGAACTACAGACCTGTCAGCCTGACCTCAGTGCCAGGGAAACTGATGGAGCAGGTTCTCTTGGGGCCAATAACTGCGCACGTGAGGGATGGCAAAGAGCTCAGGTCCAGCCAGCATGGGTTTAGGAAGGGCAGATCCTGCCTTTCTAACCTGATCTCCTTCTATGATCAGGTGACTGCTTGGTGGCTGTGGGGAGGCCTGTGGATGTGCTCTGTCTGGACTTCAGCAAGGCCTTTGACACTGTCCCCCACAGCAAACTGCTGGCTAAGCTGTCAGCCCATGGCTTGGATGGCAACACTCTGTGCTGGGTTAGGAACTGGCTGGAGGGCCAGACCCAGAGAGTGGTGGTGAATGGTGCCACATCCAGCTGGCAGCTGTCACTAGTGGTGTCCCTCAGGGATCTGTGCTGGGCCCCATCCTCTTTAACATCTTCATAGATGATCTGGATGAGGGCATGGAGTCAGTCATCAGCAAGTTTGCAGATGACACCAAGCTGGGGGCAGATGTGACTGAGTTGGAGGGCAGAAGGGCTCTGCAGCAGGACCTTGACGACCTGGACAGATGGGCAGAGTCCAAGGGGATGGCATTCAATAGCTCCAAGTGCAGGGTGCTGCACTTTGGCCACAGCAACCCCATGCAGAGATACAGGCTGGGGTCGGAGTGGCTGGAGAGCAGCCAGACAGAGAGGGATCTGGGGGTGCTGATTGATACCCACCTGAACATGAGCCAGCAGTGTGCCCAGGTGGCCAAGAGAGCCAGTGGCATCCTGGCCTGCATCAGGAATGGTGTGGCCAGCAGGAGCAGGGAGGTCATTCTGCCCCTGTACTCTGCACTGGTCAGACCACACCTCGAGTGCTGT
This sequence comes from Pogoniulus pusillus, assembly GCF_015220805.1. NCBI lineage: Eukaryota > Metazoa > Chordata > Aves > Piciformes > Lybiidae > Pogoniulus > Pogoniulus pusillus. Next base: position 745,262 of record NC_087290.1, on the reverse strand, counting down.
GTTCAGTTCTGGGCCCCCCAGTTTAGGAGGGACATTGAGATGCTTGAGCATGTCCAGAGAAGGGCAACGAGGCTGGGGAGAGGCCTTGAGCACAGCCCTACGAGGAGAGGCTGAGGGAGCTGGGATTGGTTAGCCTGGAGAAGAGGAGGCTCAGGGCAGACCTTATTGCTGTCTGCAACTACCTGAGGGGAGGTTGTGGCCAGGAGGAGGTTGCTCTCTTCTCTCAGGTGGCCAGCACCAGAACGAGAGGACACAGCCTCAGGCTGTGCCAGGGGAGATTTAGGCTGGAGGTGAGGAGAAAGTTCTTCACTGAGAGAGTCATTGGACACTGGAATGGGCTGCCCGGGGAGGTGGTGGAGTCGTCGTCCCTGGGGCAGTTCAAGGCAAGGTTGGACGTGGCACTTGGTGCCATGGTCTGGCCTTGAGCTCTGTGGTAAAGGGTTGGACTTGATGATCTGTGAGGTCTCTTCCAACCTTGGTGATACTCTGATACTGTGATACTGTGATTCTATGGTGGTGATCTGGCAGAGGTGGGTTAAAGGCTGGATTCAATGAGCCCCAAGTTCTCTTCCAACCAAAGCAGCCCTGTGAGTCCCTGTTGCTGCCCCCAGGAAGATGAGGCAGAGGACAGCAAAGCCAGGCTGAAGCACCAGCCCAGATCAGCTGTGCCAAGAGAAGCCAAAGCTCTGCGTATCACTGCACAGAGCACCCCAAACAGCTAAAAAACCTTTGTGGAGCAAACACACAGTTCCCAGCAGACAGCTGGACCCTTGCCTGGGGAAAATCTCTACACTGCTAATAGGAATTATATCCTGCTGCCTTTCTCTGCTTAAAGCACACAGGCAAACTAGAGAGCAGCTGATGGAGCTGTGACTCCAGTGCAGTCTGCACTTCCCTTCCAAACAATGCCTGTTTGTCTAAGTGATCCATCAGAAAGGAGTCCCTTGCTTCTCCTGCTAGTAAGGAAGGAAAAGCCCCTGCCAGCGGCCACACAAACTGGTGTCCATCACAAGACATCCAGATGCCCACGGGCGGCTTCTCTCTTCACATCACAGCCTCTCACACAGAGACTTTCTTCCCTTCGACACACCTGGTGGTAGCAGAGCACTGAGGCCAAGAGAAGGACACTGAGGGCTGGAGCAGGTCCAGAGAAAGGCAACAAAGCTGGGGAAGGCTCTGGAGAGCAGGGCCAGGGAGGAGCAGCTGAGGGAGCTGAGAGTGGGTGTTCAGCTTGGAGAAGGCTGAGGGCAGAGCTCATTGCTCTCCACAGCCCCCTGAGAGGAGACTGGAGCCAGGTGGGGGTTGGGCTCTGCCCCCTAGCCTCAGGTGATAGAAGGGCAGGAAATGCCCTAAAACTGTGCCAGGGGAGGGTTAGGTTGGAGATTAGGGAAAGTGTCTTTGTTACAAGAGTGGTCAGGGATTGGCACAAGCTGGCCAGGGAGGTGGCGGAGTCCCCAGCCCTGGAGGTGTTCCAGAACCATGTGCCCAAGGCACTTGGGGACAGCATTAAGCGGCCATGGCGGTGCTGGGTTGAGGGTTGGACTGGATGAGCTTAGAGGCTTCCTCCAACTCAAACAATGTTGTGGTTCCATGAAATGTAGCATCCATAAACCAGATCTACCTGAAAAGCTGCCAAGGTGTCACTGAGCCAGCCCAGTGCTGAGCAGGGCATGGGCTGAGGTCAGTCAGGGAGAGCCTGGGTAAGGCAGGCACTCAGGCCTCTGCCACACCAGTGCCCCCAGCTGCTCCCTCTTTGGAGCATGGCAGGGAAGGAGCAGAGCACTGGTGGGTTTAAGGGATCCCTGCCAACACACAGAGACTGTGGCTGGGAAAGCTGCAGCTGGCTCCCTCTAAACATGCAGGAAGGTCAGCAGGAGGCTGGCAGCACCCTGCTGGAACACTGCTCCTGTAGGTCGCAGAGCAGGAGGTTAACTGCTCAGCTTCAGCAGGTAAGTGTACCACAACACATGCAGCTCTGGAGAGGACAGTTCTCCACAGCACAGGGGTCAGCATGTGCCTGCAGGGGCAGCAGACAGAGCTCTGCCCAGCGCCAGGCAGGGAGTTTGTTCTTTTGGGGTGAGCAGGGAGGTGCCAGCCAGATACAGCTGTGCTCAGAGAAGGGCCCAGAGCAAGTCACAGAACCTCAGACCGGTTTGCTTTGGGAGAGATTGTTACAGGGCATCTACCTTGGCCCCACTGCAGTGAGCAGAGACACCTGCAAGCAGAGCAAGCTGCCCCAGGCAGCCAGGTCTGCAGTGGTGCCAGGGATGGGGCAGCTCCCACCTCTCTGGAGAATCTGGCCCAGGGTCTCACCACTCTCCCTGTGGGTGACATTTCTTCCTTCTCTCCACTCTCAATCTCCCTTTCTGAGTCCAAACCATCACCCTTGGCCTGGCACACCAACCCAGGCAGAAAGTTTCTCTCTTTCTGGTCTCACCCCTTCAGCCCTGAAAGTCCACCAGAAGGTCTCCCTGGAGCCTTCTCCTCTGCAGGCTGAACACCCCCAACTCTGCCAGCCTGGCTCACAGCAGAGCCCTTCCAGCCCTGTCAGCATTGCTGTGACCTCCTCTGGCCCCTCTCTAGCAGGTCCCTGTCTGTGCTGAGCACTCCAGAGCTCAGCAGAGCAGAGGGGCAGAATACCCTCCCTGCCCCTGCTGCCCACGATGCTGGGGATCAGCCAGGCTGGGGCTGAACTGGCAGCACTCAGTAGCAGCTCCCATCCAGCTCTGCACCCCCAGCACCCCCAAGTCTTTCTCCACAGAGCTGCTCTCCAGCCCTTCAGCCCCAGCCTGGATGGATGCTGAGGGCTGCCCTGACCCGGGTGCAGGACCCTGTGCTTGGTTTTGGGCAGCCTCATGATTTTCACCCTGGCTCACTTCCCCAGCTTGGCAAGGTTGGCTGCAGGTACAAAGCCTTTCCAGGTGCAGCCCTGGGCAGTGGAGAGCAGAGCACACTTCTGTGAGCCCAGCAGCTCCTGCAGAGTGAGGCAGGACGCTGGGACCACACACTTGTAAGAACAGTCCCTGCAGAGCTGGCAGTGCCATCTGCCTCCCCCTGCCCCCTGGGCTGTTCCTCAGACCAGCTCCTCTCCCTCAGCAGGTCACAGGAGCAGGCACACGAAGATGGGACTCGATCTAAAAGGTTTCATTGTCAGAAGCTGCACTGACATCCAGGGGAGTATTCTGCTCTCACCCTCCTGAGGTCAGAGGAGTTGCTTTCTCGCTCTGCATTATGTCAGTTTATTTTATAGCAAGAAAGGGTGGAAATGAATACCATCAAACCAGCCCTGCCTGTCCTCCCCCAGCTTCCACAGCACAAAATCCCCCAGTCCCCACAAAAGAGGCTGAAGCTGAAGCCAAACCCAACAGAGCTCGTCCAGAGGCTGCTCTTTCGAAAGGACACCTTCAATTTAATTATCTCAGAGACTAAATCATCTCCAAACTATTAAGCAAAGTAACTCGGTGGTGCCAAAACACTGCATCACAGCATGAGTGCTTCTCCTGCCCTAACCCCACTTCAAACCTCCTCTCAGACAGAATAGGCAGAAGGGCAGCATCACCCCCTCAAAGCCAGCCCTGCCTGCACAGCTTGCCAGCTTTCATACCCACTGTAATCCTGACCCCAGCTCTGCTGCTGTACACCCAGAGCACTTCCAGGGGCTGCACGGGTAGAAAGGAATCAAATTTAACATGCCTGGATCACAGGTTCTGCAAGGAAAAGAGCTCCTGGAAGTGCACCAGCTTCACCTGAGAAAGTACAAGAGGAAAATTGACCTTCAAGGTATTCTAAGGCTCCAGGCTTGACTCTTTTGCTGGCACCTCCCCACAGACACATCCTGCTCCCTCGCTGCAGCCTGCAGCTGCCTTGCCACCTCTGTGCTGCCCTGCTGCTTGCTGTGCTTCATTGTACACTCCTGTACACCCACCAGCACCAGGCCTGCAATCCTGTCACCAGCACTGCCATCAAATCGTGTCACCAACCACACTGCCCCTGGCCAGACCTCACCATGGGACTAGCACATCCCTTCTGCTTCTTCATCAGGGGACTCTGGCTGCAGGGAGTCACAGAATGGGAAGGGCTGGAAGGGACCTCCAGAGATCATCCAGTCCAAGCCCTCTGCGAAGCAGGACCACTTAGGGCAGGTCACACAGGAACACATCCAGGCAAGTCTGGAATCTCTCCAGAGATTCCTCCACAACCCCTCTGGGCAGCCTGCTGAAGGGCTCCAGCATCTTTACAGTGAAGAACTTTTGTCCTGTGTTGAGGTGGAATCTCCTGTAACTGAGTTTACATCCACTGCCCCTCCTCCCATCAATGGAAAGAGCCTGGATCCAGCCTCCTGACAGCCACCCTTCAGATAGAGCCTTGCCTTGCCTTGCCTTGCCTTGCCTTGCCTTGCCTTGCCTTGCCTTGCCTTGCCTTGCCTTGCCTTGCCTTCCCTTGCCTTCCCTTGCCTTGCCTTGCCTTGCCTTGCCTTCCCTTCCCTTGCCTTGCCTTGCCTTGCCTTGCCTTGCTTTGCCTTCCCTTCCCTTCCCTTGCCTTCCCTTCCCTTCCCTTCCCTTCCCTTGCCTTCCCTTCCCTTCCCTTCCCTTCCCTTCCCTTCCCTTCCCTTCCCTTCCCTTCCCTTCCCTTCCCTTCCCTTCCCTTCCCTTCCCTTCCCTTCCCTTCCCTTCCCTTCCCTTCCCTTCCCTTGCCTTGCTTTGCCTTCCCTTCCCTTCCCTTCCCTTCCCTTCCCTTCCCTTCCCTTCCCTTCCCTTCCCTTCCCTTCCCTTCCCTTCCCTTCCCTTCCCTTCCCTTCCCTTCCCTTCCCTTCCCTTCCCTTCCCTTCCCTTCCCTTCCCTTCCCTTCCCTTGCCTTGCCTTGCCTTGCCTTCCCTTCCCTTGCCTTGCCTTCCCTTGCCTTCCCTTCCCTTGCCTTGCCTTGCCTTGCCTTCCCTTCCCTTCCCTTCCCTTCCCTTCCCTTCCCTTCCCTTCCCTTCCCTTCCCTTCCCTTCCCTTCCCTTCCCTTCCCTTCCCTTCCCTTCCCTTCCCTTCCCTTCCCTTCCCTTCCCTTCCCTTCCCTTGCCTTGCCTTCCCTTGCCTTGCCTTGCCTTGCTTTGCCTTCCCTTCCCTTCCCTTCCCTTCCCTTCCCTTCCCTTCCCTTCCCTTCCCTTCCCTTCCCTTCCCTTCCCTTCCCTTCCCTTCCCTTCCCTTCCCTTGCCTTGCCTTGCCTTCCCTTCCCTTGCCTTGCCTTCCCTTCCCTTGCCTTGCCTTGCCTTCCCTTGCCTTCCCTTCCCTTGCCTTGCCTTGCCTTCCCTTCCCTTCCCTTCCCTTCCCTTCCCTTCCCTTCCCTTCCCTTCCCTTCCCTTCCCTTCCCTTCCCTTCCCTTCCCTTGCCTTGCCTTGCCTTCCCTTGCCTTGCCTTGCCTTGCTTTGCCTTCCCTTCCCTTCCCTTCCCTTCCCTTCCCTTCCCTTCCCTTCCCTTCCCTTCCCTTCCCTTCCCTTCCCTTCCCTTCCCTTCCCTTCCCTTCCCTTCCCTTCCCTTCCCTTCCCTTGCCTTGCCTTCCCTTCCCTTCCCTTCCCTTGCCTTGCCTTGCCTTGCCTTCCCTTGCCTTGCCTTCCCTTGCCTTGCCTTGCCTTGCCTTGCCTTCCCTTCCCTTCCCTTCCCTTGCCTTGCCTTGCCTTCCCTTCCCTTCCCTTGCCTTGCCTTCCCTTCCCTTCCCTTCCCTTGCCTTGCCTTGCCTTGCCTTCCCTTGCCTTCCCTTCCCTTGCCTTGCCTTGCCTTCCCTTCCCTTCCCTTGCCTTCCCTTCCCTTCCCTTGCCTTGCCTTCCCTTCCCTTCCCTTGCCTTCCCTTCCCTTGCCTTGCCTTGCCTTGCCTTCCCTTGCCTTCCCTTGCCTTGCCTTCCCTTGCCTTGCCTTGCCTTGCCTTGCCTTCCCTTCCCTTGCCTTGCCTTGCCTTCCCTTGCCTTCCCTTGCCTTCCCTTGCCTTCCCTTCCCTTCCCTTCCCTTCCCTTCCCTTCCCTTCCCTTCCCTTCCCTTCCCTTCCCTTCCCTTCCCTTCCCTTCCCTTCCCTGGCAGTGGCAGCGGCAGCGGCAGCGGCAGCGGCAGCGGCAGAGGCAGTGGCAGCGGCAGCGGCAGTGGCAGCGGCAGTGGCAGTGGCAGGGAGGCGCGGAGCTGGGCGGTGAGGCCGGAGCTGCCTGCTGGTGCCGCAGCACAGCTCAGAGGCAGAGGCCTTGGCCGAGAAGCAGTGAGTGCCGCGGCCAAGCCTGGTAGCGCTTCGGGGTGCCTGAGCAGGCCAAGGCCTGTGGAGCAGCACAGTGAAGCCGCCGAAAGAGCAAGGAGGTAACTGCAGGGCCCAGGCAGGAGCTCGCCCGGCGCAGGAGCGGCTCCCGCGGCCACGCCGAGGCGCTGAGGCCGAGTGTGCTTCTCCAAAGGCGGCGTTAGAGCTGGTGGAGCACGGACGGGACGGGAACCGCCAACTGGCTCTGCCTGGACTCCAGGAAAGCCAAGGAGCTGGGAGGCCATGCAGTGCTGTGGGCACCCGGGGGCCAGCAGCAGCACCAGACACGGCTGACCTTGGCTGGAAGAAAAAGGACACGGAGGGAACTGCAGCACAGAACGCAGCTGGTTTGGAACTGGAGCAGGGCAGAGCCAGGCTGGACACCAGGAGGAAGCTCTGCACAGTGAGGGTGGGGAGAGACTGGCACAGGCTGCCCAGGGAGGCAGTGGAGGCCTCATCCCTGGAGACACTGGAGGTCAAACTGGATGTGGCCCTGAGCAGCCTGCTCTAGTTGGAGATGTCCCTGCTGCCTGCAGGGGGGTTGGACAAGACAACCTTTGGGGGTTCCTTCCAGCCCAGTGCACTCTAGGATCCTGTGATATGTCCAAACCCAAACTGGATCGAGACACGGAGCTGAGCAGCACAGCAGCGTCCACAGACCACTGCTACCCAGAGCTGGGGCACTCGAGGCATGGCACCGCTGTGTCCCAGCCCGGGCAGCGCCCAGCACAGCCTGCCCTGCCTCCTCTGCCTCCTCTGGTTTATGGCAGAAGGGCAAAGTGTGGCCAGCTAGGCCCTAAACTCCCTGCCTCAGGTACAGCCAGAGAGATACCTGGCAAAGGGAAGTGGCAGGAAGCACAAGTGTCTGCCAAGGGCTGGGATCAGATGCTGCTGATGATGATGCCAGGCTGGGGTTGGTCTCTTCTCCCTAGAAATAAGTGACAGGACAAGAGGAAATAGCCTCAAGTTGTGCCAGAGGAAGTCCAGGTTGGACATTAGGAAATATTTCTTCCCAAAAAGGCTTCTCAGCCCCTGGCCCAGGCGGAGTCCCCTTCCCTGGAGGTGTTTAAGAGCTGTGGTGCTGAGGGAGCTGTTTTGGTGGCAATGGCTTAGCAGCAAGAGTGGCACTGTGAGCTCTAGACAAGCAGCTGGACTTGGTGATCTCCAAGGCCTCCTCCAGCCCCCACAGTTCCAGGTTCTGTGAAGAGGAAGTGTAAAACCTCCCCACCTCAGACAGTTAACACTCATTTATTCTTGGAAGAGCTTCTTCTCACCCTGCACTTGCTGGGCTGGGCTTTGGCAGGTTTATTTGCTCTGGTGCAACCAGAGCTGGTCTCATTAGTAAGAGAAACTCCTGAAGATCCTTTGAACCACAGAGAAACTGTGGCTGTGTTTGTGCCCTGTGACACTGAAACCCCAGGGTGCTCTGTGCACGCAGACAGCTTCAGCTCTGCCTTCATTCTGTGATCTTTCCATTCAAACAGGCAGGAAGGGCTTTGGGCTGGGGGCTCTGGTGTGTGGTTACAGCACAGGTCAGGCCCAAGGCTGCTGCTGTTCCCAGCACAAACAACTCTCTTCTCCCCTCTGGTGTCCCTGTGCCGTGCCAAGGAAATGAGTGGCTGGAGTGGTGTCTGTGTTGTCTGCTATTTCACCTCCTGCTGCATCTCCTCTGCCAGGAGCACGGTGCTGAGCTGTTTGGAGCGGGATGAGTCTGTCCTCTCTGCAGCACTTTGCCTTTTGAAAAGGGCCTGTGGGGAGCTGGAAACAGGAGACCCTGGAGACGACCCTCGTGTGCTAGAAGCAGGACCCCAGACTGGTCCTACCAGTGAGTTTGTGGAAGTGAGAGGCAGCTGATGTGGGGCAGAAGCAGAACAAAGGAGACAAAGATGATGTCAGGCCTAAGAACTCACCCAGCTCAGGTATCAGGCTGCTCCAAGTTGGCAACTTGCTTCCTGAACAGTGTTCTCTCCAGCCTCATGTCTTGGTTAACCCTAGCAACACTTCCCCAATCCCTGCACAATTCATTGCTTAAAACCAGCACAAGAACAAGTTCTTATAAGGCAAGAAATTGGGGCTGCAGCTAACACTGTCCTTGTGCCACTCCAGTCCTCAGGCCTTGAGACTCATCGTAGAATCGTCATAGAACCAAGCAGGTTGGAAGAGAGCTCCAGGCTCAGCCAGCCCAACCTAGCACCCAGCCCTATCCAGTCACCCAGACCATGGCACTAAGTGCCCCAGTCAGGCTTGGCTGCAACACCTCCAGCCACACAGACTCCACCACCTCCCTGGGCAGCCCATTCCAATGCCAATCACTCTCTCTGCCAACAACTTCCTCCTCACATCCAGCCTGGACCTCCCTTGACACAATTTTGAGACTGTGTCCTCTTCTTCTGGTGCTGGGTGCCTGGCAGAAGAAACCAACCCCAGTTTGCTACAGCCTCCCTGCAGGTAGTTGTAGAAAACAATGAGGTCACCTTTGAGCCTCCTCTTCTGCACCAGGATCACAGATTGCATTAGGTTGGAAGGAACCCTCAAAGGTCATCTTGACCATGCCACCTGCAGGCAGCAGGGACATCTCCAACTAGAGCAGGCTGCTCAGGGCCACATTAAGTTTGACCTTGAATGTCTCCAGGGATGGGGCCTCCACCACCTCCCTGGGCAGCCTGTGCCAGTCTCTCCCCACCCTCACTGTGCAGAACTTCCTCTTGGTGTCCAACCTGACTCTGCCCTGCTCCAGTTCCAAACCATTGCCCTCAGCCTGTCACTGCAGGCCCTTGGGAACAGTCCCAGCCCAGCCTGCCTGTGGGTCCCCTCCAGATACTGAAATGCAGCTCTAAGGTCTCCCTGGAGCCTTCTTTCCTCCAGGCTGAGCAGCCTCAGCTCTCCCAGCCTGTGCCCATAGCAGAGGTTCTCCAGCCCTTTGATCATTTACACCCTCCTCTAGGTCCTCTCCAACAGGTCCATGTCTCTTTTGTGCTGGGGCCTCTGCAGCTGGACACAGCTCTCAGGGGAGCAGAGCAGAGCAGGGCAGAGGGGCAGGATCCCCTCTCTCCATCTCTGGCCACGCTGCTTTTGCTGCAGCCCAGGCTGCCCTTGGCCTTCTGGGCTGCAGGTACAGACGAAGAGAGGCACAGACCAGCCAGGGCAGGGTGCAAAGCAGGGAAGCTGGGGCAGGACAAGGGAAATTGTCTCCTGTGAGAAAAGAACATCCACCATGAGAGAGGAAGAAAACATTTGATCTTGCCAAACTATTGTCTCTTCAAAGCTCTTCTGTGGATTTAGAACAACTCCAGGTCTAACCTAAAGCTCAAAGGTGCTGCCCCTGCAGACAGTAACTTGAACGGCTGTACCCTCTGCAGCAGTCTATTGCTCCAGTGTCCACCACACAGTGAATACCTGACCCAGGCCAGCTGAGGGTATGGTCGTTGTGGGTGGGATCTGAATCCATACAGAGCAGCAGAAGGAGCAGATTCCTGTGGAAGCCATCAGGCAAGTGGCCACGGCCAACTCGTCCCCACAGGATCACACCACAAGCAAATTACCACCAAGCCCCTCGATGTTCAGCAAGCCTTGTGTCCCTGCTTCCCTCAGCACCTGGGAATGTCACCTGCTCCTCAGAGCCCATGAACCTCACTACACAGGGGAAATCACGGGGGGGAGCTGTCGTTTGTTCACCTACTGCTGCCACTTCTGCTACAATCAGATAAAGAGACTCTAGCAGCAACCCCCAGCCTCAGGAGAAAGGCAACTTGTATCCATCAAGTCTGAGGGCACCCTCAGTAAGTTTGTAGACAACACAGAGGGATGAGAATCTGCTGGAGGGTGGGAAGGATCTGCAGAGACATCTGGAGAGGCTGGACCAATGCCCCAAGGCCATTGGGGTGAGGTTCAACAAAGCCATGTGGTGGGTCCTGCACTGGGGTCACAGCAATCTCATGAATGCTCCAGGCTTGGGACAGAGTGGCTGGAAACTGTCTGGTGGAAAAGGACCTGGGGGTGTTGTCACCAGTGCCTGGAGATGAGCCAGGGTCTGCCCAGGTGGCCAAGAAGGGCACCAGAATCCTGGCCTGGACCAGCAATGGTGTGGCCAGCAGGACTGTGCCCCTGTCCTGGGCAGTGGTGAGGCCACAGTTTGAGTGCCAGGTTCAGTTCTGGGCCACTCACTCCAAGAAAGCCATTGAGGGGCTGGAGGAGGTCCAGAGAAGGGCAACAAAGCTGGGGAAATGTCTGGAGAAGAAGGCTGGGGAGGAGCAGCTGAGGGGCATGGAGAAAAGAGGGCTGAGGGCAGACCTCATTGCTCCTAATAGCTCCCTGAAAAGAGGCTGCAGTGAGGTGGGGGTTGGCCTCTTCCCCCAAAGTAACAAGACACAGGACAAGAGGAAGCACCCTCGAGTTGCACCAGGGAAGATTTAGATTTAGATTTAGATTTAGATTGGACATGAGGAGCAATTTCTTCTCCAAAAGGGTTGTCAAGGCCTGGCCCAGGCTGCCCAGGGCAGAGGTGGAGTCCCCATCCCTGGAGGGCTTTCAAGGCTGTGCAGATGTGGTGCTGAGGGATGTAGGCTGGTGGTGTCCTGGCAGTGCTGGGCTGGACTCAATGAGCTTATAGAGCTCTTCCAAACAAAACATTCCATAATCACAGTTACTCCTCATCTGATTACTCTTCAAAGTGGACTTCTTCCTACACAGGCAGGCAACATCAGGCTCTTCAGTTGGGCTACCACTCCCCTGTCCACCCTTCTGAAGCCCCCAGGCATGCTGCCCACTCAGCATCCAAGAGCTCCTGCTCATCCTTTAGCTTGCCTTGGACCAACAACAAATTACTTTTCCTCTTTCTAATTCTCCTGCTCTTTCTATCCATCAGTTCTGCCAAGGCTGAGCAGTGAGCAGAGGACACCACCACACACCCTGAAGGTTTTCAGGATGCACTGTGTGGTATCCAGCTCCAAACTGGCACAAATAGCATTCTGGAACACGTTCAGTGCTGCTGTGTTAGACAAGGGGAAAGGTGGCACACAGCTGCACAAAAGACACCCTGGAAGCTGTTCCAAGACAAAAGCAAGGATGTTACAGGATCGATGTGGCTGTAAATGATGTGTTGCCATCTCCTCCCTACCCAGATGTGGATTAACAGCAGCTGTTCTGCTCTGATGGCTATTTGGACACTAATCCAAACCAACTGCAGTGCTGCTGCAGACAGGAATCGGACAAATGCAGCTCCCGTCCCAGACCCCTGAGTGCTGCTGAGCTTTAGGAAAGGGAAGGAGGGCACTGAGCCACTCCCAGACTCGCTCTGCTCAGAGTTTGGGCACTTGAGCTCACCCTCTTTTACAGCTGGGTTGTTCCCAGCTGGTTTCTCACAGCTGGGAACATGAGGGTTGGGGAAGGGGAAGGGGCTGCATCGCACTGGCCCAGAGGCCTGCAGCTTGGTTGCAGAACAGTCGGGGAGCAGTCAGTGCTTTTGAACTCCAGAAGCTGAAGGGTTAAACTCCGGAGCTTAGCAGCTTCCAGGGTATCACTTTCCTCCTCACAAGCCAACAGCCCTCATGCATTTACATAAAGCCCCCCAGGGAAGGCAGCTGCAGAAAGCATGCACAGGAGATGCCTTCCTCAGGTGGCTGAAGATCAGGAGAGAAGATACTGCTGGATCCATCCTCTAGTTCCCTTCCACAAAGAGCAGCTGGAGGAGAGCTAAAGGCAGAGCCTTCAGAACACTGTGCAGTCCCAGGTGGGGAGCTCTGACCCTTCACTCACCTTCCCTCCTCCTGAAGATGCAAGCACAGGAAAGTAGCCCTTGCAGCTCTGGAAACCTGGAGGAAGGTGGTGGAGGAGATGGAAACAATCCTTCACGAACCAGCACGGCAGCACAGGTGAAATTCAGTTTAGGACCAGCTGCTGCTCTCCTAGAGAACAAAAGTCTGCCCACAACATCTGCAGCTTGGGGTGTAACATGCCAGGGAGATGAAAGGAAACAACTGCCTCTGGTTCCTTCTTCCACATCCCAGGCCTCCATAAGAACTGCTGTGATTATGGCCTGAAATTCTGCCAGGGAGGGTTAGCTTGGAGATGAGGAACAGTTTCTCTGCTGCAAGAGTGGTCAGGGATTGGCACAGGCTGCCCAGGGAGGTGCTGGAGTCCCCATCCCTAGAGGTGTTCCAGAACCATGTGGCCATGGCTCTTGGGGACGGGGTTTGGTGGCACTGGTGGTGCTGGGTTGATGCTTAGATCTGGTGTTAGAGGCTTTTTCAAACCCAAACAATTCCATGATTATTCCCTACTAACAATGCAGCAGAAGAGGGCAAACTGGTGCAGAGTACAAGCAGGAGAGCCTGGACCAGCTGACACTGTGGGCAGGGACATCTTACTGGCACCCAGAAGCAGATGAGTGTAATGGCACTGGTGGGAGCTGCAGTGAGGCACCAAAGCCTGGCCACAGAATCACAGATGTGCAATGGTTTGGCTTGGGAGGGACCTTAGAGATCATCTCGTTCCACACCCCCTGCCAAGGCAGGGGCACCGCCTAGCAAAGCAGCAGCCAAAGCTGGGAACCAGAAGCTCAGAGCAGTTCAGCACACCAGAAGTGTAAGTTTTGCTGCCCCTAGTCTGGGCTGTGCCTTAAGGACTGTGCAGGCAGAGGAACAATGGGTCTGGGGGGAGAGAAAAGAGAAAGAAAAGAAGCAGAAGCATAAGAGAGAAGGAGGGAAAGGAATGTGGAGCTGGCTAGAGGAGAAAGCCCAGGTGAAGAGATCTGATCCTTCCTCCCCAGCCTGCAGAGGTTTGGCTGGGAAAAAGATTTTCTCTGGAATAATTTGCAACTGGTTCCAAAGTGAGTGCAGATCTGTGACCAGGCACTGCCAGCCCTGAGCTGTGACCAGGCACTGCCAGCCCTGAGCTGCGACCAGGCACTGCCAGCCCTGAGCTGTGACCAGGCACTGCCAGCCCTGAGCTGTGACCAGGCACTGCCAGCCCTGAGCTGCCACCAGGCACTGCAAGCCCCAGGGCAGGAACTAGCAGAGAAGAGAAAAAACTGTGAGAGCTTTGTTCTCCCCACATCAGAGCCTGGCACCCAGGTGGGGCTAGGAGCATCACCTGGAAAGCAGCAGCAGAGCCCTAGGGAGTCCTGCCACAACCTGGCACCAAAATGTCAAAGTGAGTCGTGGCACCAACATGGATCATGGAAACCTGTCACAGAGATGCATCAGAGAAGAGGAACATCCACAGGAGCCATAGGGTGGATCTGTCAGCATCCTGTCATGCATCCTGTCCTGTGTGGGCAGCAGGTCTTCACAGGACAAAAGTTAATGGAATCCCAACATGGAAGGGGTTGGAAGGGACCCCTGGAGATCATCCAGCCCAACCCCTGCTCCAGCAGGGCACCCACAGCAGCTTGCCCAGCAGCACAATGCCCAGGGGGGTTGGAAGCTCTCCACACAAGAACACTCCACAGCCTCTCTGGGCAGCCTGCTCCAGGCCTCCAGCACCCTCACAACAAACAACTTGCTCCTTCTCTTCACATCAAACCTCCTGCCTGCCACTTTGTGCCCCTTGTTGTCTCTTCTCCTTTGCCTGGGCACCACTGACAAGAGTCTGGTCCCAGGCTCTTGCCACCACAGCTCCTTCAGCTCTTGCTGAGCATTGCTCAGATGCCCTCTGGGGCTGCTCTTCTGCAGGCTCTCAGCCCCAGGGCTCTCAGCCTTTGCTCCTCACAGAGCTGCTCCAGGCCCCTCAAGCAGCTCTGCAGCCTGCCCTGGACTCTCTCCAGCACTTCCCTGGCTCTCTGGAACTGGGGAGCCCAAAACTCCTGATGTGACCTCTCTAGGGCAGAGCAAAAGAGGAGGAGAACCTCTCTCAACCTGCTGCCCACACTTCCCAGCAGGTCCCCCCTCAACTGTCCTGCTGCAGGAGGTTGTTCCTCCTCAGGGGCAGGACCTGCACTTGCCCTTAGTGACCTTCATGAGGTTCCCTCTGCCCAGCTCTGCAGCCTGCCCAGGTCTGGCTGAATGCAGCACAGCCTGAGGGCTGTCAGCACTGCCCCCAGTTTGGGACCAGCAGCAGACTGCCTGAGGCTCCACTGCATCCCTTCATCCAGGTCACTGATGGAGATGTTGAACAAGACTGAACCCAGTCCTGACCCCTGGGACACACCATGAGCTAGAGGCCTCCAGCTGGACTCTGCACTGCTGATCACAGCTCTCTGAGCTCTCCTCCAGCCAGTTCTCAGTCCACCAGATGATGCTTAGTGAGATGTGGTTAAGAACTTAATGTGAAGCAGAACCTCTTATTTCAAGAGATTATCTAGACACACACTTGCTGAAGGCCATCTCTGGGTGGAAAGCTGCAGAGTGTATTCTCCCCAGGGATCCTATCCCTTTCCCATAAAAATCTTATAAAAGCTGAAGCAAAAGAGATTCTCACATCCAGGCTGTGGTCTTTGCCTAACCAGCTCTGGTTCACATTTACATTTCTTGCATTTCTTCTACTTTCCCTTCCCTGGATATATGTCAATGCCCTTAAGGTGCTGAAAAAGCTAAGTTGCTCCACATGGAGTAACGGTGGGAAAATTCTCCAGCTTCCACAGAGTTCAGTATTCCAGAACAGTCTGATGATTTGCTTCCTGCACCACTTCAGCACTCTGGAGCAAGCTCATTTTCCCTGGGTTTTGTCAGCTTCCATATGCCACTCATTTGAAGGAGGCTCAGCTAGACCCTGACAAAGCTCTGTGGTGGTCATCCCACAGGAGAAATAGACATGGTGGTCTGGCTGGAGAATTCTGCTCAGTGGCCTACAGGACAAGGGCAAGCCCCTGCTGGCAGCCTTACTCCTGAGGCAATGGATTGCTCCCTGGACTCCATATTCCTCCACTAGGCAGGATTGTCTCTGATGGGCCATGTCCTGTGCAAAGGGTTTGCCTTTGTGTGGTGTGCACTTGAAGCAGAGACTCCAGGAAGAGCAGCAGATGGCTGTTAGGACACACACTGGGCAGCAGGGCCAGAATTCCTTACCCAAAGAAAGCATTCCCCCAGCCCAGGGCATCACCTCAACTCCAGGGCCCGGAGCAGGGTGCTGAGGAGACTCCTGCCTGAAGCACCAACTGTTTCTCCATAACTCTCCTGCCGCTCCCATGCACCTCCAGCCTCTGCTCTCTGTCCCCAGCAGCCCAGGCAGGGGACAAGGGTCAGGTGAGCCTGTAGCTTCCTGTCCTTTGGCCAGCTCTGGGGAGGGTATCTCCACATGCCAGGAAAGGAAGCAAGCTCCACCTGGGCGAACAAGAGCATGAAACCAGGCTGCAGACTTGGAAAGATGGGATGAAAGGGGAGCTGGAAGAAGAAAAGATGTCGGGATAGTGAGGGACAACACATGGAGGAATCTACAGCATCCTGCCCCAGGCTACACAATCGCTGGCTGCAGCCCCGGTCCCTGAGCAGGAAAGCTTCGGATGAGTTAAGGCCCTGGCATAGGTGCTGCTCTGGAGCTAGATCTCTACTGCTTTCCATCTGTTTGTACTTGAACTGGTCAAGTGTCTCAGAAAAGTAGAAGCATCTCTGAGAAGCCAGGCAGAGGGGAAGGCTGGGACGCTGCAACAGCAGCGAGGCAAACTTTGGCTGACACCGCCTGGGGCTGCAATAACTCTCTCCTCTTATGTTTAATAACCACTAAACAAAGAAAGAGGTCTTGGTCCTAAAGCCATCACACACAAGCTGAAAAGGACCCTGAGGACTTCCACGGACTGGAATCAGAATTGTTTGGGTTGGAAAAGGGCTCTGAGATCATCAACCCAACACCACCACGGACACTAAACCATGGCCCCAGGTGCTGCGTCCAAAAGTTTCTTCATCACCTCTAGGGATGGGGACTCCACCACCTCCCTGGGCAGCTTCCTCCCATATCTGACCATTCTTGCAGCAGGAAAAAAAATTCCTAATCTCCAACCTAAGCCTCCCCTGCCACAACGTCAGGCCATTTCCTCTCCTCTTATCACCTGACACGAGGGAGAAGAGCCCAACCCCCATCAGTCTGGATTCCTGTAGTACTCTTAATGCCACAAAACACTGCAATGGGAGCTTCTTCCTCATAGCCTCGCTGCAATCGTTCTGACCATTGATCTTCCGCAGTCTGTGGAGCAGTGCAGCCATCAGTGTCTCAAGGCTGGTCACCTGGGCATGCTCTGCACAGGGCAGGAACTGGGCACCTCCAGCTTCCATGGCATGTTCAGCTGCCATCCAACACAGACTCACAGAAGCATTGCGGTTGGAAAAGCCCCTGAGGATCGCCAAGTCCAACCCATATCCCTACTCTGCAAGGTTCACTCTAAACCATATCCTCAAGCACCACATCCAAACCACCTTTAAATGCTTTGCAAGTGGCAGTTTAGCAGGGTGGAGATACAGAAGAACACCGCAGCAGAAAGGTCATTCCCTGCTGACAGGGACAAAGAGGCCAGCAGAAAGAACCTATGTGAGCACAGCCACACCAACACAAGGCTTGCTTGGACCCTGAAAAGCAGGGCCTGGGCACACTGGGGCTTTCTGGCCACAAGAGCCTGGCACCTGCATCCTGACACCCACCCCTCAGATATTTATAGACATTGATAAGGTTCCCTCTCAGCCTTCTCTTCTCCAGACTAAACAGCCTCAGGCCTCTCAGTTGCTCTTCACAGCAGAGAAGTTCAAGTCCCTTTGTCATCCTCATAGCTCTCTACTGGACTCTCTCCTGTCCCTTTTGAACTGGGGAGCCCCAAACTGGACACAGTATTCCAGGTGTCACCAGGTCAGCATAGAGGGGAAGAATAAGGTGCAGAAAGGGACCTGGGAGCAACACCCGCAAGAGGCATCTCCACATCCAGAGACAAGGAATTGTAGATGGCAGCAGCTGTAACGGAGCTCACTGAGAGAACCTGAGACCAAACGGCAGTGGAAGTGGGAAAACATTCCTGCCAAATTCCTTCACTGAGGACTTCCTTAGGCCAGGAAAAGCACAGAGAAGAGCCCTGCGCTGCCTTGTTAACCCAGCAGGCTGCCCCCACCCCCGGGCCTGCCTTTCCTGCAGGTACTGCGGGCTGGAGATCAGGCCAGGGGGTCAGCCACCAGCTCCCGTCTCCTGGGCGAGTTAAGCCCAGGCCAAGCGTGGGAACTGTGGGCTTTAGTACAACACTTGCTAGCAGAGGAGCTGTCCCTGCACTCCCACGCCCTTCTTCCAGCTCAGCAGCCCAGGGTGCACGGACACGAGGGGCCCCTGTGCACGCAGCGGCTGCGGCGGCCACGCTCCGAGCCTGCAAGCTCCTGTCCACAGCAGCAAGTGAGAGAGCTCAGCCTCACTGCGCCACCCACGCAGAGTGGCAGCAGGGCCTCTAGGCAGAAACACAGAGTTAGAGAATCATTCAAAGCCTCCAAACTCATCCAGTCCGACCACCAACCCAGCACCACCATGGCCACCAAGCCATGTCCCCAGGTGCCACGTCTGCTCAGTGTTTGAAAGCCTCCAGGGATGGGGACTCCACCATCTGCCTGGGCAGCCTCTCCCGGTCCCTGACTGCTCTTGAAGCAAAGAAATTGTTTCTAACATCTAACCTAAAACTCAACTCCTGTAACCAAAGGGACAAGCCTATGCAACTAGGGTCCCACTTCCCGCTTTGCCCAGGCTGCCACTGGTGAACGAAGATCAAGGTCTGGGTGCCACGGGGAAGTTGTCTTTCTCTCACCCCCCCCATAAAACAAAGCTCCCCCAAAGGTTGCCATTTATCACCTGCTGGGTGACATTACCTGAATCACAACTGGACCCAGAGCCTTGCTCTCCAGGCCTGAGCTCTGAGCGGATGGCTACGCCGCTTCCCTTGAGAGCCAGCGAGGCAGGAAGAGGAAATGAAATGGAGAGCCGGGAGGAAATCCACCTCCCAACAAGAAAAATGAAGCGGCAGTCAGAGTCCTGCGGCAGGAAGCAGAGCAGTGTGAGGGCAAGAGCGAGGCCAGAGGCGCAGTGAGCTCTGGCACAGGCTGTGCGGCGCAAGGCACCCGAGCCGCTGCGGCTCCGCCGCGCACACCTGCGCTGCGTCCAGACGTGGCACCGCGGCAGCTGCGCCTCCTGCGCTGCCGCAGCTCACAGCACACACAGCCTGCAGCTGCTCTGCCGCAGGGCAGCACAAGAGGAAGGAGCAGCTGCTGCAGGAACCGGCTCTGGCCTGGTGCCTTCTGTCAGGGAGACGAGGCCCAGCGAGCACTAAGGGCAAGCTTGAGCCCAGCTCCCCTCCGTGGGATGAGTGCCACAGACAATCTGCAGCTCAAGGCAGCTTTACTTGGCATGGTTCGTATTAAAGCGCTGAAGGGCAACAGAAACCTCTGCTGCAGGAGGTGGATGGCTGCAGGCACAGCAGGGCCTGTCCTGTGCCTGCACCAAAGACCACTCAGCTGGAGTGGGGCTCAGGTGGGCTCCCAGCAAAGCCCAGAGTGGCCTCACTGCTGGGGCATCAATCCTGAGGCTACAAAAACTCCTTCTTTGCTCTGTCCTAGTGAGGCACTTCCTGGAATACTGCTTCCAGCTCTGGGCTCCCCAGTTCAAGAGGGCCAGGGATCTGCTGGAGACAGTCCAAGGGAGGGCTACGAGGGTGCTGAAGGGACTGCACCATTGCTTGATAGGAGAGGCTGAGCCCTAGGGCAGTTTGGTCTAGAGAAGGCTGAGAGGGATCTGAGCAATGTCTATCAATAGCTGAGGGCTGGGGGGCAGGAAGGGACAGGGACAGCCTCTGCTCACCTCTGCCCTGGGACAGGACATGGGCAAGGGATGGAAACTGCAGCACAGGAAGTTTTACCTCAAGATGAAGAACTTCTTGACTGTGAGGGTCCCAGAGCCCTGGCACAGGCTGCCCAGAGAGGCTGTGGAGTCTCCTTCTCTGGAGCCTTTCCAGCCCTGTCTGGATGTGTTCCAGTGTGACCTGTTCTGGATTCTCTGGTGCTGCTCTGGCAGGGGTTGGACTGGAAGCTCTCCAGAGGTCCCTTCCAACCTCTAACGTCCTGTGAGCCTGTGACAAGCTGGAACACCAAAGCAGTTAATGTGCACCAGCCACTCTTCCTAGAGGAATGAAGCCTGTGGTGATGATGGCTGCTGGCCAAGGGACTTTAATCACACGAGCAGCTGCAATCAGTGCCCTGGAGAGTGTGGCCTGGAGCATCCTATTGCGTCAATGAAGTGGAATTCAGACATTGGAACGAGGGTGTCATGGAGAGTAGCAAAAAGCTTCTCTAGGCTTTTGCTATATTGTGTAGTTTCTAGTGCCTCACATTCAAGCCAGAAGCATCGAAAAACCAAAACAGTCTTTCAGTCCCATGGGAAGATTTCTCCCCAGGGTAAGTGAAAAGGTAAACACTGGCCATGTTTTTCTTTCCACTTGACCTCGCTTTTCAGACAACAGGATATTGTTTTGGTTAAGTAAGAACAACTATCTCAAGTTTGCCCAGCACCTGCAGGTGGGCTGGCCTGAGGAGTGGTCTTTACTTTGTTTAGGTAATGTTGTCCAATTGTATAGATTGCTTACTGTCTTTTACCAATATATGTGAACAACGTAAAAATGGTCCGAGTTGTGGGATAGTCCTGTTTTGGAACATTATAAAAATGGTGGACAGGCCAGGATCGGGGTTCGCTCGCGCGCTCTCTCTCTCCTTCTTGCTCTCTTGCTCTTGCCCTGGTCTGCGTCTTGCACTTCTGGGTTTTTCCAGCCTTTCTGGTTTTTTCCCTGGACTTAACAACAACAAACTGCTCGCCGATCTAGTCTCGCCTCGGGTGGACCCCGAGTCGCGGAGACTACATTCTGCATGCCTGGACCCTCATCGGGAGAATGAGAGACTCCTTACCAAGCTATAGACTGTGAGTAGCTGACTGACGAACTATTAACTCAAACCAGAGACTCAAAGAACTCTCTTTAAACATCATAGACTCTTTAATTTGCCATTTTCGGAAATGTTACTTTGATCTCAATCAAAAGAATTCACAGTGGTGGTGTAGTTTCGGGAAGAGGGAATCCGCATTCTTTGCAATAAATCACTGATAAAATAGTCAACGCCTCGCGTATTTTCCCCCATAACTCTGCCGCGAAACTGCGTTCCACGACAGAGGGAAAAACTCTGCAACCTGAACACTAAATGATGTTTTGGGGCTGCGTTGGGAGGTTTTGTTGTTGTCTTGGTTTTTTTCACCAGCACTGTAAACAGATGCTGGATGCCAGAACCAGCCAAGGAGGGAGGATCAGAAGGATCCTTCAGTGCACATTAAAACTCAGGGGCTGTCACACTCAAGGCAGCCTAAAGAGAAACTTGGATCTGCAGATGCCTTCAGTGGAACTCCTTGTTCAAAACCAGCATCTCAAAGGCACAGGTGTATCACAGTCTCACAGTATCACCAAGGCTGGAAGAGACCTCACAGATCATCAAGTCCAACCCTTTACCACAGAGCTCAAGGCTAGACCATGGCACCAAGTGCCACGTCCAGTCCTGCCTTGAACAGCTCCAGGGACGGCGACTCCACCACCTCCCCGGGCAGCCCATTCCAGTGTCCAATGATTCTCTCAGGGAAGAACTTTCTCCTCACCTCCAGCCTAAATTTCCCCTGGTGCAGCCTGAGGCTGTGTCCTCTTGTTCTGGTGCTGGCCACCTGAG
Source organism: Pogoniulus pusillus (assembly GCF_015220805.1). Taxonomy (NCBI): domain Eukaryota; kingdom Metazoa; phylum Chordata; class Aves; order Piciformes; family Lybiidae; genus Pogoniulus; species Pogoniulus pusillus. The sequence continues at coordinate 724,362 of NC_087290.1, read as the reverse complement.
AGAAGAGAGCAACCTCCTCCTGGCCACAACCTCCCCTCAGGTAGTTGTAGACAGCAATAAGGTCACCCCTGAGCCTCCTCTTCTCCAGGCTAAACAATCCCAGCTCCCTCAGCCTCTCCTTGTAGGGCTGTGCTCAAGGCCTCTCCCCAGCCTCGTTGCCCTTCTCTGGACACACTCAAGCATCTCAATGTCCCTCCTAAACTGGGGGCCCAGAACTGAACACAGCACTCAAGGTGTGGTCTAACCAGTGCAGAGTCCAGGGGCAGAATGACCTCCCTGCTCCTGCTGGCCACACCATTCCTGAGGCAGGCCAGGATGCCACTGGCTCTCTTGGCCACCTGGGCACACTGCTGGCTCATGTTCAGGTGGGTATCAATCAGCACCCCCAGATCCCTCTCTGTCTGGCTGCTCTCAGCCACTCAAACCCCAGCCTGTACCTCTGCGTGGGGTTGTTGTGGCCAAAGTGCAGCACCCTGCACTTGGAGCTATTGAATGCCATCCCCTTGGACTCTGCCCATCTGTCCAGGCGGTCAAGGTCCTGCTGCAGAGCCCTTCTGCCCTCCAACCCAGCCACATCTGCCCCCAGCTTGGTGTTATCTGCAAACTTGCTGTGTCACACATTGAAATCATCCTCCCAGGTAACAAGCAAAAGGACAGCAGGAAATGGCCCCAAGTTGCACCAGGGGAGGTTTAGGTTGGACATGAGGACCAATTTCTTCCCCTGGCACAGGCTGCCCAGGACAGTGGTGGAGTCCACATCCCTGGAGGGGTTGCAAAGCCCTGGAGATGTGATGCTGAGGGCCATGGTTCAGTGGTGCCCTGGCAGTGCTGGGCTAGTGGCTGGACTGGATAAGCTGAGAGGTTTCTTCCAACCAAACTGATTCTGTGACTCTCTTTCTTTGTAGAATAGAACAGTCCCATTTGGAAGGGACCTCCAATGACCATCCAGTCCAACTGCCAATTGGTTTCTTGCCAGAATGGTAAGAATGAAATCCAGATGAAGAGTTTCACACACAGCACACACTGTGCCTCCTCCTGCTGCCTCTGTGAGAAGGCAAACTATAGCCACAAAGATATGCAAACTAGGATCAAAGAGAAGAGACAGCAGTCATGGATAAGAGCTAGGGAGAATGAGGGAACCAAACTTCCGAGTCAGAGGATACACCATAGCTGTTACTGGCATCTAAAGCGCATTACAGACTGTCCAGAGTCCAGCCAGCAGAGACCCAAAAGACACAGGACTTGCCAGCAGTGCCCCTTTTTCTGCAGGCCACACAAGAGCTCAGCCACAGCACTGTTAGTGAGCAGAACTGAAAGGCAGTGAGGCTGGAGGGAGGTCTGGAGCACAGGGCCTCGAGGAGCGGCTGAGCGAGCTGGGAGCACCCAGCCTGGGGAAGTGGAGGCTGAGGGTGACCTCTCTACAACTCCCTGTGAAAAGAGGTTGGAACCAGCTGGGGCCCAGCCTCTTCCCCCAGGTAAAAAGTGACAGGGTGAGAGGAAATGGCCTCAAGTTGCCCCAGGGGAGATTCATGTGGGATAATAGGAAACATTTATTCAGGGAAAGGGCCACCAGGCAGGGGCCCAGGCTGCCCAGGGCAGCACCAGAGCCACCATCCTCGGGGCTGCTGGAAAGCCTAGGGCCAGCCTAAGGGTTGTGTGGAGGGAGATGCTAGGTTATGGCTGGACTGGACAACCTTAAAGGCTTTTCCAAGCAGGCAGCTCTGTGACTCTGTGGAAAGCTTCTCTGCTTCCTGCAAGGGTTTTGTTGCCCTGCACTTCTACAAAGAGACACTCGTGGTGCAGCCTCCTCTGTCAGCTCTGAGTCACAATAAAAGTTGATGGCTACTCCTTAGCTCTTCCAACCCTCCCCACCCCGGAAACAGGGAAGCATTTCAGCTAACAGCAAACAGGAGAGAGCAGGGCTAGAGAAGAGCCTGATTACTGCACCCAGACCAACAGCAGCTCCCAACACAGCCCCAGAGCTATCACATCCCTGTCTGGATCAATCCACACTGAGGTGCCATCAAGTCACACAGGAATCTGTGCCAGAAGAAGGGATTTAACGAACATTTCACATCACATGAACAGCAGAGGCTCAAACCAGGAGCAGCAAACCCAGGGCTGTGCTGCAGTGCAGGCTTTGTGCAGGGCTGCGCTGGTTTTTCACAGGGTCACAGCATTCAGAGCCATGGCAAGAGCTGGAGAGCCAAGGAACACAGGATCACAGAATCCCAGCATGCTGGAGGTTGGAAGGCACCTCTGGGGATCATCCAGGCCAACATCCTGCTCAAGCAGGGCACCCACAGCAGCTTGCCCAGCAGCACAGTGCCATGGGGGGCTTAGGAAGCTCTCCACACAAGGACACTCCACAGCCTCTCTGGGCAGCCTGCTCCAGACCTTCAGCACCCTCACAACAAACAACTTGCTTCTCCTCTGCACATCCAACCTCCTGGGGTCCTCTTTGTGCCTACACATTGCTGACATTCATCCTTGTCCACTGACAAGAGTCTGGCCCCAGCCTCTTGCCCCTCACAGCTCCTTTAGCTCTTGCTGAGCATTGCTCAGATGCCCTCTGGGGCTGCTCTTCTGCAGGCTCTCAGCCCCAGGGCTCTCAGCCTTTGCTCCTCACAGAGCTGCTCCAGTTCCTTAATAGCCCTGAGAGATGGTGGCAAAGACTGCCCTGAGATGACTGCTGCTCATGAGTGGTGGTGGAAAGGAGGAGAGAACAGCAACTGCTCTGCAGTGCCAGATAAGCAAGGGGCAGCGGTGAGAACGCCACTGCTGAACGCATCCCAGGGGAGCGAGCACATCCCTGCCCAAGTGCAGCAGCTGACCCATTACATCCTCTGCCCCAGCCCAAGTGCACATTAGGGCCTACAGCTGGCTTATAATGAAAATCTGAAGTCATCAGGGCTGTTCTGGCTTTGGTGCTTGTTAAAGATGTTGAACGTCAGCCCAGGTTTGGTCAAAAGGTTACTCAGGTTTTCCAACCGTTCCAGCTCGCAGTTGACCAAAGGTTGATTTAGGGTTTGCTGCCAGAGTGGAGTCACATTTACAGTTCTGCAAGCTGCCCTAAAAAGCCAGGTGAAGATCAGAGTTTCTGCTGATTAAAGACATATATGTGGTACAAAAGCATGTGGACAGGAAAAAGGGTCCTCCCCGGCTCGGGGACCGTGAGGGCTTCAAGGACAAAGCACCAATAAGCAGCCAGCTTCTGCTACACTTCAGCAGAGCAAACCTCTCTTCCTCCTGTCAGCTTCTCACGAGCTAGGAGAGTGGGACTCTCTCTCTCTCTCCTGCTGAAACCAACAAAGACCAAAGCTTAATAGCTGAACTTGTCCCAAAAAAGAGCAGATTCTAGAGCCAAGGTTTATATTGCAGAGTTTATAGCACTCATGGTTGTCCAGGTCTAGGCAACCAGTGCTAAGTGCCAAAGGAAACTTACTCTAGGAAGAAAGGACTCCAGCAGACATCAGCAGAGCCATATGACTGCTCCTTCATGCTCCCAGCAGGCGTGTGAAGGGTCTTGACACAGAATCACAGAATGGGCAGGGCTGGAACAGACCTCAAGGATCACCCAGTTCCAACCCCCCTGCCTCGGGTAGGGACACCTCACACTAGATCAGGTTGCCCAGAGCCTCATCCAGCCTGGCTTTAAAACCTGCAAGGGATGAGGCTTCCACCAGCTCCCTGGGCAACCTGTGCCAGTCTCTCAACACCCTCGTGGTGAAGAACTTCTTCCTAACATCCAGTCTGAATCTCCCCAGTCCTATCACTACCTGACATGCTAAAAAATCCCTCCCCAGCTTCCTTGTAGCCCCCTGCAGATACTGGAAGGCCACAAGAAGGTCACCTGGAAGCCTTCTCCTCTCCAGACTGAACAGCCCCAACTCTCTCAGCCTGTCCTTGCAGCAGAGCAGCTCCAGCCCAGGATCAGACTCATGGCCCTTCTCTGGACACATTCCAACACATTCAGATCTTTCCTGTCACAGAGGCTCCAGAACTGGATGCAGTGCTCCAGGTGGGGTCTCAGCAGAGTGGTGCAGAGGGGCAGAATCCTCTCCCTCGTCCTGCTGGCCACAGTGCTCTTGCTGCAGCCCAGGATACAATTGGATCTCTGGGCTGCAAGTGCACACTGCTGGCTCATGCTGAGCTTCTCATCCACCAGCATCCCCAAGTCCTTTTCTACAGGGACTCCTTTGTAAAGAGCTTTTTATGGTTAGCATCCTAATTACCACTGCTAGGACCCACTCTGCTCCCCCACGACAAGCAGAGGGTAAGAATGCTACTACCTCTGTTCAGACTCAGCACACAGAAACCACCCTGAGCTTCTCACAGAGTGAGAAGAGTTTCTTGTCCTGTGGAGCTAACATGCAGGCAGAAGGAGCCACCCTCATGTTATGTTACACTTAAAGCAGTACTCACCTCTGCATCCCACCTAGAAATAATGGCTTGGTTATGCTCCCACAAGTGCAAGTAGACAGCAGGACAGAACCACCTGACTGGAAAAGACCTTAAGATCATCAAGTCCAACTATAACCTAACATGTCCCCATGCACAACTGTTAGGTCCCTTAGCACCTCACTCAAAAATCTTCTCAGCCCCTCCAGGGGTGGTGACTCCACCACCACCCTGGGCAGCCTGTTCCAGCACCTGATGACCCCTTCAGCAAAAAAGCTCTTCCTAATACCCAATCTGAACCTCCCTTGGTGCAACTTGAGGTCAGTTCTTCTCATCCTACCACTTGGTACCTGGGAGAAGAGGATGGTCCCCACCTGGCTCCAGCTTCTTTTCACAGGGAGCTGTAGAGAGCAATGAGCCTCCTCTTCTGCAGGCTGACCAAGCTCAGTTCCCTCAGCTGTTCCTCACAGAACTCCTGTTCAAGACCCCTCACCAGCCTCATTACCTCGCTCTGGACACACTCCAGCACTTCAGTGTCCTTCTCGGAGTGACAGGCCCAAAACTGAAGCCAGTAGCAGAGGTGCAGGTAGGTCACCCTGGGAGCAGGTACCGCAACTGGAGCATGCTGGGGAGGGCACTGTTGGCTTGAGCTCTGGGGGGCAGCCCTGCAGAGATCACACAAGCCTCTCCCCGCAGCAGCAGCCCTTCTTTACTGGGCTCTGACTTTCTAGAGTGCAAAGCCTCACTGCAGCCTTTGGAGCCACCACCTCACAGGTCCCACAAGCCACATGGATTTATCAACTCCAACAACCAAAAGAGACAAAAACCAGAACCTTTGCTGCTCAAGCACAGGCCTCTGCCACCACAGATGGACAACACCAGCTGACAACAGCAACAGGAGTGCATCTACCACCCAGACTGCCTGAGAGAGAATAAATAATCAACCAAGACACTCCCCCATGTCCATTGCTGTCTCAATGGTACCACAGAGCTTTCTGGAGCTTATCTTGTGGAGAAGTCTCCTTCCAGGAAAGAAGGCCTGACACCTCCAACAGAAACCTCTAGCACTTGACCTGAGGAGCCACAGGTGACAGTCACTGGCAGCAGAAAGCCCACCTATGCTCCTCAAGCATTTAAGCACAGCCCCCTGCACCTTCCACAGGGGCCACACACCAGGCTGCCTTTGCCATCCTGCTGCTCAAGGCATCTGTGACAAACAAACTGAACATCAGATCCTGAATCCTCTTCTCTTCTGGAAACATTCCCAGTCAGGTCAGCTGGGGCTCTGAGCACCCTGCTCTGGCTGCAGATGTCCCTGCTGGCTGCAGGAGGGTTGGACTGGATGACCTTTAAAGGTACCTTCCACCCAAACCATTCTAAGATCCCAGGTGGGCAGCAGAGCCATGGCATCCTGGGCTGCCTCAGGAGCAGTGTGGGCAGCAGGACAAGGGAGGTTCTTCTGCCCCTGTGCTCAGCACTGCTCAGGACACACCTGGAGTGTTGTGTCCAGTTCTGGGCTCCTGAATTGCAGAGAGATGTTGAGGTGCTGGAAGGTGCCCAGAGAAGGGCAGCAAGGCTGGGGAGGGGCCTGGAGCACAGCCCTGTGAGGAGAGGCTGAGGGAGCTGAGGGGGTGCAGCCTGCAGCAGAGCAGGCTCAGGGCAGAGCTCATTGCTGTCTGCAGCTCCCTGCAGGGAGGCTGTAGCCAGGTGGGGTTGGGCTCTGCTGCCAGGCAGTCAGCACCAGAAGAATGGGCCACAGTCTCAAGCTGTGCCAGGGCAGGTCTAGGCTGGGTGTGAGGTGGAAGTTGTTGGCAGAGAGAGTGATTGGCATTGGAATGGGCTGCCCAGGGAGGTGGTGGAGTGGCCATGGCTGGAGGTGTTGCAGCCAAGCCTGGCTGGGGCACTTAGTGCTATGGCCTGGTTGGTTGGGCTGGGCTGGGTGCTGGGTTGGGCTGGCTGAGCTTGGAGGTCATAGAATCGTAGAAGCAACCAGTTTGGAAGAACCTCCAAGATCCCTTCTAACCTGGCTGATTCTATGAGTCTCTGATGCCCTCTGTGCTCATGTCAGGAGTGTTTCACTTACAAGGAAAGAACACAGGCAGGAACTCCTTCAACCAACTCTCAGAATCTTCATGCGCCGGTAAGGACTAGCACATCCAGTCCTGATCCTGTAGTTCTGCACTCCTTCTGCCTTTGGGAGAATTATTGCCCAAATTAATTCAAGCCACTGCTTTGGGCAGCCTGCACCTTCCTCTTCATTTCTGTGGTGACCTTCTGCCGGGTCTGAGTTGGATCATAACTGTGTCCTGCTCTGGAACTCTCAACACAAGAAAGACATGGAACTGCTGGAGGGGGTCCAGAGGCTGGAGAACTTCTCCTGTGGGGACAAGTTGGGAGAGCTGGAACTGTTCAGCCTGGAGAACAGAAGGCTGCAGGGAGACCTCAGAGCAGCCTTCCAGTACTGTGCTAGTTTGAAGCAAGCTGGAATGTTTTGGTAAAAGAACTAGATAACAGGCAGTGAAATGAAAACAATTGATGTCAACTTCTCTCACAGTCTCGCTGAGAGCTCTGGGAAGAAGAAGTAAACTTTCTCCATTTTGTTTCTCACTCTTGCTTTTGCCTTAGACCGAGACACATCTTTCTAACATCACTGCTTTCTAACCTTGCTCCCTAACCTCTTGGCTGCACCTCTCTTCTTCCTGAGAACTGGGGTAAGGTTGAGAGGGCCGGGGGGGGAGGTGTTGGGGTGGTTTGAGAGCCCCTCCTGGGGACTCAGGTTTCTGGGAGGGGAGTTGTGCTTTTGTATTGTTTATCCTTTGTATATTTCTGTATATAACTGTATATAACTGTATATATTGTAAATAGCTGCTTGTAAATTCTGCTAGCTGTAAATAAATTGCTTCATCTATATTCCCAGGGTCCGTCTGAGTTAGCTGGGGCAAATTCAAAAGTGTGGGAGGGGCGGGGTAACCCCCAAACCATCACATTTTTTATTGGCGCTCAACGTGGGGCACGAACCCACGACCCTGAGATTAAGAGTCTCATGCTCTACCGACTGAGCTAGCCGGGCACATAGAGGACAGCTTGTCACATTCTGGTATAATCTGTGCCATAAAGACTATGACTAGAGAGTTTAAGGAAGGTATTGAGAATGGCATTAGAGATGGCATGAAAGAACTGAAGGAGGATCTCAAAAACATTACCAATCTGGTAAAAGATACTGTTCCTGCATCATCTGAACGGGTGCATGTTTCTGCCATCAGGAACAGACGCCTACCTCCTGCAAGGCAATTCCAGCCCAGGAGGAGACAAATTCCACCTAGACAGCAGCAATCACGTGCGTCACTGTGGATACTTCTGCGTGACACATTCGGTGAGAACATGAACAAGTGGGATGGTAAACCTACTTCAGCTCTTTCAAAGAGAGTCAGGGAACTGCAGAGTGGCAGAAACAGAGGCAATAATGCCAGGAAAGTAGCTGTCACTTCTTCAGCTCCCGAGAGCAACTGCAATTGTTCCAACAGTTGCAGTTCCTCTCACTACACCACCAATCACTGTGTACACCCTACATGCCATGTTCAGCATTAGGGGTGCCCTGCCTCCAGCCAGGAGGAGGAAAGGGATAGTGGAGAGAACCGAATCTATTGGAATGTATTCATTAGGTGGCCTGGCAGTTCAAGAGTTCGGAAATACAGGGCTTTAGTTGACACAGGTGCTCAGTGTACTTTGTTGCCATCTAATTGCAAAGGGACAGAGTCCTTTTCTATCTTTGGAATCACTGGTGGATCTCAAGAGTTAACTAAGATACAGGCTGAGATCAGTTTAACTGGTAAAGAGTGGAAGACACATACTATTGTAACTGGTCCTGATGCGCCTTGCATTCTGGGAATTGACTTTTTGAGACAAGGTTGTTTCAAAGATCCTAAGGGTCATAAATGGGCTTTTGGAATAGCATCTGTAGAGATTGAGGATGATAAATTGAAATTGTCTATTAGACCTGAACTTTCTGATGAATCTGCAGTTGTGGGACATCATGACATAGACGACCTGGAAGTGCCAATTGCAACTCAAACTGTTCATCACAGGCAGTACAGAACTAACCGTGACTCTTTGTTGCCCATTCATCAGCTGATTCGTCAACTGGAGAGTCAGGCTGTCATCGAGAAAGCTCATTCACCTTTCAACAGTCCCATCTGGCCTGTGCGTAAACCTACGGGCGATTGGAGACTGACAGTTGACTTTCGTGCCCTCAACGAGGTGACGCCACCCATGAGTGCAGCTGTGCCGGACATGCTGGAACTCCAGTACGAGCTGGAATCGAAGGAGGCTAAGTGGTATGCAACCATAGACATTGCTAATGCTTTCTTCTCTATTCCCATAGCAAAGGAGTGCAGGCCCCAGTTTGCATTCACCTGGAGAGGAATCCAGTATCAGTTCAACCGTTTGCCTCAGGGGTGGAAACACAGCTCAACCATCTGTCATTCAGTCATCCACAATGCACTGGAGAAAGGTAAAGCTCCAGAGCACATCCAGTACATCGACGACATCATTGTGTGGGGCCAAACTGCTGAGGAAGTCTTCAAGAAAGGTAACAAAATCATTGACATTCTGTTGCAAGCATGTTTTGCCATTAAGAGAGACAAGGTCAAAGGACCTGCCAGAGAAATTCAGTTTCTGGGAGTGCGGTGGCAGGATGGTCGCCGTTACATTCCTCAGGATGTGATCAACAAAGTCTCTACCATGGCAGTTCCCACCAGTAAGAAGGACACTCTTTCCTTGGTGTGGTGGGATTTTGGAGACTACACATTCCTGGTTTTAGTCAGATTGTCAAACCTCTGCACGATGTGACTCGTAAGAGAAACAATTTCGAGTGGGGGCCTGAACAACAAGCAGCCTTTGATCAGATCAAACGAGAAATAGTCCATGCAGTGGGCTTGGGACCTGTGAGATCTGGTCTGGACATTAAGAACATTCTGTACATGGCTGCCAGTGACAATGGTCCAACTTGGAGTCTTTGGCAGAGAGCTCCAAATGAGACACGTGGTCGTCCACTTGGTTTCTGGGGACGTTGTTACAGAGGTTCAGAAACAAATTATACTGCAACTGAGAAAGAGATTCTAGCAGCCTATGAGGGAGTGAAAGCAGCTTCTGAAGTGATTGGAACTGAGTCACAATTGCTTTTAGCTCCTAGACTGCCAGTTCTTAACTGGATGTTCAAGGGCAAAAGTTCATCACCACATCATGCCACAGATGCAACCTGGTCTACATGGATGGCTTTGATAACCCAACGAGCACGAATGGGTAATCTTGACCGACCTGGTCTGGTGGAGGTGATCACCAACTGGCCGGAAGGCACAGACTGTTCCAAACCTCCAGAGGAGAAAATAACTCGTGCTGAGGAAGCTCCTCCCTATGGTGATCTCTCTGATCAGGAAAAGAACTATGCTTTGTTCACAGACGGTTCCTGTTGTCTTGTTGGGAACAAGCGAAGATGGAAGTCAGCAGTCTGGAGTCCAACCAGGAGAGTTACCGAAACGAAAGATGGCGAAGGAGAATCCAGTCAGTTCGCTGAGGTAAAAGCTGTTCAACTTGCTCTTGATGTGGCTGAACAAGAGAATTGGCCTATCCTTTACCTCTACACCGACTTGTGGATGGTAGCCAATGCTCTATGGGGTTGGCTGAAGGACTGGAAGAAGAATGGTTGGCAGAGGAAAGGAAAGCCTATTTGGTGTGCTGATCTATGGCAGGACATTGACGCACGGCTGGAGAAAATTCCAGTGAAGGTGCAGCACGTAGATGCACACATGCCTAAGAGCAGAGCCACTGAGGAACATCAACATAACCAGAAGGCAGACCAAGCTGCTAAGATTGCTCAAGTTGATACCAACTCTGAACTTGACATTGACCTTGATTGGAAACACCGAGGTGAGCTGTTCCTAGCTCGGTGGGCCCATGACTCATCTGGACATCAAGGCAGAGATGAAACATACCGATGGGCTCGTGATAGGTCAATTGACTTGTCCATGGATGCTATCACCCAAGTCATCTATGACTGTGACATTTGTGCTGCTATTAAGCAGGCTAAGCGAATCAAGCCCTTATGGTATGGTGAGAGATGGTCAAAGTACAAGTATGGAGAAGCCTGGCAGATTGACTACATCACTTTACCTCGATCTCGTTCTGGCAAGCAGTATGTGCTAACGATGGTAGAAGCCAGCACTGGATGGTTGGAAACCTATCCAGTTCCACATGCTACTGCACATAACACCATTCTTGGCCTGGAGAGACAGATCATGTGGAGACATGGAACTCCAGAGAGAATTGAGTCAGACAATGGCGCTCACTTCAAGAACAATCTTGTGAAAAACTGGGCCAAAGAGCATGGTATTGAATGGATCTATCACATACCCTACTATGCACCAGCTTCAGGGAAGATTGAGCGCTACAACGGTTTGCTGAAAACCACCCTAAAAGCCATGGGGGGTGGAACTCTGAAAAACTGGGACAAACATTTAGCACAAGCTACCTGGTTGGTAAATAGTAGAGGTTCAGTAAACAGAGCAGGACCTGCACAATCAGATTTGGTCCAAACAGTAGACGGTGATAAAGTTCCTGTTGTAGGTGAAAAGAATCTGTTAGGGAAAACTGTTTGGGTATTTTCTCCTTCGGGCGAAGGGAAACCTGTCCGAGGGGTGGTTTCTGCCGAAGGTCCTGGTCATACATACTGGGTAATGCAGGAGAATGGTGAAATCCAGTGTATTCCACAGAGAAATCTAACCTTAGCTGAGAGACTTTAAATTCAAGCTGTTAGGAGTTTTCTGTTCTAGGTAACATCGGCGCCCAACGCTGAGAGAATCTACGATAGAATCTACAGTACGTGAGCATGAACCCAATATCACCTGGGAGTCCCTGTTCTGAGCTTTTGAATCACCTACATCTGATTGAAGTGTGAACTGAACTTGTATATATTGTTTTATTGCAAATATTGGTTTAGATTAGATTAGATAATTCTCAGCGATACTCTGAGCGAAGTAGACAAGGGGTGGATTGTGCTAGTTTGAAGCAAGCTGGAATGTTTTGGTAAAAGAACTAGATAACAGGCAGTGAAGTGAAAACAATTGATGTCAACTTCTCTCACAGTCTCGCTGAGAGCTCTGGGAAGAAGAAGTAAACTTTCTCCATTTTGTTTCTCACTCTTGCTTTTGCCTTAGACCGAGACACATCTTTCTAACATCACTGCTTTCTAACCTTGCTCCCTAACCTCTTGGCTGCACCTCTCTTCTTCCTGAGAACTGGGGTAAGGTTGAGGGGGCCGGGGAGGGAGGTGTTGGGGTGGTTTGAGAGCCCCTCCTGGGGACTCAGGTTTCTGGGAGGGGAGTTGTGCTTTTGTATTGTTTATCTTTTGTATATTTCTGTATATAATTGTATATAAGTGTATATATTGTAAATAGCTGCTTGTAAATTCTGCTAGCTGTAAATAAATTGCTTCATCTATATTCCCAGGGTCCGTCTGAGTTAGCTGGGGCAAATTCAAAAGTGTGGGAGGGGCAGGGTAACCCCCAAACCATCACACAGTACCCAAAAGGGCTGCAGGAGAGCTGGGGAGGGACTTTAGACAAGGGCTGGGAGTGACAGGAGGAGAGACAATGACTTTGAGATGGGAGAGAGGAGAGCGAGAGTGGAGAGGAGTAAGAAATTGTTGAGAGTGAGGGTGAGGAGACACTGGGACAGGTTGCTCAGGGAGGCTGTGGATGTCTCCTCCCTGGAGGTGTTAAACACCAGCCTGGATGAGGCCTTGAGCAACCTGTGCTGGTGGGAGGTGTCCCTGCCCATGGCAGGGCATTGGGAATGGATAATCTTTAAGACCCCTTTCAGCAGCAGTAGAGCAGCAGAGCAGCAGAGCAGCAGCAGCAGCAGCCCATCCGTGTCACTGCAAGGCTCAGCCAACAGCAGCTGCACCTCCTGTGCCTCAGCTGCTGGCAGGAGCGAGCGGCCGGGCAGGGTGTTGCAGTGGGGCGCAGATGTGAGATGCGTTTGCACCCGCACACGGCGCTGCTGCTGCTGCCTCTCCTGCGTGCTGCAGCCACTCCCTGCAGGTGAAACACCTGTGCCTGCCAGCGACCGCTCAGCCAGAGACACGCAGCCCTGCGCAGGAGCCCCCCGGGCCGGGACTGAGCCTGCCTTCATTGCAGAACAGAGCTGGAGACAGCTGCTCGCCAGAAACCCAGACTCCAGCCAGCAAGTCCCTCCAGGCTCACTTGGAAAGGCCTTGGAACCTCATTGCTGTGTGCCTGCTGGGCTCAAAATGAGATACAAACTTGCATGTTACTTGTGGATTTGGAAGCACTATCCAAGAGGGAGAGAAATCAGGAGCAAGAAGCACATGTTATGAGTCCAGAGGAAAATGGATCAGTCTTTAACGAACTTCATGATAGATTTCCACAGAGCCATTCCTTAATGCCCTTCCTGCCTCAGTGCTTGAGGGACCCAGCATGGCCTGTTTGCATGCTGATGTCTCGCTCTTGCACAGCTTGATGAAGTCTTTCATTAACTGTTGTTCAAAATGCAGCTCACCATGGAACCCCAGAGCCCAGCAGGGTGGGGCTGCAAGGGACCTCTGCAGAGGTCCAACCCCTGCTCAAGCAGGGCACCCACAGCAGCTTGCCCAGCAGCACAGTGCCAGGGGGGCAGGAAGCTCTCCACACAAAGACACTCCACAGCCTCTCTGGGCAGCCTGCTCCAGGCCTCCAGCACACTCACAACAAACAACTTGCTCCTTCTCTTCACATGCAAACTCCTGGGGTCCACTTTGTGCCCCTTGCTGCCCCTTCTCCTGTCCCTGGGCACCACTGACAAGAGTCTGGCCACAGCCTCTTGCTCCCCACAGCTCCTTCAGCTCTTGCTGAGCATTGCTCAGATGCCCTCTGAGGCTGCTCTCCTGCAGACTCTCAGCCCCAGGGCTCTCAGCCTTTGCTCCTCCCAGAGCTGCTCCAGGCCCCTCAGCAGCTTTGCAGCCTGCCCTGGACTCTCTCCAGCACTTCCCTGGCTCTCTTAACTGGGGAGTCAGAGCTGGACCCTAGGACAGAGCAGAGGGACAAGAGAACCTCCCTTGCCCTCCTGGCCACACTCTTATTCATGCACCCCCAGACACCATTTACCTTCTTGGCTATGGGGACCCATGGCTGGGTCCTGGGGAACTCACTGTCCCCAGAGCAGGGCAAACACTGAGGAGCAGGGCAAACACTGAGGAGCCAAGACCACAGGGCTCAGTGAAGAGCAGTGAGGGGCAGCTGCACATGAGTGAAGCCCTAACAAGGCTGCAGTCACTGAAGTGCTGAACGCTGCCCTCTGGGGACCATCAGGACGTGCAGAGAGCTCTCTGCAGAACCGATTCCAGTGTCTCCTCAGAAGCAGCCTCATGGCTGCACAGGCATTGAACACTGCACCTGCTCTGGGCATCTGTGACACCACAACTCAGAGTGGCATTTCCCCTGAGCTCTGAGATCTTCACCCCACTGCCTCCCATGAACCCCATTCCCTCCCCTGGGACCTTGCTCCCTTCAGAATCTCCTGCCAGTTAAAATCTGTGCATTTCATTGCTCCTGCCTCCGTGACTGCTCCTGACCACCTCCCACTCTGTGGCTTTGTGCCCCACTCTACACTTCCCTCAAGATTTGGTCCTAGCCTGACAGGTATTCCCAGTGCTGCTCAGCCTGTGAGACACAGATTTATAGACTCCTAAAAGCATTGGGGTTGGAAGGAACCTCAAAGCTCATCTAGTTTCAACCCCCCTGCCATGAGCAGGGACACCTCCCACTAGCCCAGGCTGCTCAAGGCCTCATCTGCTGAGGGAGCTCTCCCCACTCCTTTTTGTTTCCCTTTCAATATCAAGAAAGTGAGTAAGAATGAAGTCCAGGATTCAGCAGCATGAGAGCTCGATGCCTACTGCTTGCTTTCGCCCTGAAGTCCTCCACAAAACATGAAACCAGTCTCAAATTTCTCTGGCAAATCCACTTCTGTTCTACTCCTGGGCTTGCAAGGTCACTTCCATCCACATCTGAGTTCCTTGCAATCCCATTTCCACAAGGCAAAGCATCCCAGAATAGTTGTAAAACTTGTAGTGCAGTTAGGTCCCCAGTTCTTCTCTGCCTAAAGAGGGCTTTTGTGTGGACGAGGCTTGCTCAGGCACTGCACTTGCATGAGCTCTTCATCATGTTGATGTTTTTGAGCTGCCCCCAGCTGGAATTAGCTAAAACAGAACCTCAGAATGCCTCAGGTTGGAAGGGACCTCAGAGGTCATCTACTGCAGTCTCCCTGCCTGGGCTGCCCAAGGCCTCATCCAGCCTGGCCTTGATCACCTCCAGGCAGCAGCAGCCACAGCCTCCCTGGGCAGCCTCTGCCAGGCTCTCAGCACCCTCACACTGAACAACTTCTTCCTCAGCTCCAGTCTAACCCTGCTCTGCCTCAGCTCCAAACCATTCCCCCTTGGCCTGTCTCAGACACCCTCATGAGAAGTCTCTCTGCAGCCTTCCTGCAGGATCCCCTCAGGCACTGGCAGCAGCTTTGAGGTCCCCCTGGAGCCTTCTCCTCTGCAGGCTGCACACCCCCAGCTCCCTCAGCCTGTGCTCACAGCAGAGCTGCTTCAGCTGTGGATCATCTTTGTGTCCTCCTCTGGACTTACTCCAACAGTTCCATATCCTTCCTCTGCTGGGGACAGCAGAACAGGACACAGCACTGGAGGTGAGGTCTCACCTGGTGGCAGGTAACACCAATGCCATTATCCCAGTTGCACTGTAACCTACATTTACCAAGGACAAGAGTCCCTCAAGCAGTAGCAGGAATTTCCCCCTCTGCCTTGTCCCAGAGCTTGGCTCCAGCTCAGCTTGCTGCCAACTGCACTGCTCCCTGGATACTCTACAGCCTCCTTCAGCCTTTCTCCTTTGTCTCCCAACACCTTCTCAACACCTACAGCCACAAGCAGCTTGCCCTGTCAGCAGCTTTGGTTAAAATTGAGGAAGCTCTTCACAAGGTCTATTGGCCTGGCTGGCTGCTCTCTGGGAAGTCTCCCATTCTAAGGGATTTCCTTTACTCTCACATCTCCAAACCTCAGCAGCATGAGATATTCCTCCACCACTCATGCAGTGACAAGTCACTGTTAGAACAGCTCTGCAAGGGAATCTTAGAATTCATGGCATGCTGAGGTCTCCCCTGTTCTGCTGGAGAGGGTCCACAGGAGGCAATGAAGATGCTCAGAGGGATGGAGAATGTCCCCTGTGGGAACAGACTGGGAGAGTTGGAGCTGTTCAGCCTGGAGAAGCTCCAGAGAGACCTCAGAGCAGCCTTCCAGTACCTGAAGGGGCTGCAGGAGCAGCCACAGAGGTTATCAACACCACAAAGCTTCTCTACAGAGCACAGTGGTTTGCTGGTAGCTAAGAAGCATGGGGCACTGTGGGAGTGCAGCTCTGCTGATCGAGCAAAGGTAACAGCTGCAGGCATTTAGCACTCCAAATATGTTGACACTAGGTACTGGAAAAAATTCTCCCTGTTCAGATCAAAAAGGTCCCAAAAAATGGAAATACTCAGATGCTGAAATGCAGTGGCAAAAGCTTTGGAAATCAGACAAGGATTCGTTGGGATTTGGGCTGGTTTTGTTTTGCCTGAAGAGAAGATGAGGATGCAGGAACTGCTCAAGCAGTCAGCCAGGGCTGATGCCAGAATGCACCCTCAGCAGGCTGCTGCTGCTGCTTCCAACAGTGAGCACACGCTGCAGGAACTCCTCAGCAGAGTGGATCAGGGTGGCACATGTGGTGCCTGAACGGTCAGCACGGTGATGGCAGTGGATAGGAATCGTGTGAGACATTGCAGAGTGCTGTGGGAAACTTCTGGTGGACCTTCTGTCCCTTCTGTCATCAGAACATCTTCAAGGCACAGAACAGGTTGGGTTGGAAGGGACCTTAAAGTTTATCCAGTTCCAACCCCATGCCATGGGCAGGGACACCTCCCACCAGCACAGGTTGCTCAAGGCCTCATCCAACCTGGCCCTGAACACCTCCAGGCAGGGGGCATCCACAGCCTCTCTGGGCAGCCTGTGCCAGTGTCTGCACACCCTCACTGTCAATAATTTCTTCCTCATCTCCAGTTCCAGTCCAATGTCTCTCATCCTGTCACTTCCAGCCCTTGTCAAAAGTCCCCCCTCAACTTTCCTGTAACCCTCTTCAGATATTGGAAGATCACCCTAAGGTCTCCCTGGAGCAGGAGGAGGAGCAGGAGTTGTTTGCTGTGGAAGAAAATACCAGGGTAGATACCAACCCACACCTGTGAGCTCTGGGTGCAGACACAACATAGCTCAGAAAGCTGCTTTCATGGATTAGGCTGCCCAGAGAGGTGGGAGCTGCCCCACCCCTGGCACCACTGCAGGTGAGGTTGTTGGAGGGTCTGAGCAACCTGCTCTAGGTGGGGATGTCCCTGCTGGCTGCAGGAGGTTGGACTGAATGACCTCTAAGGGTCCCTTCCCAGCCAAAGCAGTCTGGGATTCTCTGACCAGCAGTGACCGAGATGTCTTAATGGTTCTCGACAGTTTTGAAGGGAGGTTCCAGGGCCAGTGATCACATTGTACTGCTTCCTCCCTAGCTGCACAACTGCCAGAACATTCAGGCTGCACTTCCCAGTCTGCAGCACACCCGCACATAGTTCACTGATCACAGCTAACAGACATTACACCTTGGGATGAGCAGGTAGCAAGTTTGCTACATGGCACTGAAGCACAAATGCACCAAGGCGGAAGGGACTCCTGAAGGCATCTTGTCCAACTCCCCTGCAGCCAGCAGAGACATCTCCAGCTAGAGCATGTTGCTCAGGGGCAACCCGGAATGTCTCCAGGGATGGGGCCTCGACCACCTCCCCGGGCAGCCTGTTCCAGTGTCTTGCTCCCCTCACTGTGCAGATCTTCCTCCTGCTGTCCAAACTAAATCTCCTCTACTCCAGTTTCAAACCATCACTCCTCAGCCTGGCACTGGGAACAGCTCTCCAACAACCCTCCTCTAGGTGCCCTTCAGGTACTGGAAGGCTGCTCTAGGGTCTCCCTGCAGCCTTCTCTTCTCCAGGCCCAGCTCCCTCAGCCTATCCCCACAGCAGAAGCTCTCCAGCCCTCTGACCATTGTGGCCTCTGGCCCCACTAAAGCAGGTCCATGCCCTTCCTGTGTTGCAGCCTCCAGAGCTGCACACAGCACTCAGCTGAGCTCTCCCCAGAGCAAGGCAGAGGGGCAGGATCCCTTCTCTCCATCTCTGGACACACTGCTTTGGATGCAGCCCAGGCTGCCCTTGGCCTTCCGGGCTGCCAGTGCCCACTGCTGGCTCCTGTCCAGCTTCTCACCCACCAGCACCCCCAAATCCTTTTCTCTAGCAACAGCCCTTGGTGCCCTGTCACACGATTCAGCACAAACGATGCTGTGAGGAACTTTAGAGCAAATGGGAGCTGGTGAGTTGGGACTGCTTCAACAGCCTGACTGCACAATCTGAGCAGAGCTGCAAACCTCAGGACTCCCAGGAAATTCATTCCTGGGCAGCCTGTTCCAGTCTCTCCCCACCCTCACTCTCAACAGTTTCTTCCTCCTCTCCACTGTCAATCTCTCCTCTCCCAGCTCAAAGCCATTGTCCCTCCTCCTGTCACCCCCAGCCCTTATCACAAGTCCCTCCCCAACTCTCCTGGAGCCCCTTCACGTTCTGGAAGGCTGCTCTAGGGTCTCCTTGGAGTCTTCTCCAGGCTGAACAGCCCCAACTCTCCCAACCTATCACTATAGAAGAGGACAGGCTGAACTGTGTGACTTGGAAACAGAGGTTCAAAATGAGAGCACCTTCCACCAAAAGAATCACTGAGCAGAGAACTGCGTCAGTGCTGGAAGCTTTGGCTTTGAGTTGGGCTCTGCTGAAGAGGGAAAACATGGTGCTAGGGTTTAGCAGCCACAGGAACAGAGAGAGATGTCCCTTTGCTCCCTCTGCCTTCTCTTATGCCTTCTGGCACTGGGGGCAAGCTGGAAGCAGCGCAGAGCTCTGCCACTCACTGCGTGTGACATGTAGGCTTGTTTCCAGTGGGTGGCCGTGAGGAAGAAGGAGAAACAAGTATCTGACAAAGAGAAAGGTCTCCCATGAGCTCAGTTCCTGAAGAGAGGCACTGTGATGTTATGGAAAATGCTATCCAAAATCTTCACACAGATCAACATTTTAATGCTTCACAGGGAAGCAAACCCAGACCTGGAGAAGTGAGGTCCCACCAACAAAGCCCACTGTGAAAGCCCTTCCTTCTAGAGACCTTGACTGGGCTTTCAAACTTCCAGGTCTCTAGCTTTGGTGTCCATTCCATCACATTTTGGTCATAACTGCATTTGCCAGCTTAAGATTTTTATGGCAGCATTGGTCTGCATCTCTCCCCCTGCCAGCAAGAAACTTTGTGAGCAATCAGTTAAAAAAAGGAGGGACTTTTTTGTACTCTGTCCTAGTGAAAGTCCTAATTTTGTGATGCTGATTTGAATATTGGAAGCAAATGGGAATCTAAGAGGTGAAAAACAACAGGATGGAGATGTGCTAACAGTAGTTATTACGAGTAGACAAAAATATTGCAAGCCCTGACACGGGGGAGAGGGAAGAGAAAAAGGAAAAGGGAGCTTGGAATTGCAATGGCATCACTTGAAAGGTGCTGAGGTTACTTTTGGAGCTGCTCCTTGCTGTCTCCCATCAATCTGCTTCTGGGGTAAATAAGATATTGGCTATTGGCCATTGTCCCAGATCCAAGCAACACAAATAAATATGAAACAATTCTGTGTTAGAGCTGTGAAGTGAAATTAGACCTTGCCTAGCTGAACAGCTCCAGGGAAGTGCTGAGCCCCTGAACTTGTTAGGGACACTTTTCTTCTCCCAAGAGCTTGCACTTGCCTTTGAACCTTCAGCCATACAGAAAAAAGCCTAAGTGGAAATGTCAGCATCATCTTGGATTCAAATCAATCAGCTTGATGCATGATTGCCATAGCCAAGGCACTTCACCTCTGCACTGCCCTCCTCCATATGTTCTTTCCATCAGCAGTCAGCAGGCTGGGTGGCTCAGTGCATTCATTTCCTGCCCAGGCTTGGGCTCCACTTTAAATAAAACAAAACAACACAAACCCTGAAACTGAAAATAAGAAGTTAGCATCTAGTGACAGTTAAACTCCCCAGACTTGTTTGTATCAAGTCTCTTTCCCCAGCCCAGAAAGCTGCAAGAACCTCTTTGGGAAGCGCAGCTGCACCTGGTGATCCTTAAGGACCGACTCGAGCAGCTGGGCACCATCCCACCACAGCACTCCAGCCCTCAGAGACCTTTCAAACGCTGACATGCCTTGCTGCGAGGGCAGAGCAGGGAAGGGAAGCAGGCAGAGCCCCAGGCCGTGTCAACTTGCAAAAGGAAGCAGGGTGGAAGCAGCCTCCCCCACCTCACAAAATCCACAGCACAACCTTCGCCCTCCCGGTGCTGGGCTTCCTCCAGGCCGTTCTGCTCTCCAGCAGCTACAGCGCAAGAGAAACTGAATGCAAACAATGTGCAGCCTTCAGCACCGGCTCAGATGCCTGCCAGCCAAGTGGGCACCTCCTCAAGCTAAACTCATCGGGCAGGCTCGAACTGCAGCTAGCAGCTTGCCGTGTCAGGGCACAGGACGCTGCTGGGGGAGGGCAGGTTTGTCCCTGGACAGCCAGCACTCACTGGGACAGAGAAAGGGTTGGGCTGGGCAAAGCCTCTGAGATGCTCCAGTCCAACCAGTCACACAACACCACTATGACCACTAAGCCATCTCCCCATGTGCCATGGCCACAAGGCTCTGGAACACCTTCAGGGATGTGGACTCCTCCACCTCCCTGGGCAGCCTGTGCCAATCTTTGACCACTTCTGCAGCAAAGAAAATTTTCCTCCTCTCCAACCCAATCCTGCCCTAGCACAATTCCAGGCCATTGCCTCTCCTATCACCTGGTACCAGGCAGAAGAGCCCAACCTCCACCTGGCTCCCACCTCCTCTCAGGGAGCTTCAGAGAGCAATGAGCTCTGCCCTCAGCCTCCTCTTATCCAGGCTGAACACCTCCAGCTCCCTCAGCTGCTCCTCCCCAGCTCTGTTCTCCAGACCCTTCCCCAGCTTTGTTGCCCTTCTCACCAGGAGTCTGTCCGACTCTGAGGCTAGACATCCATACTGGCCTGTTCCCTCTAACAAGAGAAAAGCTGAGCTGCCAGCTGGGAGGTAACAAGCAGGGCAGACAAGAAGTCCACATGTCAGTAATAGCTGCACTGCAGCCTTTGAGTGACTGCAAGTCCTTTGACTTGGTTTGCCCTCCCCCCAGCCTATCTTCCTCATAAAATGCTTAAAGATTTCAATGGGCAAGGGAGGCTCCAGGAGGGCACAGCTAGCCAAAATATTCCATCCCAACAGGTCACAGTGGCTCCCCCAAAGACAGTGCTCCAGAACAGCACCAGAAAGGAGCAAGCATCAGCTCTGCTCTCTTGGGATGAAAGAACGAATCCATTGGTAGGATCTCTCAGGCCTCAAGATGCATCCCTGGAAGCTGGATGCGGCCTTGAGCAAGGTGTTCTAGTGTGAGGTGTCCTTGCCATGGCAGGGGGTTAGAACTGGATGGTTTTTAAGGCCTCTTCCAGCCTGAAGCATTCTGTGATTGCATGCAGAGAGCAGCAGCAGGCTGAAGAGGGGAGGCTGCAGCTATGCCCATGCACACACAGCTCCCCAGACCACTCTGCCTGCCAGACCAGGGCACTGCCTCCTGCCTTACTCTGTCCTACTCAGGAAAATGCAAGCAGGGCCCACTGGGAAAGATGTCCCTGAAAGAGGATGTGGAAGCTGAAGCTCAGCATAGGAAGTGCTCTGCTGACACATGGAGCAGCAGCATGAGGGTTTGGTGTTTGCCACACAGCAAGGAGGCAAGTGGCAAACAGTGCAGCCCCCAGCTGCCTTCACTCCTGCCTGCCTCACAGCTTCCCAAGCACCAGCTGCACGTACAAGTGACATCAAGCATTGAGGAGAAATCTAATCGGTACCCAAACCCCCAGAGATGAAAGAGTTTGGAGGTTCTGCCCTGCTGAGTCACGGTGGCTTCACAGCCACACTGCTTGTGTTTGCCTTCAGTTGTTCTCTGACTCTTTTTCTGCTGTCTCCAGGACGTAGGCATCCTACCCTCAGAGGAGCTGAATGCGTAGTAGAAGAGCTTGCAGCAAGGAGGGAGTACAAAGTATCAGGCTGCCAAAAACTCCTAAAAAGCCCTCTCTGGGGCCTGCTCTCCTTACAAGCCCAAGGGACACTGAGGCTAAGCACTAACCAAAGGAGGGAGTCAATTCTTCAGCTTGAGAAGTGCTGCCTCGAGGAGCTGTGCACACCACCCGCGTCCATGCTGCTGCTGCAAGCCCAGGGGCACAAACCTGTCCTACTAAACCAGGGTCTTTCTGCTTGGGTGTCTTCCTCCTTTCACGAGCCCAGGCCTGGCAGCAGCGCCAGATGTTTTACAGAGGGGGAAGGAAAGGTACAGAGGATCTCACAGATGAAAGCAGGAGCTTGCTGCTGGCTTTCTGCTCACACTGCAGCCTCTGTCCAAGCCCAGCAGAACAGTTGCACCTTGAAAACTGACTGCATAAAGTTGTCACCTCGTTCGGCAGCCCTGCTGCCTTTCCCAGGCGAGCTTGTGTCGGCTTCTCCCTCCCCCGCAGCCTGCCGCCGCAGCCCCGGCACCGTGGGGGGAGCTGGGCTCTGCTTTCCTCCGGCAGCACTGCTGAGCTGCAGCTACTCACGCTTGCCCGAAGCCCCAGGCACAGCCGTGCTGCTCACACAGGCTCCTCGACTTCCCGCTCAGATCCTCAGCCAGGCTGAGCTGCAGCTGCTCTGGAAGCAGCATCCCTCTCCCCTGCAGTGACAGGGGAAAAGCCAAGCCGTGCACAGCAGCTCCTCCTGCCCAGGCTTGCTGCTTTCAGCAGCATGCTAAAATGCAAAGCTCTCTCCTGCAGGCTGCAATTTCAGGCAGCTTTGCTACTTGAAGACTTTCCTTGAGCTTCTGGGAAGCTGTTGTCTCTCCAGCAGCCTGAAGCCACTGCTCCCTGCAGCCACCCTTCTTTGTGAGTGTAAGCAGACAACTTCCCAGTCAGGAACTTGCCTGAATTGTGTGTGCAGCACCAAGATACCACAGTGTGAAGGAAATCAGAGACACCTACAAACAGCTAGAGGTGTATTAGAGATGTTGGACTCCCCCAGTGAGCCTTCAGCAGCCAACAGATGCAGGCTGTTGACCCGATGCAAACAGAAAACCCAAGACTTAGGTTCTGCCCCACTCATAATCCAGGAACACTCATGACAGCCTCAGCAGATGTCCTAAGGCCTAAACCTGAAACTCAAGTGACTTATTTCAGAGCCCCAGAAGCACCAGTTAAGGCAGAAAACATCAGGAAGGAAAATGCAAACCCTGTCCTTTTTGTGCACCAGGGTGACAAAGAGAAAAGGCTCTGGAGAGGCTCTGTTTTCCTCCATGTGACAGACCAGACCCCAAACCCAGAACTGAGATTTCAGCACTGTGCAACCTCGATATTGCAGCAGCCAGGGGAACGCAGGAAGAGGCACTGGTGCCCAGTTTAACTCAGCACTCTCTGGGAACACAGATATTATTTGTGTCAGGCAGAAAACTTTCCCAATCAGCCATCCAGGGACCAGCTTTCATTAGCTGCAGCAACTGATGGCGGTGACAGGAGGCTGTGGAGCAGCAGCACAGTGACATGCAGGAAGCACATTTCTGAGGGCCTGTGCAGTGGGGAGAGCAAACATGAGCACATCTGCAAACAGTTCAGCCCTGAGGACCCATTTCATCCCCCTGCCTCTTCAGGCTTCTGTGCAGGCATTCAGTGTGGTCTGTTTTCCATGAGCAGCCTTAGAGCCTGTGTGTGACCATTCAGATAAGCAATGGGCAGTGAAGAGAACAGGATTTGTGCCTGTGTTTGAAAGGTGCAGAGCAACCTCCGGAGCAAAGCCCATCCTGCGCTGCCCTGCGAGGACAGCTGCAGCACAGCTGACTTACCCTCCTCACAGTTGCTCCCCGTGAAGCCAGGACAGCATCTCCACTCCAGTGTGGTCACGGTTCGGTAGGACATTTTGTACGTGGGCCTGATGAGAGTCCTGTAACTAACACAAGGCAGAAGTCAGCAGAATGCACCCAACCGCCCAAGGGGGCTGCTACTGGCTCACAGCACAGCCTCCTGCCTGCCAGAGCAGCCAGCTCCAGAAAGAGGAGACACAGAATAACAGAGCAAGGCTCTACCACAGCAGGGATCTGATTCAACAACCCTTATTCCTCTCCCTAAGCCCTCGAGCTCCTCAGGCTCTTCCCCACACCTCTGCCTCCAAAAACACCCCTGCACTTCATGGAGGTCTCACCACTTCCAAAGCACTGCAAGAAGCAGAGGCAATGCCTCGATGACTTCTTTCCCTCTGCGCTAGTGTGAGGCTAGCTGGAATATTTTAGTGAGAAGACCTAGATGCTAGGCTGTGAAAAGCAAACAGTGGTGATGTCTGCTTCACTCCCAGGCTTGCTGAGATGTGTGAAAACAAGAACACAAACACAGATAACACAGTTGCAGTGGCTCTCTGCTGCAGCTGCTGCCTGTACTTTTCTCCCTGGCCTGCTTTCTGTGTAACTAATCCTTCTGCTTCCTAACCCACCTGGCTGATCCTCCAACCTCACCTTGCACTAAGGCAAAGGCTGGGATAAGGTAGAGGGGTGGGAAGGAGGTGGCAGGGTGGTTGGGAGCCCCTCCTGGGGACTCTGGTTGCTGGGAGGGCTGCTGTGTTCCTGTGCTACCCTCACCTTGGATGTGTCTGTCTGGAGCTGTAAATGTTGGGACTCTCTGCTTGTATCTTGTGCTAAGCTGTGAATCTGAAGCTTCATTCCTTAGCTCCCAGCCAGCTGAGTCTAGTCTGGGTGATTTCATCAGAGTGGGGGGGCAGGGAACTCCCAAACCGTCACACCCTCAGCCAGCCCCGATCTGGGTCTCTGTCACTGACCAGAGGCTGGCTTCAGCCTTGCCGAACTCAGCGCTAACAGCTTTAAAAGGCCTCTCACAGAAGCCTCAGGAGTGTCTGCCCCCACCCCCCCATTCAGAGCTGGGGTGCACTGACACATTGGCATGACAAAGTTCATCACAGAATGGTTTGAGGGACACTTTCCACTGGACCAGGTTGCTCTAGGCCTCAGACAATCTCCCAGGCTGGAAGCCTTCACAACTGCTCTGGGCAACCTGTTCCGCCCCTGTGGGGACGAATTTCCTCCTAGTGTCTCACCTAACTCCAGCTTCTTCCAGTTTGAAGCCATTACCCTTGTCCATACCTTGTACTCCATCCCTCTGCCCAAAATCCCTCTCCAGCTCTCCTGACACACCACAACATCAGTGATCTCCAAGGAGTCTTTGCCAGCTTGCTGACCTGTGCCTCAGTTCCCCCCTCTGAACCAGGGTTATACTCTTCCCCACCAAAGCCAAGGCCCCCACAATTGGCAGCTCTGTGTATCACAAACAGCACCCCCAGGCCCCAGTTAAAGCACAAGCACCACCGTGCCCCACTGGCATTACAAATGGGCACTTCAGGGCACGCTCTGGTGGTGGAGGCAGTGTGGGGTAGTAGCTCAGGCTTGGTCTTAGAGCACTTTCCAACCTTAATGATCTGAGACCCCTGCAAGACACCAGTGACTGGAGTCAGCACGAACTGGGCAGAAGCACAAATGCCAGCTTTGCTTTGGAGCCAGCAGCCCCTCAGAGCTGGCACATCAGAGCTTCCCCAGCACGCAGCCAGACAACTGCTGCCGCTGCTCCCGGCGCACAAAGCAAACACAGAAGTTGCACTCCGCAAGCTCGCCTCCAAATTCCTACTCTGATTTAACAGCCAAAGGAATTTGGCAGGCACAGGGAGAGCCTGAAGCTTTGGGATTACAGCCTTGCAGGCTCCAGGCCAGGCAGACACTTGGGTCTCCGCAGGGATGTGCCTGATCCCGCAGTGCCAAGAGCCGCCGGGAGACGGAGCGCGGCACCAGCCTGCTCCTTCTGCAGCACTGCCCTGGGCTGGGAACCAGGCCAAAACAGAGCTAGAAACTGCATGAGCTTCACCCGCACCCCTTGGAGGGGTGGCAGGCACAGGTGTACACCAGGACAGCACAGTGGTGATGTCAGTGCTCTGAGGAGCAGTCCCAAAGGCTTGTCAGGAAAGGCTGCCCATGAATGTCTTGGAGAGAAGGCCATGGCCAAGCTGTCTTTGGGAAACTCATGTCATAGACTCAGAGAATGGGTTGGAAGGGACCTTAAATATCCAGTCCCAAGCGTCTGCCATGGGCAGCACCTCCACCAGCCCAGGTCACTAAAGGTCTCAACCAGCCTGGCTTTGAATACCTCCAGGGTGGGGGCAGCCACAACCTCCCTGGGCAGCCTGTGCCAATGTCTCCCCACCCTCACTCTCAAGAATTTCTTCCTCATCTCAGGTCTCAATCTGCCCTCCTCAAGCTTCTATCCATTCCCCCTTGTCCTGTCACTCCCAGCCCTTGTCAGAAGTCCCTCCCCAGCTCCCCTGTAGCCCCTTCAAGTACTGCAGGGTACCCTTGCTGATTCTTCATTGCAGCTGCCAAACGCAGGACCCAGCTTCTCGCACTGCTGCCAACTGTCGCGCCCTGCCTGCGCCAAGGAAGGCACTGCGCGGCGGTGGGAGGGCAGCGCTCTCTCCTGAGGGCATGGCATCCTCACTGCTGGAGCTGCCATAAAGCTCTCCGGGTCCTGCTGATCCTGACGGCTGGGATCCAGGCACTTGTCTAACGCAGGCTGGACAGAGCCAGCTCATCCCACCCGCCTCTTTGTGCCTCTGCATCTGATGGCATTCAGGAGGTTGCAGTCGGGAGGAGCTTGAGATCTTGGCACCATGCGGATGGAGGCAGACCTGCAGTGCTCTCACACAGAGACACCCAAGACACAAAGGCTTTAAGTGTCTTGCTGAGGGTCTTTCAGAACAGCTCTGGCAGGGATCAGCACCGGAACCCAAGGCTGCAGACTCCCAGCCCTGGCGTCGGACTCAAGACATCTTTCCACACGCAGGCCCCGAACCATCCGTCAGAAGTTCATGACTTTGTCACTAACACCACAGCTGGATTTGACCTTGAGATGAAAGTCTCCAGCCTTGTTAGCAGTGGCCAGAGCCAGCAAGTCTCCAACCACACTGCGATTTTAAACCCATGTTTCTGCCAACACCAAGATGTTAAAGCTCTCTCAAACTTCATTATGAAGTGTGGAGAGTGGCTTGAGCCAGACTGGAATCTTGGCAGCGGTTCTGTGTCGGGGAAGTAGCTAGAGCTTAATCCTCAAACGAGAGAGGACTTCTCGGGGCACGACAGACGTGGAGCTCAGCTGTCACAGCCTACCACCCACCCTGAATTCCCTGGAAGAGCCCTGAGCTCTGCAGCTCTGCTCAGCATCGCGCAGCTGAAGCGGTCCCAGCTCCCGTTTGCGCTACACTTCCTCACAGCATCATCCGTCCTCCACCACAGGACAGGGCTGCTGCTAGGACCTGGGGGTGCTGGCGGGTGAGAAGCTGGGTGAGAAGCTGGACAGCAGCCAGCAACGGGCACCGGCAGCCTGGAGGGCCAAGGGCAGCCTGGGCTGCATCCGAAGCTGTGTGGGCAGAGATGGAGAGAGGGGATCCTGCCCCTCTGCAGGTCTGTGTCCCGCTCTGGGGTCCTCAAGACAGGAAGGACATGGACCTGCTGGAGGGGGTCCAGAGGAGGCCACAAAGATGGGCAGGGGCTGGAGCACCTCAGGCTGAGAGAGTTTGAGCTGCGCCGCCTGGAGAAGAGAAGGCTTCAGGGAGCCCTGAGAGCAGCATTTCGGTGTCTGAGGGCACCCAGAGGAGGCTGTGGGGGGACTGCAGTGCCAGGCCGGGGAGAGCTGGTCTGGAGCAGGGGCAGGGCACAGGAGGAAGCTCTGCATGGCGAGGGGCCAGACACTGCTGCGGGTGTAAGAGCCACGGAGCTGAGCACTCCTCCAGGGGTCAGGCAGTCCCGGAGCCAGCCCCAGGCAATGTAATGTCGCTGCTCGGTGCCATCCCTCGGTGAGCTGGCAGCCAGGCCTGCCAGGCCTCCTCTGCCCTGCCGCTCTCTCGGCACCGCTGCCATGGCAGGAGGCCTGCTCATGGCCTGTGGGGGCCTGCTGAGGCCTAAGGGCAGCAGAGGCTCTGGGGAAGCAGAGGAGCAGGGGGGCCTGTGGTCTGGCCGGGCTGGGCAGGGCTAGGGGGTCTCATGCACCCTGTATGTGCGTTAGGCCTTAAGGACTCACCTGCTGTGTCCTTCTGTACCTGAGTGGGCAGAGCTCTGTGTTTGGCTCCAGTCCAACAGGAGTGTTCTTGCGCTCTTCAGGGGCACTAAAACTGCCTCTGCCCCTTAAGCCACGCCGGACACCGGAGCAGGGCAGCCTCAGGCTGGACACAAGGACGAAGATCCTCAGGGTGAGGGTGGTGGGACACGGGCACAGGCTGCCCAGGGAGGCGGTGGAGGCCCCATTCCTGGAGACACTCCAGGCCAGACGTGGTGGGGCCCCTGAACACCCTGATCTAATCAGAGATGTCCCTGCTGGCTGCAGGGGTTGGACAAGAGACCCCCGAGGCTCCCTGCCAGCCTGCAGTATGCTGTGAGCCTGTGCTGCCTGACCACATCCTGCAGCCTCCTGAGTGCTGCTCGAGGAGGGCAGCAGAGCCAACTCCTTCAGCAAAGCATCACCAGCATCGGACACCTGAAGTGCTGCCACCAAAGGAGAGAAAACATGGGGAAAGGAGAGGAAAAGAAGAAACTCGTTAAAGATCAGAAGTCTCAGGATGAAGATGTGTGGAAAACACAACAGGCAGGAACAAAAGGACTAGCAGCAGAACAGGGAAAGCTTTCCTTTGGATGCCACCCGGGCCACAGGCACTGGCACAGAAACGTGAAAAGCCACAGTAAGAGGTTAGGATGAGCCACAGCCTGCACCTCTGCTTCCCAGGCAGCCAGAGGGTGTGCTCAGCATACACAGGACCCTCACCACGAGGCTGAGAAGCAAAATCTCAGGGCTGCCACTCTGCTGCAGATGGTGTCCTGTGAGTCTAGTGCCTGAGGGCACTGGGGGTGTTCGGTCTGCAGAAGAGGAGGCTGAGAGGAGACCCAACTGTCCTCTACCACTGCCCCAAAGGAGGCTGCAGCCAGGTGGGGCTTGGTCTCTTCTCACATGCAGCAAGTGACAGGACAAGGGGAAATGGCCTCGAGTTGTGCCAGGGGAGGTTCAGGCTGAGTATTAGGAAAAAATTCTTCCCAGTAAGGGGGTCTCAGGCCCTGGTGCAGGCTGCCCAGGGAGGTGGTGGAGTCCCCATCCCTGCAGGTGTTTAAAAGCTGCAGGGATGTGGTGCTGAGGCAGGTGGCTTGGTGGCAGTGTGAGCTCTGGGGGAGTGCCTGGACTCAGTGATCTCAAAGGTCTCTGCCAAGCTCAGGAGCTCCATGGGTCGAAGATTCTATGATTTGCCAACAAGGCAGAAAAGGCTCACAGCAAGGTCCCAGGGAGTGAGGCAACACTGAGAGAATGCACAGCTAGAGGCCACTGCTCTGATCAGCCTGAGCTCCTTTTATGATCAGGTTCCTGCCTGGTGCATGTGGGGCAGGCTGTGGATGGAGTCTGCCTGGACTGCAGCAAAGCCTTTGACACTGTCTGCCACAACAAGCTCCTGGCACAGCTGGCAGCTCCTGGCTGGGACAGATTGACTCTGATATAGGTCAAGAACTGGGCCAGGCCCAGAGAGTAGTGGTGAATGGTGCCACATCCAGCTGGCAGCTGGCACCAGTGGTGTGCCCCAGGGATCAGTGCTGGGCACAGTTCTGGTCAATATCTTCACTGATGATCTGGGGAAGGGGATTGAGTCCAGCATCAGTAAGTGTGCAGATGACATCAACCTCGAAGCCGCTGTGGAGCAGCTGTGGGAGGGTAGGAGAGCCCTGCAGAGGGACCTGGCCAGGCTGGATGGGTGGGCAGAGGCCAATGGGATGAGATTGAACAAGGCCAAGTGCAGAGTTCTGCACTTTGGCCACAATAACCCCAAGCAGCACTACAGGCTGGGGACTGAGTGGCTGAGAGCAGCCAGGCAGAGAGGGAGCTGGGGGTGCTGGGAGAGAGGAGCTGAAGAGGAGGCAGCAGTGCCCAGGTGGGCAGCAGAGCCAATGGCATCCTGGGCTGGCTCAGGAGCAGTGTGGGCAGCAGGACAAGGGAGGTTCTTGTGCCCCTGTGCTCAGCACTGCTCAGGACACCCCTGCAGTGCTGTGTCCAGTTCTGAGCTCCTCAATTGAAGAGAGCTGTTGAGGTGCTGGAAGGTGTCCAGAGAAGGACAGCAAGGCTGGGGAGGAGCCTGGAGCACAGCCCTGTGAGGAGAGGCTGAGGGAGCTGGGAGTGTGCAGCCTGCAGCAGAGGAGGCTCAGGGCAGAGCTCATTGCTGCCTGCAGCTGCCTGCAGGGAGGCTGTAGCCAGGTGGGGTTGGGCTCTGCTGCCAGGCAGCCAGGGACAGAACAAGGGGACACAGCCTGAAGCTGTGGCAGGGCAGGTCTAGGCTGGATGTGAGGAGGAAGTTGTTGGCAGAGAGAGTGATTGGCACTGGAATTGGCTGCCCAGGGAGGTGGTGGAGTGACCATGCCTGGAGATGTTGAAGCCAAGCCTGGCTGGGGCACTGAGTGCCATGGTCTGGTTGGTTGGGCAGGGCTGGGTGCTAGGTTGGGCTGAAGGAGCTTGGAGCTCTCTTCCAATCTGGTTGATTCTGTGAGTCTGTGATTCCTAGATCAGATCAAGCTGCCTAACTGGTGTGAGTCAAGCCACAGGAGTGGATCAGCACACATCAGAATGTCCTCCTTGTGCCTCTCCAAGTGACTGGTGAGGAAGTGGGAATTGGAGGAGGGAGCACCAGATGAGTGATTAACTGATCTGGAGGGATGAAGCTTGAAATGCTGGAGAAGTCAGGACACATGAGGGGATGGCAACCAAGAAGCCTCATGCCTCAGCACAAAAGGATGTGTTCCCCTCACTCTCAAGAGTATCACTGAGCACAATAGCAGAGAGGACGCAAGCAAGGCCCAGAGTGGCACATTTCTGGGTCAGAGCCTCCAAGTGAAGGCCAAAGGGAAGCAGCGTGGTGAGGTCTGCCAGGGACCCAGCAGCACAGCCTGGCACACGCGGGAGGGGCCTCCCCTTCTCTGCATTTCCCCTGCCCTTTGACACTGCCAGACCAAGCTGGTTGGACACAGAGGGCACAGGAGAGGGCAGGTGTGAAACCCATTTGCATAGCACCAGAGCTGGGCTGCTGGGGTGAAGTGTTCACCGCAGATGGCATCCAAGGAGACCTCGCGAGACCTCCCCACTGCAGCAGCTTCTCTCCCCTTCCATCTGGGTCCCCGCAGTGAAACTTTCAGCAGCACTCACAAGTGGGTTTTGGGACAACAAGAGGAATGAAGCTGGCTGTTTTACTGGCAAGGAATCTGGATACCAGGATCCAGGCTTTCTCTTACCCAGTACCTGACAGCAACACAGTCCCATACCAGCCCAGTAGGTCCAACCCTGCACATAACTGGCAGGTGGGTTGGACTGGATAATCTTTCGAGGTCCCTTCCAGCCCCTGACATTCTGTGATTCTGTGACTGAAGAAGGCAGATTTAGAGTGGAGATGAGGATTAAATCCTTCAGAGTGAGGATGGGGAGACACTGGAACAGGTTGCCCAGGGAGGTTGTGGATGCTCCCTCCCCTGGAGGTATCTCTGCCCATGGCAGGAGGATTGGAACTGGATGACCTTTAAGGCCCCTTCCAACCCAAACCATTCTGCAACTCTGTGAACCATAACTACCCTCCCCAAGCCTACCAGATACCAATTACAGCAGGCAGCTTCTCTTTGGCACACAGACCAGAGACCTCCACTTCAAACCAGTGCTACAGCTGGCACAGGGACATCGTCGCTGCACTCAGAGCCCATGCTGGTGTGAACCAGCCCTGTGCAGCCCCAGCTCCTCCAGCTGCCCACAGCACAGCAGCAGTCCCCAGGGCAGGGTGCAACCAGGGGAGTCTCAGATGTGCTCCTGCAGACACTGCACAGAACACAAACCCTGCAGCTCCAGGACTGTGGAGGCCACAGAAAGTGTCTGCTGCCTCTGCCAAAGGGGAGGAAGAGGAGTCTCTGCCTCTCAGCAGAGGCTTACCAAGAGCCTCAAGGCCAGACAACAGACACCTGCACCCCTCCTACCCCAAGCTGCATGGAGCTGTACCTGACAGGCCCTCAGGCCCAAGAACAAAGGACCTGACACAGATGTTTCTATGCCACCAGAGCAACCATGTCCCCAAGTGCTATGGCCACAGGTTTCTTCAACACCTCCAGGGATGGGGATTCCACCACCTTCTTGGGAAGCAGATAGCCAGCAGCACCCAGGCATCCACACCACTCCCAGAGCTGAGAAGCCACCTTTGTGCTCCAGATCCAACCTCTTACACACCCATGGCCTCCGTGGATCCTGCTCCCAGGAGCACTGTTCAGCCTGACTTCTTATCCCTTCTTTTCCAAAGCCTTTCACTGTACATGCTGGGGAGGTACACAGGAATTCAAGACATAAGAGTTTGTGTGTGACTTCAAATAGCACTGCAATAAGCAGTGGGGTTTATTACTCAATTGACTGGAAAGAAAGAGAGGAGGATTTCCCTGTGGTGTTACTACTTCTGAAACTAAGGAGAAACATCAGCTATAGGCCAGTGTGCTGGGTGACAGATCCCCTGCTTCTCCTACTGACTCTATAGCAATAGAGGCTTCAAAAGCAGAGAAGACCAGAACGGATGGGTGTGCAGAATTCTTCCTTTGTTATTCTGCAGACCAGCTCAGAAAAGCCCTTTGGGAGCAGCATTGCATTCAGCCTCAATGGAAACAACAACAAAGGAAAGCCCAGCACTGGAAAAAACACCAAACAGAACAAGCCCTGCTAGGAGTGATGCCTCAGACAGTCAAGTGGCACCAACAGCACAGAGCTTTGCGATGAGGCCAAAGGGCTCCTGGGGTGCAAGAGGAAAGTGTGGCCAGCAGGCCAAGGGAGGATCTCCTTCCTCTCTCTTCTGCCCTAGGGAGGCAACATCTGGAGTGCTGGGTCCAGTTCTGGGCTCCCAGTTGCAGAGCCAGGGAACTGCTGGAGAGAGGCCAGGGGAGGCTGCAAAGCTGCTGAGGGGCCTGGAGCAGCTCTGGGAGGAGCAAAGGCTGAGAGCCCTGGGGCTGAGAGTCTGCAGGAGAGCAGCCTCAGAGGGCATCTGAGCAATGCTCAGCAAGAGCTGAAGGAGCTGTGGGGAGCAAGAGGCTGTGGCCAGACTCTTGTCAGTGGTGCCCAGGGACAGGCCAAGGGGCAGCAAGGGGCACAAAGTGTCAGGCAGGAGGTTGGTTGTGCAGAGCAGGAGCAAGTTGTTTGTTGTGAGGGTGCTGGAGGCCTGGAGCAGGCTGCCCAGAGAGGCTGTGGAGTGTCCTTGTGTGGAGAGCTTCCAACCTCCCCCCAGGCACTGTGCTGCTGGGCAAGCTGCTGTGGGTGCCCTGCTGGAGCAGGGGCTTGGACTGGATGATCTCCAGAGGCCCCTTCCAGCCCCATCCTGCTGGGATTCTATGAATCTTCAGCCTCTCTGAAGCCAGAAAGTGCTGCAGAGACAAGATGCTCCAAGGCTAGGGTGAAACAGCTTAGTGACCATTGAGTACAGCAGAAAACAGCAGGATAAACACAGCCTTGCTGGGAACATTGCTTTTTCCAAGAAGTAGGAGAGGAATCAGAATATCCAGCCCCATCTGAAGCAGCATGGGTCCAGGGAGGAGAGAGACATTTTCTCAGCAACAACACTTAGAAGCAGAAAATGCTTGAAGCAGTCAGTGTTTGTGTCTGGTGGCTGTCACTGGGAACCTGCCAGGCTGCTCATCACATTCATGTGCTTCCCAAGGTCCTGTTTTACCAACCACAACAGCCACACACAGAGACTCCAGTCAAAATCAGGCTGATCTTCACCATTTAGGGTCTACCAAGAAGTTATCCTTCTCACAAAGTCAGGAGGAACAGCAGGGCAAGAGAAGTGCTCTTCTCATCTTGGAGGTGAGGAGGCATCACTTGACTGCAAGGCCCAAACCATAGAAACTCCAGCAGCTGAGTGCAGGTCTCCAAGCCTTGTCCAGGCTCTGAGACCGCTCCCTGGGGCAGCCTGGAGAAGCAGTGTCCTGAGCATGGCAGGGTTGCTGCTGCACTGGGGCAGGCTGGAGAAGCAGTGTCCTGAGCATGGCAGGGTTGTGCTGCTGCACTGGGGCAGCCTGGAGAAGCAGTGTCCTGAGCATGGCAGGGTTGTGCTGCTGCACTGGGGCAGCCTGGAGAAGCAGTGTCCTGAGCATGGCAGAGTTGTGCTGCTGCAGCAAGACCATTGCTCAGTAGAAGGGGCCTGGGTTTACAAGGAGCTGGAAGCAACCATCCAGGTCTCAGAGATGAGGCTGCTACTGAAACACCAAGCTAGGGACTTGCTCCCTTCCTTCAGAGAGATCAGAGGCATCTGACTTCTGTAAGCACACCGAGGAGCTCCAGCCAGGCTGCTGGAAGGTTGCCTGTTGACTTTGTAGCACGACAAAGCAAAGGCTGACGCTGAAGCCTTCACTACACAAATGGAGAGAGTCCAAGAAGAGATCTGCTCAGTGAAAGTCTCCAGCCAAGCCTTGCTCCAAAGCAGCTCAGCACCCAAGCTAAATAAAGAGTCCGGGGCGGAGGGCAAGAGCAGAGCAGCTCATCCCACCCCAGGCAAGGTGACGACCCTGCTGCGGGAGAAGCATAGCCGCCAGCTTCCCGAGAGCAAGTGAAGAGGGAACAAGGACAGGACATCAGGGAAGCTGCTGGGCTGGGGACCTCACAGATCCTTCCCTGTCAGAGGCTTGACCCTGAGCTGCAGTTTCTGAGGGAAAGAAATTAACATGAAGGAAATGGGAGACAGGAAACTAATTCAATCCTTGTCTGGCCCTGCTGATGTCTGCCCGTAAGCAGCAGAAGCTCCTCAGCTGGCACCACGAGGCTGAGGGGTGCCCTTGCTTTCTGCCTGGAGTCTCTTTTGCTGGTGAGCAGCCTGAGAAGGAGCACTGCAGAGTGAAAGCTCTGCTCAGAGGTGGCCAAGGGCAGAACAAGGAGCAGTGGGTGCCAGCTGGAGCAGAGGAGGTGCCACTGGAGCAGAAGGGAAAGCTTCATCACTGTGAGGGTGCTGGAGCCTGGGGCAGGCTGCCCAGAGAGGCTGTGGAGTCTCCTTCTCTGGAGACTTTCCAGCTGCCCCTGGATGTGCTCCTGTGTGACCTGCCCTGGCAGGGGGTTGGACTGGATGAGCAGTGAAAGTCCCTTCCAGCCCCACTCTGTGTCCATGACAGAGGTATGGCCATTGACTTTGAGGGCTGCCATCTGCTTTGCTCATGCTTCCTCCCACTTGCAAAAGGAACAGAACGTTTGTGTCCCATCTCCTCTGGCAGGTTCCTTCATGGTGAAGAAGGTTTCTTCAAGATGTTTGGTAAGCTCCTTCTACAAACAGCTGAGCTCTCAAATGTCACTGGGCCCAGCTTCCTTCCAGGGTGTTTTCACACCGAATGAGAAGCTGAGAAGCCTGCTGCCACCCTGCATTGTCTCTGAACACCTGACTGGTCAGGCAAATGAGCCAGACCACATCTGAAACTGGAAGCATCCCACAGACACCAAGGTGCCAGCTGCAGACGCTGCTGCCAACAGCTCTGCCTCAGCTGGGCAAGAGACAAGGTGCAGGAGGAACTGCAGGAGTCTACAGAAAAAGTCTGCACCACTAACAGGAGCAATTATTTGGCACTCAGGAAACTACAGGTACGTTAACAAGGGGAAGTAAGGAAGGGTTTGGGCAATTTCAGGAGCCAAGGTGAAAGCTCAAAGGTTTCTGATGACAACTCTGTGTACAAAATGTCTGGGAAATCAAAAAGCTTCAGCAGAAGTTTGGCCACGGCAGTGTGAAATATGAATGAAGTGTTTCAAACACAGCCTCCTGCGAAACAAGACCAAAGAGACACCAAAGCAGATCTATTACCAGTGAAAAAACCCTCAACTGACCACTCGCCAAGGAGAAACTGGAGAACCAAGAGTGGGAACTGCCACACGGAAAATGGGAACTCCAGAAGAAGAGGTACAAGGAGAGATTGGGAAGGAGGAGCAGCTCTTAGGAAGAAACCACCCATGAGAGTGGTGAGGCACTGCAACAGCCTGCCCAGAGAGCCTGGGAAGGCTCCAAGCCCACAAGGGTTTAAAGCCAGGTGGGATGAGGCCTTCAGCAACCAGGGCTAGTAGGAGGTGTCCCTGTCCATAGCAGGGGGTTGGAACTGGACAAGCTTTAACGCCAAGACCAACCCAGCCCATTCTATGATCCTGTGACCTCTGGCTGTTTGAATGGGTAGTTCAACCACATCCTGGCAAGCCTAGCAACTTCCAGAGGACCCCAGCCAGTTGGTGCCCTGTGCATGAACTGGTACCAATGACAGTAACTGACTCAGCTTTGGGAGCTTGTCTACGTGGGAAACTGCTCCAGAAGCTAGGTGTAAATTCAGAGCACAGAGGCTGTTTCAGTCCTGGCCCCTTCAGCTCTGAGAATGTCTTCCAGAGAAGGCAAAAGCACTCTGTGCACTGGAAGGTGCTAGATGGGGGTAGCCACTGCATTAAGGGATACTTCCTCTTAAATGTAGGTGGGTCCTGAGCCTGTAAGCAACTGAAAGGCAAAGCAGGCTCAAGGCAAGTTTTTGACACGTCCCTGTCAGCCTGGAGAGAGGGCAGGTTGTGTCTGAAAGATATGGAGAGGCAGGAGACACAGGTGCTGTAGGGAAACCGCACTCAGACAGGTAGAGGGCACATGGCCTTTGGCCTTTCAGCAGCTGCAAGGCGTTCGGCCAAAGCTCTCCAGTGGACGTGATCAGAATTGCACACAGGGACCCCAGGAGGAGGACTCCATCCGCAGCAGCAAGTCACACGGTGCCGCTGGCGCAGCATCCCTGCCCACCCACTCCAGGCTCACTGCACCCTCCTGGACTTGACAGGTATTTAGCTTCTTACCCGACTAGCAGCAGCCTCCTGTGTGGAGAGCCAGAAACTGGCACTGCAACCTAAGCTAAAGTGCTTCACGTTGCTTGTCCCCAGTCCTGCCCCCACCCTGGGGTGCAGCTGCCCTGCCGCTAACACCGGCACTGTGCCGAGGGCACCCTCGCTGAGGCTGCAGGTGGCACAAGCCGAGTGGAAACGTTCATCAGCTTAAGGGCAGGGAGGCTCTGCAGAGGGACATGGCCAGGCTGAACGGGTCAGGGCCAACAGGCTGAGGTTCAGCAAGGCCAAATGTCAGATCCTGCCTTTCAGTCACAACAGCCCCATGAATGCTCCAGACTTGGGGCAGAGTGGGTGGAAACTGCCCAGTGCAAAGGACCTGGGGGTGCTGATTGACAGCAGCTGAACACGAGCTAGGGTGTGCCCAGGTGGCCACCAGCAGCCTGGCCTGGATCAGCAATGGTGTGCCCAGCAGGAGCAGGGCAGGGATTGTCCTTCTGTACTTGAAGTACCTCAAATCTTGGGTTCAGTTTTGGGCTTCTCCCTCTTAGAAGGACATTGAAGGTCTGTACAGTGTCCAGACAAGGACAATGAGGCTGCTGAAGGGGCTGGGAAGGAGCAGCTGAGGGACCTGGGGTTGTATAGCCTGCAGAAGAGGAGGCTGAGAGCAGACCTCATTGCTCTCTACAGCTCCCTGAGAGGAGGCTGCAGCCAAGTGGGGGTTGGGCTCTGCTCCTAGCTAACAAGTGACAGGACAAGAGTAAACAGCCTCAGGTTGCACCAGGGGAGATTTAGGTTGGATGTGAGGAACAATTTCTTCCCCAAAAGAATTGTCAAGGCCTATCCCAGGCTGCCCAGGGTAGTGGTGGAGTCCCCACCTGGAAGTGTTCAGCCAAGGTGTAGATGTGGTGCTGAGGAATGTGGCCTGGCAGTGCACTCGGTAGTGTTCACTGTTAAACTTCACCATCCTGAAGGTCTTTTCCAGCCTGAATGATTCTCTGGTCCTGAGCCACCAGCAAGCACCACATCCCATCTGACCCACTGAGCTCAGGCTCCCTTGCAGCAGGCAAAGTTACCCCATGCAGTGAGCAGTGCAGGAGGTGTGGGCAGCAGCAGGCAGGGGCTGGTTTACCTGACTAGGTTGGCACAGGGTCCTGGCCACCGGCAGCTCTGGTAAACTCGCTGGATCACCGTTTCTGATCCATTCTGCACCTGGCAGGACACTGTCCTTGTGACTGTGTAGTGACACCAATGCCTGCAGAGAGAAAGGACACTGTTAGCCCTGGTGAGACAGTCCCAGCGAGACCCAGCAGGCAGCAGGCTGTGGCAGAGCCAGACCAAGTACCTAGCAGTGAGGTAGTCTCTTCTGCCAGCTCCACTTGCTGCCTCCATTTCTCATCCCACCCTCTTCTGCCAATAGCTGCAGAAAGATTTCCCCTCGCTGCCAACCTGAACCACAAGAGAGGCAGTACGGCCTCTGCCTGGTCCTTGGAGGGCAGAGTTCCATGGTGCATCACTCAGCTCTGCTAGTATGAACAACAGGACTGCAGGAAAAACTCTGCTCCAAACCTCCTGATAGCCACAGCTGATTGTGCTGGGCTCTGCTTGCAAGGGCATCAGCTGCCAGCCTCCCACTGTTCCGAGCAGCATTCTGGGTTGGAAAAGGCTTTTTGGTGTGGTGGAGCTCACTGTTAGCAGGCCTTGGACGGGCTGGGTGCAGAGCAAGTCCTGGTGCACAAGTTTTTGCCCTAAAACCAGGCAAAGGCAGGAGCAGGAGGAACTGGTGACTCATGCTGTCTC
This sequence comes from Pogoniulus pusillus, assembly GCF_015220805.1. Taxonomy (NCBI): domain Eukaryota; kingdom Metazoa; phylum Chordata; class Aves; order Piciformes; family Lybiidae; genus Pogoniulus; species Pogoniulus pusillus. Next base: position 686,009 of record NC_087290.1, on the reverse strand, counting down.
AGAAGAAAGCAGGAGTGGGAGAGAGACCTCTCTGTGAGAAGGCAGCAGCTGCAGTGTCAGCCCTGGGCATCAGGGTCCATAGACTCCTTTCCATCTTACATGTGCCCAGGTGGCCACAAAAGCCAACAGTATCCTGGCAGTGGTGTGGCCAGCAGCACTGGGACAGGGACTGTGCCCCTCTACTCAGCACTGCTGAGGCTGCACCTCAAATTCTGGCTTCGGTTTTGAGGCCCTCACTCTGAGAAGGACATTGAGCAGCTGGAGCAGATCCAGAGAAGGGCAACAAAGCTGGGGAAGGGTTTGGAGAGCAGGGCTGAGGAGGAGCAGCTGAGGGAGCTGGGGGTGTTCAGTGTGGAGGAGGCTGAGGGGAGACCTCATTGATCTTTACAGCTCCCTCAGAGGAGGCTGAAGCCAGTTTAGGATTAGTCTCCTTTCATATGCAACAAGTAATAGGACAAGAGGAACTGGCCTCAAGTTGCACCAGGGCAGGTTCAGGTTGGGTACTGGGAAAAAATTTCTTCCCAGAATGGTTCTCTGGCACTGGCCCAGGCTGCCCAGGGAGGTGGTGGAGTCCCCATCCCTGCAGGTGTCTAAAAGCTGCATGGATGTGGTGCTGAGGGAGGTGGTTTGCTGGCAGTGGCTCAGCAGCAGTGGTGGCAGTGTGAGCTCTGGGGGAGTGGAGGACTTGGTGATCTCGAAGGTCTCTGCCAGCCTCAGCAGTTCTGCTGGCCCATGACTCTAAGAAAGCCACTGCTGGTTTCCTGTGCCATGGTTGCAGTGGGGGGCAAAGATATTTTCATTTTCCCCTTCCTTCACATGTGCCAAACACTGGGCCACACTTTTGCTTTTGTACCTCAATTCTCAGGTTTGAGAGCCACTTTCCTGCTGAGGGGGAGCCAGAACCAGGGTGACAGATGGGAACTGGAGACAGCAGCTCTGTGAGCTTTGCCTGCAGAGCAGAAGGGTCCTGGCTCCTCACCCAGCTAAAGCAAGAGTCTCTGGCACAGCTGACCCTTTCTTCTCCCAGTATCACCACGACTCCACAGCCTTCAACACCAAACTCAAACTGCTTGCCCAGTAGGAAGGGGCACCTGCACACCTGCTCTTCAGCCACAACCACAGCCAGACAGGTGGGACAGTCAGAAAGAGGATGGTTGGTACCCAGTGCCACTAGCCCAGCAGCTTGCCCTGCAGACACTGCTCCTGCTCCCTGCCTTAGCAGGGACTGTGCCCCTGTGCTGGGCACTGGTGAGGCCACACCTGGAATCCTGGGGTCAATTTTGGGACCCTCTCTCCCAGAAGGACACTGAAGGGCTGAAGCAGGTCCAGAGAAGGGCAACAAAGCTGGGGAAGGGTCTGGAGAACAGGGCTGGGGAGGAGCAGCTGAGAGAGCTGGGGGTGTGCAGCCTGGAGAAGGCTGAGGGCAGAGCTCACTGTCCCCGGCAGCTCCCTGAGAGGAGGCTGCAGCCAGGTGGGGGTCGGGCTCTGCTCCCCAGTGAAAAGTGAGGGGACAGCACGAAAGAGCCTTAGGCTGCACCAGGGGAGATTTAGGTTGGACATGAGAAGAAAATTCCTCACTGCAAGGGTTCTCAAAGCCTGGCACAGGCTGCACAGGGAAGTGGTTGAATCCTCATCCCTGGGGGTGTTTCAAGGAGGCAGAGTCACGGTGCTGAGCGCCATGGCTCAGCACCAGCCCTGGTATAGTTAGGGAATGGCTGGACTGGAGGATCTTAAAGGGTCTTTTCCAACCAAACCCAGTCTGAGTGGAAGCTGTTCAGACATGCACTGCACTGACCCCTGGCTCTGACTCACACCAGGGCAGCACTGCAGAAGGCTCAGGGCACAGATTTCCTGCCCGGCAGAACCAAGTGCAGACACACAGGAGGGGCACAGGGCAACGGCAGACGCCTGCGTCCGAAAGCGATGAAGCAAACCTCCTCCTCCTCGACCTGCCGCGAGCAGCCCTGTGCACACAGGCAGCAGCTCAGAGCACTAAGGGCAAACCTCTCCACACCTGATGCTGAGACCAGAGAGCATCATAAGGCTGAAGGCAAACAAGGTGGAGCAACCCAGGAGGAACAGCATCGCAGCACCCAGCACAGGGCTGCTGGAGGCAGACCTGCAACAGCCAGAGGGCATTTGGCAGACTCTCTGCTCTGGCAGCACCAGAGCACAGCTCCTACAGAGGAACTGGAAACTAGACCTTCCTCTCCTTAGCTTTGCCTTGCGCAGATCCAGACCCAAGGCCATCTTGCTCCCCCTAGGATGGGAGCACCAGTTTGGGAGCCTAGCACTACGTCTGCAGGTCTGGAGCTAAGCAGGTGGCACAGTGCAGGCTGCCTGTGTCCACACCTGCAGGAAAGATGATTTTCAGCTGCCTACAGAGCTGGGCTTGGCAGGGCTTTAGCTCACTGGCTGCTGCTGGCACAAGCACAGATTGCCTCTCCAAACAAGCCCAAAACTGCTGTGGTCACAGTCTGGCATCTTTGCTCCACCTGGCCCTTGGAGTGAGCTGTTCAGGTACACCTATTCCCTCACAAATCCCAGGACTTTGGCAAGCAGGTTGATCGTTTCCACCCTGGAAATGCCTTCCCTGACACGGAGATTGGTGGCCAGACCCTGTTACATCTCCTGACAGAGCCCTAAAAGCTGCTCCCATGCTGCAGTGCACAGGACAGAAGCCTGCACACTGAACTCACCACTTTCCCAGGCTCATTTCTTTGGATGACCTGCCCAGGGGCCTGTTATAAAAGGAAGCAAGCATTATGGGATGTGAGAAGCTTTCCTCAGGCTCTGCATCCATTGCTTTCCTTGCTGAAGCCATCTCTGGGTTTGCCAGGCTGAACAGGGCTGCTCTCTGCTACATCCTAGTCAAGCCACATCTACAGTGCTGGGTCCAGTTCTGGGCTCCCCAGCTACAGAGACAGGGAGTTCCCTGAAGAGAGGCCAGGGGAGGCTGCAAAGCTGATGAGGGGCCTGGAGCAGCTCTGGGAGGAGCAAAGGCTGAGAGCCTGCAGAAGAGTAGCCCCAGAGGGCATCTGAGCAATGCTCAGCAAGAGCTGAAGGAGCTGTGGGGGTTAAGGGGCTGGGGCCAGACTCTTGTCAGTGGTGCCCAGGGACAGGACAAGGGGCAGCAAGGGGCAGGAGGTTGGATGTGAAGGGGAGGAGAAAGTTGCTTGTTGTGGGGGTGCTGGAGGCCTGGAGCAGGCTGCCCAGAGAGGTTGTGGAGTGTCCTTGTGTGGGGAGCTTCCAACCCCTCCTGGGCACTGTGCTGCTGGGCATTGTGCTGCTGGGCATTGTGCTGCTGTGGGTGCCCTGCTTGAGCAGGGGTTGGACTGGATGATCTCCAGAGGTCCTTTCCAACATTGCTGTAGTCTGACAGACCATGACAAAGCAAAAGATCCTTCACTCAAGTCTAGGGACAGGCTTCCACCATGCTCAAGAGGAGCACGGTGACAGTCCCAGCACTCAAGAGTGTCCTCTAAACCACAACCCCCACAGTGGACCATGAGAGCAGAACCCAGCAGCCAGAGCCCAGAGGCACTTGAATAACCCAACCTGAAGATGGATTTCTCCCCCTTCTGTCTTTACCAAGAGAAGGAGGAGACTGGTTCCAAAGGTACCCAACCCAGGGCTGAAGGGCCTGTTCCTGTGTGTAGAACACCACACTCTTGGCTTCCAGCAACAGTGCAATTTTCCTACAAACACAGCTTGTAGGGGTCAGGTTTTCCCTATGGCACAGCAGCAGGTGAAAGCCTGGAGCATCTCTGGGAAGCTAGGGACCACTGCAGACAGAATGGCACAGCCACTCTGACAGAGAGAGGGTAAACTGGCAAAGCCACCCCAAGGTTTCTCTTTGCAAGCCAAAAGCCAGCAAGAGAAGTCTCCAAAATGCAAGCAGGCTTCAGCCAAGGTGCTGCAAGCCCCCCATGGCTTGGAGAGATTCTAAATGACCCTTCAGATTATACACAGATGCTGGCCAGAAAGGTTCAGGACTTCACTGGCAGGCACCCAAGATGGCAGAGGACCTATTCCTGCTCACTCAGAATATTCCAACCAAGCAAACCAAATGAGCCAAAAGGCAGCTCTCGAAGGACTCAGCAGCAGCATGTTCAGGTCAATGCCCCACAGCACTCTTCCACCACTTTGCTGAGAGAGGCAACTCCTGCTTGCTCTATTTTCCCCTAGTGCTTTCCAGAGGGACTCCTCCACTCACACCTTACTGAATTATTGGAAGACTTTCAAGGACAACTGAGGCTCTTCAGACCATGACCTGCAAGCTACTGAGTGAGTCTGAAGGCAGGGCTCCAGACCAAGAGCTCCTGTCCTGATCACAGCAAGACACTGTTCCCGGGGGAAATATGAGTGTTGATGCCAGCAGACATCCAGTCACATTTACTGTGGAGGTTCAGGATGGCTCTTTCAGGCCAGCTACAGCAAACAGTTCAACAGTTTGTTCCATTTGGAGACACTGAAAGATGCTGTTCTGAGCTTAAACACTCCCCTGCCTCAGCAGATGTCAGGAGGAAGCTGCCTGCTCTCTGCTGACGCACCAAGAGCAGTGGCACAGGGCTTAAGAGGGGACAAGCAAGCCTGACACTGCAGCTGGACTGAAAACACAGGGAGCTCCAGCTGCATTTCCCTCCTGAACAGGGAGGCAGTCCTGGTCTGCACCCCGCCAGCTTTCTGAACCTGCTGCTCAGCAGCTTTGTTTGGATGAGCAGCTCCTCCCCTGGAGCTTCTGGGGTCCTACAGCCTGTAACCTGTGGTGGCACAGACAAGCAACTGCTGCGACTAGAGAATCCTGGAGCCACAAGGCTGAGAGCTCCACCACATCAGAGCTTCCCTCCTGACCAGCACAACTGAATCAGCATAGAGCACTCCACAGCCAGGAAGACACTGACACACCAAGCTTCTTCCCCTCCTCACACTGCTGCTTCCCAAAGCCCTCACCCAAGGCATTCCTCCTCCCATGCACCCACTGGGAATGCTCAGAAAGACTCAGACCACAGCAAACCTCCAGGGCCAGCCTCAAAAGCAATGTTTGCTTCTCTCCTAGTCCGAACTGCTGGCTTTTAGTCAAGCTTCTCAGACTTCCTGGGGTCCCTGGAGGATCTGCTGGGAGTTCACAAGAGCAAAACCCACTGGTTGTTGGCAGGTTTCATTCGGCTGGACAAGTGATGACACAGTGGACCACGTCAGAGGCCAGCAGGCTGAGCTCCTCAGGGCCCAGCAAGCAGCCTGCTTAATCAGGACTCTGCAGCCTGAGAAGCAGAGCAGCCACATTCCTGCCTAATCACTCGGTTCAGGGGGACAGGCTCAGCTCCACACACAGACCTGACCTGCTGCTGTGCCCCCGTAAGGACAGACCTACAGCAGGCAGCACCTACCACACTCAGGCCCTCCTGGCTGCTGTGCTGGCTGGAGGCAGGACACAGCTGCAGCTCCTGACCCCCCCGGCCTGGCAGGGCAGGGGAAACTGCACCTCAGCACAAACAGCCCTGCAAGGCAGACCCTGAGCACAGCCACCATGCTGCTGGGGGCTCAACAGAACGGAGGCTGAGGGTGGGCTCAGTGCTTCTGACTAAGGCACAGAGGTCATAGAAGTGCTGAGGCTGGAAGAGATCTTCCAGCGCTTCAAGTCCTGCACTCCCCCAGAGCTCACACTGCCACCACTGCTGCTGCGCCACTGCCACCCAACCTCCCCCAGCACCACATCCGCGCAGCTTCGCAACACCTGCAGGGATGGGGACTGCACCGCCCCCCGGGCAGCCTGGGCCAGTGCCTGAGAACCCTCCTGGGAAGAAACTTCTCCTGATAACCAGCCTGAACTTGCCCTGGCACAACTTGAGGCCATTTCCTCTTCTCCTGTCACTTGGTGCAGTCGAGAAGAGACCAACCCTCAGCTGGCTCCAGCCTCCTTTCAGGCAGCTGCAGAGAGCAAGGAGGTCTCCCTCAGCCTTCTCTGGTGAATAAACACCCCCAGTTCTCTCAGCCATTCCCCACAAGATTTGTCTTCCAGGCCCTCCCCCATCCTGGTTGCCCTCTGGGCCTGCTCCAGGCCCTCAAAGTCCTTCTTGGAGCGAGGGGCCCAGAACTGAAGCTCGTATTTGAGGTGCAGCCTGAGCAGTGCTGGGCAGAGGGGCACAGTCCCTGCCCCGGTGCTGCTGGGCCACCTGAGCACAGCCACACAGCACCACACAACAGCTCCAACCACCCAGCCCCAGCTGGCCAGGACAGAAGCCAGCAGAGTCCTTCTGGGAGGGAGGAGGGGAAGGAAGGAAAAGAGAGTTTACAGGCAGGCTGGTTTCAGCAGCACTGGGCATGGGTCCGGGCATGAGCTGACCCTCTCCACTCCCCAGACACTCCAGCAGGCTCTCGCTGAGGTTGGCACTGCTGCTGCTTGTGACTTGCCCTAAAGCTCTGTGCTGTCTAAACAACTGCACTGAATCACGCCTTTTGTTTCCACGGGGATAAGGCACTGCGTGTTACACTTAGCAGAGATCAGCATTTAGGGCACAGCAAACAGCAGGAGTGTTTGGATAGCTAGAGAGATTTCCCCAAGTTTCCTCAGAACATTTTTCACTGGAGCTATCCCCTTCCCTGAATTCCTAGAGAGGAATTCCAATAAAATCAGAAGGTGACTGACTTTCACCAGGGAAAAGTTGGCTTTTCTTGCTGCAGGAGAGCAAACTGCCCTGCTCTCCGTGCAGACAGCAGGCAGCCCACACCTCCTGTGCTGCAGCCCACCCTGAGCAGGGCTTAGCTATTCCCAGGCTGAGGCAGGAGCTGCCCTCTACATGCCAAGGAATCCAGATCCAAAGGCTGCCAGGCTCTCGGGCTTCTCTCTTCCTGAGCCATGCAGTTCTACATCATTCCTGAACCTGCTTTGCCTCCCGCCAGGATCAAGCTTGCAGCTGATCAGCTGCCTAGGTCCCTCACTGTGATTCTCTATTGCTGTGAGCTGCCCAAGAGCCGCCTCAGCACCTTCTGGAAAGCTCAGATGAAAGCCAGGCTGGCCTCAAGGTTCTCTTGCTCTTGGCCGTGTCGGTGCTGCCGGCCAGCGACAGCACAAGGGGGACAGCACCGAGTGAACTCAGGAGCTTCCACCGCAGCAGTAGCCCAAGGGACCCATGAGAAAGCTGGGGAGGGACTTGACCAGGGCTTGGAGTGACAGGAGGAGAGGGCATGGGTTGGAGCTTGAGGAGGGCAAGCTGGGACTCTGAAGGTCTCCCCAGGTTTTTAGGGTCCAAGGTGCCATTCAACTCACAGCCCAGCAAAGAGCCAGCTACAAAATTCAGCTCTGAGCAGCCTCCCAGCACTGAAACGTTGAGAGCTGATAAACTGATTCAGAACTGGAGCCTGCCCCAGCATTACTAAGGGATCAGGAAAAGGGACATGAGGCAAACCTCACAGCGACCAATAAGGACGAGGGCAGGGTGCTGCCTCTGGGGAGGAATGACAACCGGCACAGGACAGGCTGGGGCTGCCCTGCTGGAGAGCAGCTCCGTGGAGAAAGGCCTTGGAGTGCTGGTAGGCAGCAAGTTCTGCATGGGCAGCAATGTGCCCCTGTGGGCAAGAGAGCCAATGGCATCCTGGGGGGCATCAGGCAGAGTGTGTCCAGCAGGGCTAGGGAGGCTGAGCATCTCCCTATGGAGAGAGGCTGAGAGCTGTGGGGCTGTTTGGTCTGGAGAGGAGAGGACTGAGAGGAGATCTGAGCAGTGTCTACAGACACCTGAGGGGTTGGTGTCAAGTGGAGGGGGCCAAGCTCTTTTGGGTGGCGTACAGCAATAAGATAAGGACCAATGGATACAAACTGGAACAGAGAAGGTTCCAGCTCAACATGAGGATGCTGGAGACTAAGGGTGGTGGAGGACTGGAGCAGGCTGACCAGAGAGGTTGTGGAGTCTCTTTCTCTGGAGACTTCTCAAACCCTCCTGGATGCATTCCTGTGCAGACTGCCCTGGGTGGCTCTTGGCAGGGGGGTTGGGCTGGATGATCTCTGGAGGTCCCTTCCAACCTCTGTGCTTCCATGAGTGCTCTGCCACCACACAGCTTGCAGAGGGCTGCAAGGCAGAAGACAGGCCCAGTAATCTCGCTGTCAATACTGCTGTTTTATGGATGCCTTCCTCCCACCCAGGGCTTCAGAGCCACCAGCAGAGGTTACCCTGAGTGCTGTGGAGAAGGGAGAAGCATCTCTGTAGCGGCTCATCCACCTGGGGAGAGCAGGAAAGCTGGAAGCCAGCTGGGGGTTCTGAAGCCAGACAGCAGCCATTGGAAGGAGCTGAGAGCCAGAGGCATGAATAAGACAAGTTCCAGGTCTCCCACTCTGCTGTGTTGATCAGACTAAGCCCAGAAGGAGCTCCAAACTTCCTGCATGCACCACAACCAGCCCCTGCAGTAACAGCTGGGAGAACAGTGGCCATAAAGAGAAGTTCTGGCTAGAAGCCTGAGCTGGGACAGATCATCTGGTACCTGCCGACAGCACAACCCTGCCCAGGGCTCAGCACCTGCTGCGCTCACTGCACTTCTGCTACTCATTTGCCCAAGCCTGAAGTTTTCCCACACAAAGAGCATTATCAGAGGCTGGCACAGGGAGTTTAGTCCTAGAGGAATCTTTCACCTTGTGAGGAAAAGGCAGCTCAGGCTGCACTACAGCTTTAAGCTTCAGCAGGTGCTGCAGCCAGGCCCTTTTAATTGTGCTCCCCTTGCCTCCTCGGGTGCGTGATTGAGCTTCCAAACAGCATTACCTGGAGGGCTGAGCTTGCTTCACTTCAGAGGGAACTTGCCTTGTCCTTCTGCACCCACTGATGTTGCAGGGCTAAAGGAAAAGCTTCTTCCTACTGGAATCTCTAACAGCCTGGAAGCAGAACTGCCAAACAGTATGGAGCCAGGGACACAACTGTTTCAGAGACACAGAGGGTCCAGGTTCCCAGAGCAACATTCATCTCCTTTGCCCATGAGACCATTTCTGCACTTCCAGTCTGTCGCCTCCTTCACAAGGCACCTCCCGACTCCTGCAGCTAAGGCAGGGGGGGCTCTGGTGGTGCCAGCACTCATCTGTCAGAGTCGTTCACACAACAGATCCTCCCTGCACAGCAGCACGGAGAGAAGTGCAGGATACAGCAGAGGCAGGTGAGGACTGCGAGGTCGAGCAGGCAGCAAGCATCAGGTATAACTTAACCATACTCAGTCACAGAACCACAGAACTGTTTGGGTTGGAGGAGGCCTCTGAGGTCATCCAGCCCAACATCAACCCAGCACCACCAGTGCCACCAAACCATGTCCCCAGGTGCCATGGCCACACGGTTCAGGAGCACCCAAGGATGGGGACTCCACCACCTTCCTGGGCAGCCTGTACCAATCCCTGATCACTCCTGCAGCAAAGAAATTTTCCTCATCTCCAACCTAAGCCTCCCCTGGCACAGTTTCAGGCCATTTCCTCTCTTTCTATCAGCTGGGAGCAGAGCCCAACCCCCACCTGGCTCCAGCCTCCTTTCAGGGAGATGTGGAGAGCAATGAGCTCTGCCCCCAGGCTCCTCCAGACTCAACCGCCCCCAGCTGGGCAGTCCAGGCGTGCATCTCTGTGTGCATGCAGAAGGGAAACAAAGTGAGAGGGTCAGAAGGAGGATTTCCCTGGCCTGATCCCTACCACCCTGCTGCTCCCAGCTCGCTGCTGACAAGCTCCCACTGAACCAGACAAGAAACACGAAACCATCATCAGCTTCACCAGGAGAAGGAAAGCAGTGAGCCCGGGACTGAGTGCTCAGAAATCACAGGGGGTTCACTCCTTTGAAGTGCTTTGCTTTCACAGCCACCCTCCTAGGCACTCACGGCTTTTGCTGCTCCTCCCCCAGGCTTCTCACTGATAAGTCAGGAGCAGCTTCCAGTGTTCCAAGGGGGAGGAAAGAGGAAATGTACACAAATGTCCATGGAATACTTGTCAAATTGGACTGAGTCGATGGAATTTGGCACTCAGTATCCATGCAGGGTGGAAATCACACACAAGGACAACCAGACTGTTGCTTCTGCAGCCCAAAAGGTCCTTGAATTGGAGCCTTTCAAAGAGGAACCCCAGCGTAAGCATTTCTGCACAGCTGGAGAACCTGGCTGGGGGCATCTCAGACCTTCACACTGTCAGCAGATCCACAGGACTGGTTTGTGCATTCCTGGAAAGCTTGACCTTGGAGAGAGGGCTGAGGGCAAGGGGGGAAATATCCTTAAGACACTGATTGAAAGCACAGAGGTAGGATTTGGACCAGCAGCTCTTGCCTGAAAGACAGCCCCGTGCCCAGAGGCAACGTTTGGCACCTGGCTGTGTCCTGCTCTGAAGATCAGAGAACGGTTTGGGTCAGAAGGGACCTCCAAAGCTCATCCAGCCCAGCCACCTGCACTCAGCAGGGACAGCCTCCACTAGAGCAGGTTGCTCACAGCCTTGTCCAGCTTCACCTTGAATATCTTCAGGGATGGGGCCACAACCACTTCCCTGGCAATGTTGCAGTCTTCCAGCAGCCTCCTGGTGCAGAACTTGTTCCTCCCATCCAATCTCAATCTGCTCTGTTCTCATTTCAAACCACTGCCCTCATCCTGTCCCTGCAGGTCTTTAGGAACAGTCTCTCTGCAGCCTACTTGCAGCCCCTTCAGGCACTGGCAGCAGCTCTAAGGTCTCCCTGGAGCCTTCTCCTCTCCAGGCTGCACACCCCCAGCTCCCTCAGCTGCTCCTCCCTGGTGCTGTTCTCCAGACCCCTCCCCAGCTTCATTGCCCTTCTCTGGACCTGCTCCAGCCCCTCAATGTCCTTCTTGGGAGTGAGGACCCCAAAACTGACTCCAGGACTCCCCAGTGCCCAGTCCAGGGGGACAATTCCTGCCCTGCTCCTGCTGGCCACACCACTGCTGATCCAGGCCAGCATGCAGGTGGCAATTTAAAGTGCTTCATGTTTTTCCTGCAGCTAGAGTAGAGATGTAGCTGTCACTGCAGACAGGGACAGCCTTTTGCTAGCTGAAAAAAAAAAATGCACTGAAGGAGATGCCACAGACCAAACATGGCTTTTTCTCTTTAAGGGGATTGAGATTTGGTTTCCTGTGCTATTTCAACACACAAAACTGTCCTGAGGGCACAGAAAGGCATTGAAAAGCAAATCAGAGCTTCAGCTTCACAAGTGCTAGGGTACAACTGGGAATGCCTGTGGAGGCAGCTGTGTCAGGTACACACAACCCAGAGCTCTTCTAGAGACAGTTCTTCCACCTGCCCTCCCTCCTCTCCTTCAGCCAAGGTGTTCCAGCAGTTCAAGGAACATTCTGGCTGAAGGAAAAGAGGTTGTAAAGGAGCTTGTGGGCTCAGGCATACAAAGGACTCTGCACAGACCCTTCTAGAGTAAGAATCTACCATGTAGCTGCTCATCATTACTGGAACTAGGATCTGCTGAGCCAAGGAGACCTCTTTCTGCAGTGAGGTTGCAGTAAGTGGAACAAAGGCTCAGCCTATGTCAGGTGGCTGCCACAGAAAGGACCAGAGCTGACAACACCCTCAGGGAAAGTGCTGCAGAAAGACTCTCTGCTCAGATGCAAGCGAGGCCTGCAGCCTGATCATCTTTGCAGTGCTGGAGCAGGGATCAGGAATGAGAAACCTTTCCAGTGGTGTTGGTCTCTTCTCCCTAGTAAGAAGTGACAGGACAAGAGAAAAGGGCTTCAGGTTGCCCCAGGGGAGGTTTAGGTTGGACATCAGAAGAAACTTCTTCACTGCAAGGGTTCTCCAAGACTCCTCAGGGAGGTGGTGGAATCCCTGGCCCTGGAAGGGTTTCAGAGAGGCAGAGCTGTGGTGCTGAGGGGCAGGTCTGAGGGCTCAGCACCAGACCTGGCAGAGTTAGAGAATGGTTGGACTCAAATGATCTTCAAGGTCTTTCCCAAACAGTTCCATGGTTCTAGACACATGCATCTGATCATAGTGCTTTGAGGTCAACAACTCCTCCTTTCCCTTCTGGATCTGTCTGCTCAGCCACTGCCACTCACTGAGCTCAGCATTTGCATTAGGTGTGAGAGAAGACTGCTGCTGAAGACCTCTCAGGTCAGCTACCAGCACCTCTGTACTGCAAGAGCAAAGCACTCGAGCCACTGCCCCACTGCTGTGCCAAGTGGTTCTCAACACCAGGCTGTGCTCCATGCAGTACCAGAGCAGGTTGGTGATCACTTGTCCAGCTCAGGGATCATGAAGAGGACCCTCCCAAGGCCTAGCAAGAGCTCTTTGCCTGGGTATACAATGTATTAGTCAGTGTGAGAAACAAGCCCTAGAGCCTGTGTGGTAATCTGCTGTTTGAATTGCAAGCTCTTTTATTCCAGTGCTGCCATGCCTGGCACAAGGCTGCTCCTGGGCGTTGCTGCAGTAAAAAACCCTCTGCAGAGCCACCCTATTGTTCCAGTCACACCCGAGGGGGTTCCATGGGGAGGGAAGCAGCAACATCAAAACTAAGCTGTTGTGTGACCAGAGAGCTCAGCTTGCCCTTTACAACAAGCAGTTTTCATTCAAGTGTGTGTTGGGGAGAGCTCAGAGGCAGTGAGCTAAGGCAGGAGAATGTCTCAATAGCTTTAAGGTTAATAAATTCCTACTTGCACAGCCTGAAACTCTAAAGTCATCTTCAGTGTGGTAGGCTGGCAGTGCCCTTTCCAAACACACATCCACACCCAAGGGTGGTTAGGTGATCACATCTTTCCCCTCCCTGCCTTCCTCTCAAGCCAGTCACTGCCAGCACCCATCCCAGTGCAGTGATGAAGTGACCTACCTCAGCTCCCAGCTGCCAGGCAGGAGCCCTTGGAAAGTGCTTCCTCTTTGCCAAGGGGAAGCTACCTTCAAAGCTCAGGAGAATGGTACACAGCTTGCACGGGGCAGTCTCAGGCACACAGTGACCTACCAGGCAGGAAAGCTTCTCACCTCCCTCCAACTGCACCCATCCAATACCAGCAGAAGGAGCTACAGAGAGTTTGCTTCAGGTCAGCCTCTCTGCACCGAGCAGTCCCTGAGCCTTTCTAGGCAAAGGCTGTTCCTGGCTGGAGATCATCTAGTCTGACCCCTGCTCAAGCAGGGCACCCACAGCAGCTTGCTTGGAGAAGATTCCACAGCCTCTCTGGGCAGCCTGCTCCAGGCCTCCAGCACCCTCACAACAAACAACTTGCTCCTCCTCTTCACGTGGAATCTCCTGGGTTCAGTCTGTGCCCATTGCCCCTTGTCCTGTCCTGTCCCTGGGCACCACTGACAAGAGTCTGGCCCCAGGCTCTTGCCCCCCACAGCTCCTTCAGCTCTTGCTGAGCATTGCTCAGATGCCCTCTGGGGCTGCTCTTCTGCAGGCTCTCAGCCCCAGGGCTCTCAGCCTTTGCTCCTCACAGAGCTGCTCCAGGCCCTGGACTCTCTCCAGCAGTTCTCTTTCTCTCTGCAACCAGGGAGCCCAGAGCTGGACCCAGCACTCAAAAGAGCAGAGTAGAGGGGAAGGAGACACAGAACCCACCACACTTCAACTTCCACCTCCAGACTGTACAAAGGCATCTAGAAATGCAGTGCTCTACCTGCCCACGTCCAGTTTGAAAGGCTGCTCTGCTTTTCACACACCTCCCTGAGCTGTTGCTGGCTTCAGAAGCAGTCTCCATCCCCACTGCTGGCCAAGAACAATTCTCTGATTAAATCTTGATGCAACTCAGTTTGTTCATTAGGAAAAAACTGCAATGAGAAGGAAAGCAATCTGAAGAGCAGAAGCCTCTTCTGCTGTGTCCAGAATCACCAACACCTTCCTCTGTTATTAGAAAATTCTTGAGCAGTCCAAGGAGCCACTTCCACGCCTCAGTGCTTTGGAAGCCTTTGCTGGGAAGGGAGATGGGCTCGAGGGAGGAGATCTCCATTTCGGTATCCAGGTGGAACATGGCTTTGATTTGGCCAAGTAACAACAGCTCAGAAAGAAAGAGGGGAAAAAAGGTCCTCCAGAGAGGTTCCTGCCTGAAACATCCCCGAGCACTCGTGGGAAGGTGGCGAGGGGGAAGCAGCAGTGAGGGAGCAGGGCAGCAGTAGGGCCAGAGGAGCGGCACAGACATTTGCAGCAGGGCAGACTCCACCGGGTGGGGGCTTGCGGGGATCTGGGCGGTGCAGATGAGTTGCTGCAGGAGAGCAGAACGAGGCAGCTGCGTGCACCAGCAGCAGCTCCAGGGCCGCATCCCAGCCACAGCCCTGCTAGCGCTGCACGCTGGAGCACAGGGGGAGCATCCCACTGCTCTGCTGCCAGTGCCTGCAGCCGCTGGGCAGAGGAGCCCCAAGCCCACCTTCCACTGCAGACACTTGCCAAAGCTTGTGGCAACCTGCAGGCAAAGCCATCACCAAGAGGACTTCTTCTCGTCTACTGCCACAGATTACTTTAAAGCAGATGAAGAGAGCAGCAGATGGTGAGAGGTGAACCTGCCCCTCTGATCTGCTGAAACCTCACCTGCACTGCTGTGTCCACCTCTGGAGTCCTCAACACCTGCTGGGCCATGTCCAGAGGAGGCCACAAAGATGATCAAAGGGCTGCAGAACCTCTCCTATGAGGACAGGCTGAGAGAGTTTGGGCTGTTCAGCCTGGAGAAGAGAAGGCCCTGGGGAGACCTTAGAACAGCATTTTGATACCTGAAGGAGACTTAGAGGAAGTAAGGAAGATGATTGCTTAGAAGGGGCTGAGGTGACAGGACCAGGGACAATGGTTTGAAAGTGAAGCAGGGCAGAGTTAGGTTGGACATCAGGAGGAAGTTCTGCACAGTGAGGGTGGGCAGATGCTGAAACAGGTTGCCCAGAGAAGTGATTGAGGCCCCATCCTGGAGACATTCAAGGCTGAACTTGAAGGGGCCCTCAGCACCCTGCTGTAGTTGGAGGTGTCCCTGCTGACTGCAGGGGTCCCTTCTGACCCAGAGCACTCCACACTGCTATGACACCCAACACAGCCACCCACAAGGAAGGAGCAGCCTCTGCCACAGCAGTGCTGGCCTGGCCTGTGGCTGGGGAAGCACGCAGGGATGCCACCCGCACGCAGGGATGCCACCCGCACAGCGGCGCTGGGGCTCAGGCTCCCTGCCTGCCACACACTCCCGTCACCTGCCTCCTGCGGCAGGAAACCCCCAGGGCTTGGTTGGAGCCCAGAGCACGGAGCAGAGCCTGACACAAGCACTGACCTGCGCCTCCCTGCTCTCAACGTGTGCCTGGGGAGCAGCAGTCACCCAGCAGCTTTTACCGGCAATAGCCACGGGGAGTGTGCGACCCCAGCCGCAGCGCCACAGCCTGGGTCTGCCTGGAAGGGACCTTAAAGCTCATCCAGCTCCAAGCCCCTGCCATGGGCAGGACATCTCTCACCAGCACAGGGTGCTCAAGGCTTCGTCCAGCCTGGCCTTAAACCCTTCCAGGGAGGGACTATCCACAGTTTCCTAGTGCAGCCTGTTCCAGTAGTAAAGAGCTTCTTCCTAATCTCCAGGCTAAACCTACCCTGCTGTAGTTTCAGACCACTGCCCCCTGTCCTATCACCACAGCCCCTTAGTCACCTTCCTAGGCTCAGCCAAGCCCCAGCTGAAGTGCCCGACACAAACCAATCTGTTTCCTGGTTGCATTCAGCTCCAGATGAGTTGTGCCAATTCCCAGCATCTCCACATTCCCACTTCTCCCCTCTCTTCCAACCCAGTGCAGACAGACACAGCTTCACCCCTACCTTGCCCAGAGGTAACTCAGCAACTCCTCCAGCAGGTACCCAGGGGCTCAAAGTCTACTTTCAGCAAACTTCTGCAGCCATCTGTAGAAGCTGCTTTGAAACTCTTCTGCTTCCCAATGACCACTTGGCAGGGCCCGACAGAAATTAAAGAGCTTGGCTCTCAAAGGACACTACCCAAGGAAATGGATAGTTGCTGGGGGCCTTGCAATAGACCTCTGCTAGGTTTGGCTGCAGGTCTCGAAGGGGTTCAGCAGACTTAGTTACCCTGTAAAGACTCTCAGTACTGCTCTGATGCTTGGCAAAAGAGGATCCTGTTCTCCCTGCTCACAACACAGACTCCTTCAGAGCTGATCCAACACAGCCTACAGCTGAAGAATTCCTGCACCTTTGCAACCCAAATGTTTGTTTCATTTGGGATGTGCCTTGGTGACTTCCAGCAGTAGTGGCCCAGGATACAGCACTGCACTGGGCAAGAGTCTGAACAGTGTGGCTCAGGGCTGCATCCTGACAGGCGCTGCAGGGGCACTGCAGATCCTGCTGCAGGTTATGCTGAAGCCAGGAGCTGGAAAGACCCCCCCCAGGCAATCTGCCTGCTGGTTCTCTGCTATGCTGGGAGCTGCATGGGAACAGAACTCCCAGCACCCCAGCCTGCAGCTGTCCCAGGCTGGGATAGACAGCTGGCACCATTGCTGCACTGAGCCCATCAGGCAGTGCTGTTCTGCAGGTAGGTTACACACCCAGACCACCTCAGACTTTTCCTGGCATCTGGGGAAAGTAAAGCACCACAGCCTGTGCCATCAGCCAGCCCTCTGCTGCTGCTATCACCCAGCCTCGGGCATTGGCTGGGAGGTGGGAGCAGGGCAAAGCAAATACTTCTCTGCATGGAGACCAGAGTCCTGGCAGGACTGGAGTTGGAAGTGCCCTCTAGAGATGATCCAGTCCAACCCCTGCTCAAGCAGGGCACCCACAACAGCTTGCCCAGCAGCACAATGCCCAGGGGGGGTTGGAAGCTCTCCACACAAGGACACTCCACAGCCTCTCTGGGCAGCCTGCTCCAGGCCTCCAGCACCCTCACAACAACTTGCTCCTGCTCTGCACATCCAACCTCCTGGGCTCCACTTTGTGCCCCTTGCTGCCTCTTCTCCTGCCCCTGGGCACCACTGACAAGAGTCTGGCCACAGCCTCTTGCCCCCACAGCTCCTTTAGCTCTTGCTGAGCATTGCTCAGCTGCCCTCTGGGGCTGCTCTTCTGCAGGCTCTCAGCCCCAGGGCTCTCAGCCTTTGCTCCTCCCAGAGCTGCTCCAGGCCCCTCAGCAGCTTTGCAGCCTCCCCTGGACTCTCTCCAGCACTTCCCTGGCTCTGCAACTGGGGAGCCAGAACTGGACCCAGCACTGCAGGTGTTGCCTCCCTAGGGTAGAAGAGAGAGGAAGGAGAACCTCCCTTGACCTGCTGGCCACGCTCCTCCTCATGCACCCCAGGACACCTCCTGGCCAAGGGCATAGTGGCTGACTCACAAGGAACTTACCCACCAGCACTCTCAGGTTGCTCTCCATGGAGCTGCTTCTCAGCAGGCCAACCCCTCACCTGTTCTGGTGCAGGAGGTGTTCCTAAGCAGTTGTGGTGCAGGGATTACTCCTCCCTAGGCAAAGCCTAGCTCCCAAAGACTAACTGCAGTAAGATAATCCCAGCCTGTCACACTCTTACACAAACAGCCTACGACACCCAGGCCTGGAGAGCTGCAGTAGAGGGAGCAGAGCAGCTCCCCTCTGTAGAGTGGAAGTGCACACAAGCTCCAAGTGTTATCATTCATGGATTCATTATAAACCTCTGCATAGATCCATGCACAATGCTCTGGGCTCTGCAGCCTGCCCTCTGAGATCTAACCAGACCCTCCTGCAACGCTCCCCAGAGCATTCCATGAAGGGAAGCTTTAGCATTCCCATTTTATTTTGAGGAAAGAAAAGGGGGAGAGAGGAGCTGCAAGTCTCAGTTTCAAACCCTGCTGCTGCTCTACAGAGCACACATTGCAGAGAATGTTTTCTCTTGGGAAAGGGGGGGCAGGGAGGGGGACAAAAAAAAAGCACATGAGAAGCTGAACTCCTGAGATGCTGAATTCCTCTGCCGACCAGAGAAGCCAGGGTCACTTGCCCAGCTGGTCACTATTGTTCTGTGCAGTGAGCTCTGGCAGGAATGAACGTTTAACAAAACACAGAGATTAGGCAGAGCAAAGAATGCAGGCCCCCCCCTCGCTGGTGAGGTCAGGGGGGTTTGTCACGGTGAAATCCTGCAGCTTAAACTATCAGATTTTCTCTGTCCTGTGCTGCTAGCACCAGTGACAGACACAAGCTGACAGCTCGGTGCTCGGGGTTGCTGCCATTCCCAGCTTTAGTGCCTTAAAAGCAGCAAAGCACAAAAAGGAAGAAAAGTTCCCCTCCAAGCTGGCCTGACCACTAATTACATCAGAACTTGGGCATGGCTTGGGCATGGAGAGTACCAACTGAGAAAAGCTCTGCACCTCCCGTGGGGCAGAACTGGTGCAGAGCAATCTAAACCAAGCACCAAACCCAAAGGGACCAGACTTTGAGAACCCTGCAACACAGGAGCTCATCTTAGGATCATAGAATCAACCAGGTTGGAAGAGAGCTCCAAGCTCACCCAACCTAGCACCCAGCCCTGCCCAACCAACCAGACCATGGCACTAAGTGTCCCAGCCAGGCTTGGCTTCAACGCCTCCAGCCACAGCCACTCCACCACCTCCCTGGGCAGCCCATTCCAATGCCAATCACTCTCTCTGCCAGGAACTTCCTCCTCACATCCAGCCTAGACCTGCCCTGGCACAGCTCCAGGCTGTGTCCCCTTCTTCTGTTGCTGGCTGCCTGGCAGCAGAGCCCAACCCCACCTGGCTACAGCCTCCCTGCAGGGAGCTGCAGGCAGCAATGAGCTCTGCCCTGAGCCTCCTCTTCTTGAATGTCCCAATGCAGCCAGGGCTGCCAGGAGGCAGTCAAGCACCCAGAACCTAGATACAGCATCAGGATGGCAACCATCTGCTCCCACACCATGGAAGGGCTTGGAAGGGATCTCTACAGCTCACCAGTCCAACCTCCCTGTCCAAGCAGGGCTACCTAGACAAGGTTGTGCAGGAACACACCCAGGCAAGTTTTGAATGTGTCCAGAGATGGAGACTCCTCCACCTCTCTGGGCAGCCTGTCCCAGTGCTCTGTCACCCTTGAATTAAAAACCTCCTCCTTGTATTTAGATGGAACTTCTGTTGCTGAAGTTTGTGCCCCTGTTCTGTCACTGAGCACCGCTGAACAAAGCCTGGTCCCATGCTCCTGACACCCACCCTTGCTCAGCACTGGTGAGATCCCTCACACTGCTCACTTCCAGACTAAAAAGTCCAGCTTCCCTCAGTCTTTCCTCCTCAGGGAGATGTGCCAGTCCCTGAGGAACTCCTGAGAACTGAGGATCTCGTCCTCCAAAGTCTCCTAAGAATTCAGAACCAGGACGCTGAGCTCAGTTCACAGTGCACTCAAGACTGCAGTCAGATGCCAGAAGGTCACAACACAGACCACAGAGCTGACCCCAGAGCTCTGCAGGGATCTCACAGGAGCAGCCCCGCACAAAGCAACGCAAAGAACATGGAGTGCACCGGGATTTGGGATTGCAAGGGGCACAGTCCTCACAGAAGGTAATGAACAGCCTGGGCACACCTCAGAGTTAACGGTTTGTGTGCAGAGCCCAAGGATTCCCAAGCTCCCCTGCAGGGGCTAGGGCAGCTTGCACTGTGGGAAGTGCAGTGTAGAGCCTGCGAGCACGTAAGGCCCTGTTCCCAGGGCACTGCCTCACTTCTCTCTTCTCTGTCTGTCACTCACCGCACACTGCAGAGCCGCAGGCAGGGCTGTCTGTCTGTCACCCACCGCACACTGCAGAGCCGCAGGCAGGGCTGTCTGTCTGTCACCGCACACTGCAGAGCCGCAGGCAGGGCTGTCTGTCTGACACCCACCGCACACTGCAGAGCCGCAGGCAGGGCTGTCTGTCTGACACCCACCGCACACTGCAGAGCCGCAGGCAGGGCTGTCTGTCTGTCACCCACCGCACACTGCAGAGCCGCAGGCAGGGCTGTCTGTCTGACACCCACCGCACACTGCAGAGCCGCAGGCAGGGCTGTCTGTCTGACACCCACCGCACACTGCAGAGCCGCAGGCAGGGCTGTCTGTCTGTCACCCACCGCACACTGCAGAGCCGCAGGCAGGGCTGTCTGTCTGACACCCACCGCACACTGCAGAGCCGCAGGCAGGGCTGTCTGTCTGACACCCACCGCACACTGCAGAGCCGCAGGCAGGGCTGTCTGTCTGTCACTCACCGCACACTGCAGAGCCGCAGGCAGGGCTGTCTGTCTGTCACTCACCGCACACTGCAGAGCCGCAGGCAGGGCTGTCTGTCTGTCACTCACCGCACACTGCAGAGCCGCAGGCAGGGCTGTCTGTCTGTCACCCACCGCACACTGCAGAGCCGCAGGCAGGGCTGTCTGTCTGTCACCCACCGCACACTGCAGAGCCGCAGGCAGGGCTGTCTGTCACCCACCACACACTGCGGAGCCGCAGGCAGGGCTGTCTGTCTGTCACCCACTGCACACTGCAGAGCCGCAGGCAGGGCTGTCTGTCTGTCACCCACTGCACACTGCAGAGCCGCAGGCAGGGCTGTCTGTCTGACACCCACCGCACACTGCAGAGCCGCAGGCAGGGCTGTCTGTCTGTCACCCACCGCACACTGCAGAGCCGCAGGCAGGGCTGTCTGTCTGTCTGTCACCCACCACACACTGCAGAGCCGCAGGCAGGGCTGTCTGTCTGTCACCCACCACACACTGCAGAGCCGCAGGCAGGGCTGTCTGTCTGTCACCCACCACACACTGCAGAGCCGCAGGCAGGGCTGTCTGTCACTCACCGCACACTGCAGAGCCGCAGGCAGAGCTGTCTGTCTGTCACTCACCGCACACTGCAGAGCTGCAGGCAGGGCTGTCTGTCTGTCACCGCACACTGCAGAGCCGCAGGCAGGGCTGTCTGACACCCACCGCACACTGCAGAGCCGCAGGCAGGGCTGTCTGACACCCACCGCACACTGCAGAGCCGCAGGCAGAGCTGTCTGTCTGTCACGCACCGCACACTGCAGAGCCGCAGGCAGGGCTGTCTGTCACTCACCGCACACTGCAGAGCCGCAGGCAGGGCTGTCTGTCTGTCACCGCACACTGCAGAGCCGCAGGCAGGGCTGTCTGTCTGTCACTCACCGCACACTGCAGAGCCGCAGGCAGGGCTGTCTGTCTGTCACCCACCGCACACTGCAGAGCCGCAGGCAGGGCTGTCTGTCTGTCACCCACCGCACACTGCAGAGCCGCAGGCAGGGCTGTCTGTCTGTCACTCACCGCACACTGCAGAGCCGCAGGCAGGGCTGTCTGTCTGTCACCCACCGCACACTGCAGAGCCGCAGGCAGGGCTGTCTGTCTGTCACTCACCGCACACTGCAGAGCTGCAGGCAGGGCTGTCTGTCACCGCACACTGCAGAGCCGCAGGCAGGGCTGTCTGTCACCGCACACTGCGGAGCTGCAGGCAGGGCTGTCTGTCACTCACCGCACACTGAGCAGCACCCAGCAGAGCGGAAATGTCTGCCCTGCTACCACGGCCCAGCAAGCAGCACAGCCCCAGGCCAGCGGCAGAGCCTGCCTGAGCGCTGCTGGCAGCCCCCCTACCCCCGCCCTTGTACCCAGCAGAAGCAGCATTCCCAACCAGCCGAAGCTGCCAGCACCACGCTCTGGAATGGCTAAACAAGCCTTGGGGGTGGGGGGTGAAAGGCAGGAGTTGATTGACCCCGGGCAGCAGACCAGTAGGTGCTACTCAGGTGCTGCAAGCACACTTGCTGCAGGCCCTTCCCCACTTGGGCAGGCTCTACCCCCAAAGCCTGCCCTCTCACGCAGCAGGCATCATCAGACTGCCTCTGCCCTGCCGGGCGCTGCGCAGGGACCGCGTGGCCGCGGCACTTCGGGACGTGCTTTAACAGCCATGGTGCTCTTGCCTTGCTGGTTGGACTCAATCATCTTAGAGGACTTTTCCAACCTATGAGTCTATGATCCCAGGATTCTTTTCCCACCATACACCCTTGGTCGTTTTATTCCACTGAGAAGAGGAAAGCAGGAACCAAGAGGGGGCAGGGGGAAGAGGAACACCACCCAGGAGAAACAGGAACACGAGCCTGCAGTGAGTGCAGCCCAGACACAACCCTGTGCTGGGCTGCAGCAAGAGCAGTGTGGGCACAGGGCAAGGGAGGGGATTCTGCCCCTTGGCTCTGCTCTCCTCAGACCCCACCTGCAGTCCTGGGTGCAGTTCTGCAGCCCCCAGCACAAGCAGCACATGGAAGTGTTGGAGCCAGTGCAGAGGAGGACCATGAGGATGCTGAGAGGGCTGCAGCAGCTCTGCTCTGAGCACAGGCTGAGAGAGTTGGGGCTGTGCAGCCTGGAGAGGAGAAGGCTCCCAGGAGACCTTGGAGTGGCCTTGCAGGATCTGAAGGGGACTCCAGGAGGGCTGGGGAGGGACTACTGACAAGGTCTTGTCACGACAGGACAAGGAGGAATGGGTTTAAATTGGAGAGGGGAGATTGAAAGTGGATGTGAGGAAGAAGTTGTTTGCAGTGAGGGTGGTGAGACACTGGCACAGGTTGCCCAGGGAGGTGTTCAGGACCAGGCTGGATGAGGCCTTGAATGACCTGTTCTAGTGAGAGGTGTCCCTGCCTATGACAGAGGGATGGAACTGGATGAGCTTTGGGGTGCCTTTCAACCTAACCCATTCCATGATTTTGTGATCTCTTCTTGCCCTCACAGACTTGGCAAGCCTTGGCTACAGAACCATGTCCCAGGGCTGTTTTCCTGCCTCATGCTTTCCATGCACTGCAGCTCTGAGACACTCCCAGCAGACATGTGCTTATCATCTAGCACAAATCCCGTGCAGGGCATCACTTCCACCCTATTCCTAGGGGTGAAAAAGACTGAGACTGATTAAAACGACATCTGACACCCAGACTGATGGCAGGGCTGGGCATGAGCAGATGCAGCTCTATATAGTGTTACCACACAGCAGCTCTCAAGTCTTGGCAGATGGTGTTTGTTCAGCACAAAGGCGGCTGGGGATGGCTGCCATCTGGGCCAGTGGGAGGTGCCCCTGCCCATGGCAGTGGGGTTGGAACTAGATAATCTTTAAGGTCCCTTCCAACCCAAACCATTAAATGAGCCTTACTCAGCTGTCACAGCACAGCCAGGAGACACAAAGAGCTGTAGGAGCCCTACATAAGAGGAGCTCACAGATCTCTTCTCAGTTTTGAAGAGGTTTGAAAACCAACTGCAAAGTGGCAGGTTCTAGGTTCTCCTTTCCAGGCAAACCACATAGATACAGAAGCAGATACTGATCTCTCCTAAACGTGAGACATCATGAAGCTGCCCTCAGCTTTTGTCTCATCGGCATCCATCATGTGGACCTCCAGAGAAAGTAACTTCTGAACAGACAGCAGAGGTTTTTCCCTCTGCCTGAGCTACAATTCCTCTGCTTCAGAAGCCAAAATGGAGTCTTGAACCTGGAAGAGCCTCCTTTTTGTGGTCCTTTCCCAAAAAATCAACTGTTTTCAGATAGCCAGGCCTAGCCCTTAGAGGCAGGGCTTTCACCAGGCACCCTCATACACATCTGTTCATTTCCAAGAGGAAACCAGCAGACCTGGCAAACCCAAAATGTCCAAGCCATGCAACAGCCTGGAGGCCAACAAATAACTGCCATTTCTTAGAAGAAAAGAAAGCTGGGCAGGGAATTTTCACAAGAGCAGATAGTACCAGGAGAAGGGCCAATGGCTTGAAACTGGAGCAGGGCAGGTTTGGGTTGGACATTCATAGAATGGGTAGGGTTGGAAGGGACCTTAAAGCTCAGCTAGTTCAAACCCCCTGCCATGGGCAGGGACTCCTCCCACCAGCACAAGTTGCCCAAGGCCTCATCTGAACTGGTCTTGAACACCTGTAGAGTGATGGCATCCACAACTTCCCTGGGCAACCTGTGCCAGTGTCTCATCACCTCACTCTAAAGAATTTCTTCCTCATCTCCAGTCTCAATCTCCCCTCTTCCAGCTTCAGTCCAGTCTCCCTCATCCTGTCACTATAAGCCCTTGTTAGAAATCCCTCCCCAGCTTTCATCTAGGTCCCCTTCAGGTACCAAAAGGCTCTGATTATCTCCATGGCTGCCTCTGGACCCACTCCAAAAGTTCTTCACTGTGAGAGTGGGGAGACACTGGAACAGGATGTCCAGAGATGTGGTGGAGGCTCCATCCTTGGAGACTTTCAAAGTCAAATTTGACCCTGAGTCTCGGCTGGATCCAGTGTGAGGTGTCCCTGCCCATGGCAGAGGGGTTGGAACTAGATGATCCTTGAGGTCCCCTCCAGCCCTGACAATTCTATGATGTCCCTGCTGGCTGCAGGGGGCTGGAAGAGATGAGCTGTGAGGGTCCCTTCCAGCCCAATGCAATCTGTGTCAATCTCACACCCCCACTCTCCCTGGTCCCTGCCTGCAGTAGCATTAAGGACTCACTCAGGCCCATGTCATGCTGTGCATAAACACCCCACAGACACGCAGGGTGTCTGTGAGAGCTTGGCTAGCACAGGCTGGCTTTGTGCTCAAAGCCTCCCAACAAGCATTCTGCCTGGGTGCAATTTAAGCTCTGTCTGCAACAGGCTAATTAAAACCAAGCTGAGAGCTTGGAGCCTATGGCAGAAATGAGGATGGGTGCAGCTTAGGTCACCCTCCACGACAGTCAGGCCATGCTTTACAAAACAAGAATGCTTCCAGACGTGCTGGAGGTCTAATGCAAGACAAGAGCATGAGGAGCTACTCCACTATCCAGCAGGCCTCTGTGCTTGCAGTCTGTTGTCCTTCCCTCAGCCATTCTTCATTTGCCCCCCTTTATCAAAGCCCAGCCCAATGAAACAGAGATGGGAGCAAATATGCCATGGCCCAAGTGTCACAAAGCTTCACTTTGCCATGAAGTTTCTCACCTGCCCTGTTTCCCACAGGATCTCAGTGCACTGACAAGCTTAGCCTTGGGAAAGTGACCAGCTAAGACACATTTGTTAGTTTAGCCAAGGGGGCAGTTCACCGACGCCTACTGCTTTGCTCCTTCACTCCCTTTGCCTCTGCAGAGCAGGTAAAGGACACCTCCAGGAGAGGAAATGATTCACACAAGCAGCTGGAAAGGCAAGACCCTAGGAGGCTGCCTAACGAACACAATATACTGCAGCCACTAAAAGCCAGTTCTGGCATCTCAAAGCCTTTCCAGTTTTGCTAGGTCCTTACACGAGCATCAGCTTCCCTGTTCGACTTGTGAAGCTCCAGCACTGGAGCCCAGCAGCAGTCAGATGAGGACCACAGGATTGCAGGACACAAACAGCAGCCAGCTGAAGAGTTTGGAGATGAGCTTCAGCCCTTCTGACTTCCTGGGTTACCTGTGTTAGGGCACTTCAAAGGGGAATTAGAGCAGAGGGCTCAGCGTGACACAAATGCCAGGTGGCTTGCTTGACCTCTTCTGTCCTGGCAGGCTAATTTGGCCTATTAGATGTTCTGGCTTGCCCCACCCTTCTGCTGCTGGGGGAAGCAAGGGCAGGAGGAAAACAAAGGCTTGGGCCATTATGTCCCCTCCCAAGTACCCAGAGGTATTTAGGTACTTGTTGGTGTCTTGCCCAAATAAGGGTGAGCAAGCCCTGGGGTCACCTAATATGGTCAGTTTGGCCAAAGGAGCCTTTGCACTCAGGCAAGTAACACATACTGAGCCAAGGTGCAAGCAGTTGTGCTGCTTCTGCCTCCCTGCTCTGCTTCAGTGTGTGCTGCTTCTGCCTTGCTGCTCTTGGGCAATGTGTTCTGCTCTGCCTCGTGCTTCACATCAGCTCAGCCCTGATCTTTCAGGCTTCAGCTACCTGGAAACTGAAGTGCCTCAAGTTCCCCAGGAGAAGGCATTTAAGTGCCTCAGGCCGTGGCAAGAAGGGCTCTCTGCACAGCTGCAAGAGATGCTGCCTGCACTTCTGCAAACCTCCATGCCAAGAGGAACCAGGATCAGGTCAGAGATCCTTTGCCTCTTTCCCAGCACCCTGGGAAGATCTGAATCTCAAGGGCTGAGCAGTTCCAACACTGCCACAAAGCAGCCAGGGACTAGCTCGAAATTCCCACTCCAGTGCAGCGAGCAGCACAGACACTCCCTAGGGCTGAGGGCTGCCTGTTTGTCCAGTTTTCTGATCCTCCTAACTGAATGAACTGCCCAGAAGCATCCTTGGGAAGACTTTCCCAACCCAATTAATAACTCATTAGTAAGGGTTGTGGGCAGGGCTCTTGGATCAATAAACCACGTATTTTATAATTCCTGCCTCCTTAACGGCCTCAGCTAAATCACCCTCACACAGCCCACCACCAACCAGGGAAACAAGCAGAATATTAGGGGATGGAGGGAACGACTCAGCAAGCAAGAGCCTCTCAGGGAAAAAGAGCCACGTTTCTCCACTTGCATAGCTCTGTAGTCCACATTTGCTTAAGAGCCACAATCAGCTCAGAATTTGGGGCTGAAATCAAGTTGGGATCATCTTTGTGTAAATCACAGAATGGTTTGGGTTGGAAGGGACCCTAAAGATAATTTAGTTCCAACTCCCCTGCCATGGGCAGGAACACCTCCTGCTAGACCAGGTTGCCCAAGGACCTGTTCAGTCTGGCTTTGAACACTACCAGGCTTGGAGACTCCACAATCTGTCTGGGCAACCTGTTCCAGTGCCTCACCACTCTCATGGTTAAGACTTTCTTCCAAATGTCTCATCTAAACCCAGCTTCTTTCAGTTTGAAGCCAATAACTACTGATCTGGATCTGCCAGCAGTCTGGATAACAACACCTTGGATATTCTATATTCTGTTCTTTGTAGTCCTGTGGCTCTGATCTTCATTGACTGGAAGGCATTTCTGGCTGCCACGTGTGTTGAGGGCCTGTCTGTCCCAGCTGGGCTTTGCTGCCACCACAGCTGGCTGTCCTGGCACTCCTGGTGCAGCAGTGAGTTATCCTACCTGGCTTTCTGCAGCGTGTTTCACGAGTTCCTTTCAGATACCTCCACCTCACATCCAAAGAGGCTTCCAGTCTCAGAAGTTCCTAACTCACACACTCGAGTTCACAAGGAATTGTTGCATCACTCATTTGAAGCTAGAGGAAAGTAGGATGAGGAAGAGCACCAGCTCCAAGGACACCAAACACAGATGCAGAAGCTCTTTAAGGACCTAGCTGCTCCCAGCATTTCCTTCACTCAGAAGAGCTTCTCATGCTCATGTTCAAGTCTGCAGGACAACCACTTCTTGGCAGGCAGCCCCTCTGCTCTTCCCTTTTGGATGAGCCTCACTTCCCACCGCCTTTGCCTGACACAGCAGCACTGAGCTGCATGTGGCTGTCCCACACGACTGAGGCTGCTGAGGCCACACCATGCCAGCACACCATGCCACCCAGCCTTGTTGTACACCCCCTAGAGAAGTGCAAAGTGATTCAAGCAGATGCAAAGATAGACTGCAAGTGTCTCTGGTCTAACAACCAGGATCTGAAGCCAAGCAGAAGCTAGAAGTTTCCATTTTACAAGAGGAAACAAAGCAAGCAACGTTCCACCAGACCAAGTATTCCACAGTTTCATTTGGAGAGAGGTGATTTGCTTTTTTTCCTTATAATTTCCCTCTACTCCCCACAAAGTTTTTTATGTTGTCCAAGGCCTTAATTTTCTGACAGAAAAAAAGTGTTCAGCAGTTCTCAGGAGTCCACCTCTGAGGCACCTTAGACACAGAATCAGAGAATTAACCAGGTTGGAAAAGACCTCCAAGGTCATCGAGTCCAACCTATCACCTAATCCTTCTAATTAACCAAGACCTGTATCAGCTATTGAGTTTTGAATGCTTTGTGGAGAGGAGAAAAAAAGCCACAGTAACCTCCCCCCCCCACCAGAACTTTTATGCCAAGCTGATTTTAAACCCAGTTGCTAGCAGACTGTGCAACAGCTCCATCATGGCTTCACTTGCTGGTGAAGGACAGAAGAAGAGAACTGCAGGAGCACAGTGTGTCTCGGACCAAGGAAAGGCATCACCTGTATGCTGCAACCTACCAAGGCCTGGAGGTGCAGCAGTAGCTGCCAGGGCTCTGTCCTGTTTGTACTTGGCCGATGGGACCCCAGAAAGTGCCAGAAGTCACTGGACAAAGCACTTGCTGGGAAGGCTGCAGAAGAGAACATGAGAATGGCCATGATGGGCCCCACCCCTAGGGACATACAAGGCCAAACATGATGGGGCCTGGAGCAACCTGATCTAGCTGGAGATGTCCTTGCTCAGTGCAGGGGGCATCAGACAATACGATCTTCAAGGCTTCCTCCCAACCCTCTGTGGTTCTGTGTAGTGCCATGTGTCAAACAATGGTTGGACACAACAACCTCAAAGGTCTTTTCCAGCCAAAACAACTCTATGGTTCTATTGATAGCAATCACCTGTCCACCACCTCCTGTCCTTCACAGCCTCCCCAGGGCAGAGGCCAGCAAGCTCTGCTACGACTGCTCCAGGTGCCACTCAGATCCCCTCTTACAATGGCAAAAGGGACACTGAGCAATGCAAACAAGCAGTTTAGACCACTCTGATCTAGTCCTCTGGAAAAAAAGGGGCTCAGCATCAGGCTTGAGATTAAAGAGCCTCCCCTTCTCATCCAGCAGTTATCCCAAACTGCACCCTGCAGGAGGTTCCCCCCAAAGGTCCAGCTTTGTGCCCGGGTAAAGTTTTCCCAGACAGATTTTCCCATCAAAAGAGAAGCTGTTAGATATTTGCCAACATTCAAGCTCCACCACTCCAGGGGAAATTAAAGCAGGCAAAGATTGCTTCAGTGTGTGATACTTGACTAAGAACTTGCATTTTTATTCCCAAGCATCCATCACTGATTTTATTTCCCCCCCCCCCTTTCCATTTTTTAGCTCCCCTTCTGCTTTAAGCTAAAATGGGAGAGACTCACATGGCAAAGTTCCATTGGACAGAGGGAAAAAACCCACAACAACAACAAAACTCCATCAGCTTTCCCAACGCCATTGTTTAAATCAGCTTTAGATGGTTTTATACAACACTTTATGGGCTTGGAGAGGGCCACGTCCCCCTGCCAGAGCATCAGCTATCCAAACAGCCGAGGCATGGGAAACTGCGCAGGAGTGCGAGCTGGGGAAGGTCTTCGGTGAGCAGAGATGGAGCCCAGGCTCATGTAAGTGTGGTAGCTCTGAACAAAGATCTGCAGGCTAATAGATATGTAAGACAAATGACATGTGGTTCTCATTGCAGCTCATGCTTTGGGAAGGGGGTATCTTGGAACAGATCCAGCTGGGAGAGCTTTATCCCATTACTCTCCTATAATTTTCTGCCGTTTCAAACCCTTTGACAGTTACTATAGTTTAACATCACACCCCCTACAGACTGAGGGCTGTTTGACAGCCCAGCAAACAAACCCACCCCCACTCCGAGATGAAATAAGCACCATATGTGGGAGCCCTGCGAGGCATAGGGCTGCAGCCTGCTCCCCTTCTCCGGGGGCGCGCCGATGGAGAGCTGCCGTCGATGCCTTAGCCCAGCTCCCAGCCCAAAGGAGCCCTGCTAGAAGCCCTCCCCCAAGGCAGCTTAGAACCATCGGACTGCTAAGCTTGGAAGAGACTTTTGAGATCGAGTCCAGTCTTTGCCTACAGCTTACAGTGCCACCACTGCTGCTAATGCACTGCCACCAAACCACGTCCCTCAGCACCACATCCACGCAGCTTTTAAACACCTCGAGGGACAAAGACCGCACCACTTCCCTGGGCAGCTTGGGCCAGTGCCTGGGAACTCCTGCTGGGAAGAAATACATCCTAATACCCAACCTGAACCTCCCCTGGCACAATTTGAGGCCATTTCCTCCTGAGCTTAACTCATGCAAACTAGGTATTAGCAAGGGGACGAGGGATAGAGGTAGAGACAGGATACACAAGCCCTGAATATTAAATCTCCAAGTCCCCATTTAAGGGAATTGCAGGGGAAAAAAATAAATAGAAAACCACTGAAATTGAAGAACAACTGCAGTCAGGTTCAGGCAGCCTCTGGCTTCATACAGTGCGGGTCATGCAGCTGAACAGCTGCTTCACCTCTGGAGAAAGACCCAGAGAAGGCAGAGGGGAGGGGGAGAAGTCCGAGCTGTTTGCAGCGAAACACGGCAAACCAAAAGCGATCGCCATCGAGCTTGCAGGGAATGGGCTGGGGCTGGCGGCGGGGAGCCGAGAGCGAGGCTGGCGTTTAAAGAGCTCTGGGAAAGCCGCAGCTCTTGACCGGAGATCTGTAATGAGAGGCTTTCCTTTGTTGAGCTGAACAAGTCCTCCTGGCAGCCGAGGGCTAGAACAGTTCCCTCTGCCGGCATCACCAGGGTCCGCCTCGGGAGGGTTCACGGCTCGGCTGGGCACCAGGCACGCTGCCCATGGCCCCTTCTCCGCCCGAGGGGCCGCGGGGCCAGGCGGGCAAAGCCCCACGCTTTCAGCTGCCGGAGCTCAGTCCCAGGGCAGATCGGCAGTCCCCAGCCCACCCCCGCTCGGAGAAGCCCCTCGCAGCCTCCCCGGGCGTTGCAGCCCCTGGCTTCGCCGTGTCCGCAGCT
Organism: Pogoniulus pusillus; assembly: GCF_015220805.1. Taxonomy (NCBI): domain Eukaryota; kingdom Metazoa; phylum Chordata; class Aves; order Piciformes; family Lybiidae; genus Pogoniulus; species Pogoniulus pusillus. The sequence goes on along the minus strand of NC_087290.1, from coordinate 655,588 downwards.
CTCCCCGGGAGGCAGCGGCGGGGCCCAGCCTCCTGCCCGGGAAGGCGGACCCGGCTCTTACTCACCGGCGAGGGGCGAAGCCGCTGCCCGTCGAGCCCGAGCTCTGCTCCGGGTAGTTGTGCTGCAAGGTGGACGCCGGGAACTGGTAGAGGAAGCCGGTGCCCAGCACGCAGCCCTGCAGGCAGCAGCACCAGGACAGGAGCAGGGCGAGCTGCATGGTGGCGGCCGCAGGCTGCGCCTCTTGCCCCGGCTCGCCGCCTCCTCCTCCCGGCGCGGCAGGAGCGGGATCCCCTGTGCCTCCGCCGGCCCGATCCCACCGCTCGGAGGTGTCCCCGGGAGCACCGCGTTGCGGGAGCGCCCAGACAGCGATACCGCCGCTGCGGCTCGGCAGGCGCAGCCCCGTCCCCGGCTGCCCGCGCAGGGTCGGAGGGCAGCGCAGCTCTTCGCGCCCAGGGCGCACGCTCGGCGCTCGGCTCCTTTTCAAATTTGGCGAGGTCGGTCCGGCTCCGTCAGCGGGGTGGGGTCTCGGCGTTAACCCTTGCGGGGCCGCGCACTGCTGCCCGCCGCTTCCCCAGCCTGGCAGTCCCTGGCGGGAAGCCGAGCCCGGGTGCCGCCTGCGCACGGAGCGAGCCCGAGGAGCACTTGGGGGCCCGAGCCTTGACCCGCAACAAAAGCGTCCCCGACATGGATCACAAGGTCTGGTGCCCCTGGACAGGCTGCAGAGCTAGAGGAGAGGAACCTCATGGAGCTCCCCAAGGGCAAGTGCAGGGTCCCGGCCCTGGGCAGGAACAACCTCCTGCAGCAGGACAGCTGAGGGGGGACCTGCTGGGAAGCAGCTCCGAGGAGAAGGAGCTGGGAGTGCTGGGGGACAGCAAGTGCCCATGGGGCAGCAATGTGCCCTGGGGGGCAAGGAGGCAAATGGTGTCCTGGGGGGCATGAAGAAGAGTGTGGGCAGAAGGCTGAGGAATATTTTCCTCACCTTCAATGAAGGCCACATCTGGAATCCTGGGTCCAGTTGTGCACTCTCCAGTTCAAGAGAGATTCTCCTCAGTATTGGAGAGAGCCCAAGAGAGGCTGCAAAGCTATTGAAGGACCTGGAGCAGCTCCCTGAGGAGCAAAGGCTGAAAGCCCTGGGGCTGAGAGCCTGCAGAAGAGCAGCCCCAGAGGGGATCCTCTAAAAGTTTACAGCTAGCTGAAGGGTGGATATCAAGAAGGTGCCAGGCTCCTTTCACTGGTGCCCTGTAATAGGACAAGGGGCAGAGAGGCTTTGGAGTGTCCTTGTGTGGAGAGCTTCCAAATGCTCCTCGGCATTGTGTTCCTGGACAGCTGCTGCGTGTGCTGTGCTTCAGCAGGGGGTTGGACTGGATGGTCCCCAGAGGTCACTCCCAAGCCCCACTCTGCAAAAGCAGAGAGCTCTTCTCTTTGGGGCAGTACAACCCCTGCAAGATGCAGCAACTGGAAAACGATTCCTGTGAGATCCTGGGCAAGTGTCTGGGTTCATCCCCCATGGGTGGGTGATCACCTACCCCTTCCCCAAGGTGCCCACCTCCAGAGCTTGCACACAGAGGTAAATAGCCCCTGGCTGGAGCCTGGAGCCAGACAAGTTTAGGCTGCAAATGAAGCACCAGGTTTTCAAACAGCCACTGTTATTAATCACTGGAGGAATCCACAGGAGGAGGCAGAGGTGCAGCCTGCACTACAGCTCAGCTTGGCCTCCCTGAGGCTGTCCCACAGCTGTCCTTGGGCTGTCCCAGATCTTCAGCTGGAGCAGGCTGCGGATCAGCACTCTCTGGGCTCAAAGAGAGCTCCAAAGGTCTGGTCTAGAAGCAGTGGGCTACCAAACATGTTCAGAAACAGACTGAATTATTCACAAAGGGCCTTCAGAGCCTGGACCTGGGACAGAACAGGACCTTCTGCCCTTAGCTCTGGCTCAGATCAACTTGAGCACCCTTCCCTTCAGTCTCTCCTCGCCCTCAGCAAGATCATCTTTACCCTTCTCCCAGCCTCAAGGAAACACAGAGCTCCAAAATACTCAGCCTAAGATGTTCAGCCACTCAGCCATTTTGCTGAGTCAATCCTCAGCAATCTCACTGCCTGGTGTCCCTTCTCAGGAGGGCTACAAACTGCCCCAAATCCCCTCTTTTCCTGGGAAAGCAGCGAGAAGGGGCAGCACACCCAAACCTGTCCTTGAATGTGGTGCCCATCCTCAGCTGTGTGCACAGCCAGACTGGGCACAGCTGGACAGAATCACAGAACATTAGGGGGTGTAAGGGACCTCCAGAGATCATCCAGTCCAACCCCCTGCCAGAGCAGGGTCAGCCAGGGCAGCTCACACAGGAACACATCCAGGTGGGTTTGGAAAGTCTGCAGAGAAGGAGATTCCACAGCCTCTCTGGGCAGCCTGCTCCAGGCCTCCAGCACCCTCACAGTGACAAAGTTTCCCCTTCTGTTCCCATGGCACCTCCTCTGCTCCAGCTGGCACCCACTGCCCCTTGTCCTGTCCTTGGCCGTCCCTGAGCAGAGCCTGGCTGCGTCCTCCAGACACTGCCCTGCACATCTTTACACAGCACAACCCAGAATGGTATGGGCCCTCCTGGCCACCAGAGCACATTGCACCCTCAGCCTGTCCTGACGGGGAGATACTCCACTGCCTTCAGCATCTTGGTGGCTCTGTGCTGGACTCTTTCAGGCAGATCCCTGCCCCTGGCTCTTTGTGGCACCTCCAGGCTGTGTGCTGAAGGACTGGTTCAGCTTTCTGCGTCAAACACATCACTTCCCTCCCCTGAGAGGTTGGGAGGTCATTTATTGGCATTTAATAGTGCCAATGGCTTTCTGACCTGTTCTCTTTGCTGGGGTTAGCAGCTTCAGAAGCTCTTCATAGTCTCCATGTCCTAACTGTCCAAGGGTGTTTTATTTGTGGTTGCATGCACAATTTTCAGTGGCTTTGCAAGACCCTAGGAGACACTAAATCCAGGTGATTAGACAAGACACAATTCTGGCACAGTTATTAGAGACACTGCAGGAAGCTGAACTTCTTCCTGTTTCATGACCTGGGAAACCGCAGACCAGAGGTCAAACACTTTTGCTCCAGACTGCAAAGACCTAAACGCAGAGCCAGAAACAGAGCTCAGGCTCCATGCTCCCATTGCTTCTGCCCTGTCCCCAGTGCACACTTACTTCTGCTCTCTGGGGCTGATTTAAAATGGAAGGAAACAAGGAGCTGACTTCCAGGCTGGTGTTTGGAAGGGGAGGAGAAGGGCTGCTGCCTGCTGCTGCCTGCTGCTGCCTGCTGTCAGGGGAGAGTCGAGGGTGACAGTGAGTGGGGTGTTTGCAGCACATGTGCATAACCCCATCAAACACAGCAGCAGGAAGGAGGGAACTGCTTTTCTCCCCAAGATGATTACCAGAGCAACATCTCTGAACAACTTCTCCAAGCGATGTTGATAACTTTGAAGCAGAGAGATGGAGGCGACACAGCCAGCCAAGACAAACACCCATCCCATCTATCAGCTGGCAGAAGAGAGCCCTGGGAACCTGTCCAGTCCCCCTCTGACAAACCAAACATCATTTATTTCAAAACATGAAGCTACACTTTTTATGTGGCCAGCAAGACCAGAGAGGATTGGCCCTCTGGACTCGGCAGCAGGGAGGGCACACCTTGAGGACTGGGCTCAGTTTCGGGTCCCCTACTCCAAGAAGGACACTGGGGGGCTGGAGCAGGCCCAGAGAAAGGCAACAAAGCTGGGGAAGGGTCTGGAGAGCAGGGCTGGGGAGGAGCAGTTGAGGGAGCTGGGGGTGTGCAGTATGGGGAAGAGGAGGCTGAGGGCAGAGCTCATCACCCTCTGCAACTCACTGTAAGGAGGTTGGAGCCAGGTGGGGGTTGGTCTCTTCTCCCAAGTATCAAGTGTTAGAATGAGAGGGAATGGCCTCAAGTTGCCCCAGAGGAGGTTCAGGTTGGACACGAGGAACAGTTTGTTCCCCAAAAGTGTTGTCAAGGCCTGGCCCAGACTGCCCAGGGCAGTAGTGGAGTCTCCCCCTGGAGGGGTTTCAAACCCGTGGGGATGTGGTGCTGAGGGCCATGGCTCAGGGCTGGGCTGGCTGTGCTGGGCTCATGCTGGCCTGGATGAGCTTAGCTGTCTTGGCCAGGCGAAGCGAGCCTGTGTCTGCCTGACGCTCGCTCCCACGGCACGCACACGGACTGACATCTGCCCAGGCACTCAGATACATCTCCCCAGGGCAGCTGAAGATGGCAGAGGCAGAGTGCACACGGGCAGAAAGAGACAAGAGGCAAGGGCCAGGCTGTCAGTTTACCAAGCCTCCTGACTGTGCTACGTGGACAAAGCAACCCCTGGTGGCCTTCCACCCCCACACTGCTCACCCTCCCTGCAGGTGACAGCCTTACTCTGTCAGGCTGGAAGGACAATCCCTTAGGCACATGGGGTTCCACACAGCCTGGAGTGGTTCTCAGCTCTCTGGTCAATTGAGCACACCTGAGCAGAGAATGTTTGGTGAAAGCCTCCAGAATTGGCTGAAACAGAGACACCAGATACAAGGCAGCCAATACCTGCAGCGCAGCCAAAGGAGCACAGACAACCACAGGGACACTCCAAGTTCAGGCTGACTTTTGTTTATCTGCAAGGGAAGAAACTGTAATGAGGCAGTATCAAGGGTCAGGGATGAGTGCCAGAGGTTCTCCATGGAGCCCCCTCCCTTCCCAAAAGGAAAAGAAAGGGAATAAGGGAGAGAGACTAACGGGTTGGGAAAGAAACTAACCCAGCTTTAATGAAACGAATAACGATGACACTAAATAGATGCAAAGAGACACAAACCCTCTGGTGTCACTGAGTCACCATCACCACTGATGCTGTGCAAGAAGTCCCAGACTGGACTCAGCAGTGGATGGGAACCAAATTCAGGAGATGGATTCTGGAACTGGGCTCAGGGAATACATGGATTGGGATCAAAGTCAGAACGGAGCCCTCCCTGGCTCCCAGACACTGAAGTGGCTTGACACTGGTGACCATAAATACATAGGTTTAGGTTGCAAGGCACCTCAGAGGTCATCTACTCTAACCTCCCTGCCATGAGCAGAGACACCTCTCAACTAGACTTGGCTGCTCGAGGCCTCATCCAGCTTGGCCTTGAACACTTCCAGGAAGGAGGTAATCCACAACCTCCCTGGCAGCCTGCTGCAGAGTCTCACCACCTTTGTACTGGAAAACCTTCTCCTCAGCTCCACTCTAACCCTCCTATTCCTCAGCTTCAAACCATTCCCCCTTGGCCTGTCTCTGGACTCCCTCATGAAATGTCTCCCTGCGGCCTCCCTGTAAGATCCCTTCAGCTACTGGCAGGCAGCTCTAAGGTCTCCCCGGAGTCTTTTCCAGGCTGCACCCCCCAGCTCCCTCAGCCTGTGCTCATAGCAGAGCTGCTCCAGCCCTTGGATCATCTTTGTGGCCTCCTCTTGACTCTGTGTCCTTCTGCTGGGGACACCAATCCTGGATGCAGTATTCTCCATTTATCTCCATTCCCAACCTTGAACTCTGACTGGTCTGAATCAGGTTGCTTGGATCCCTCAGCTTGATCCTGAAGGTGCTGTCCATGAGATGCAGTCCTTTGTTGGTCACTTGAGGCTCTTATGCCTGGCCCACTCCTCCCTGCAGGTGTCTGACTTACTGCAGCCCAGCATGGGGCACGAGATTTAGCAGTGCCATTGGTCTGCAGCCCAGTCCTTGGTATTGATTCTCCCCATCAGCTTCTCCCAGGCAGAAGCAGCCACTGGGAGAGCCTGAGCTGCAGGGAGGGCCTCACTGAGCAAAGCCCAAGCTGGGAAGTCAGACCAGAATCAGTGCTGGTCCAGCTCAAACCAGGATACACAGCAAAAGCAGGATTTGTTCCCTACAGTGTTTTCAGTTTGCCAGGAGGTTCCAGAAGGTAGCAAAGTGCTGTCACACCTCTAAGCTCCAGAACTGTGCTGCCATCCCAGCTGTCCAGCACCATTTAGAGCTCCAAGAAAGCCCATGGTCAGCTGCAGAATAGTCACAGTGTTGTTAGCCCCTTAGAATCACAGAATGGTGGGGTTGGAGAGGACCTCCAGAGAGCATCGAGTCCAAGCCTGTCAGAGCAGGCTCACCCAGGGCAGGGCACACAGGAACACATCCAGGTGGGTCTTGAAGGTCTTCAAAGAAAAAGACTCCACAGCCTCTCTGGGCAGCCTGCTCCAGACCTCCAGCACCCTCACACCAAACAACCTTCTCCTCATACTGGCTTCCAGCTTGTGCCTGTTGTTCTTGTCCTGCCACTGGGCACCACCACAAGAGCCTGGCACCTGCATCCTGACACCCACCCCTCAGATATCCACAGACATTGCTCAGGTCCTCTCTCAGCCTTCTCCTCTCCAGCCTAAACAGCGGCAGGGCTCTCAGCCTTTCTTCACAGCAGAGATGTTCAACTCTCCCCAGTCACCCTGACAGCCTCTCTTGGACCCTGTCCAGCAGATCTGTGTCTCTCTCTTGAGCTGGGGAGCACAGAACTGGACACAGTGTTCCAGGGGTGGTCTCAGCAGAGCAGAGGAGGAGAAGAACCTGCCCTAGCCCTGCTGACCACACTCTTCTCCATGCGTTCTTGGCCCCAAGGGCACATAGCTGTCCCGTGGGGACATTGTTGTCCACCAGAACTCCCAGAGCTTCGTGGAGCTGCTTTCCAGCACCTGTACTGGTGCCTGGGGTTGTTGCTCACCAGATGATGGTTTTACTGTAACACATCTGTTACAGAGGAGTGCAACCAAACCTGAGCCAAGGTGAAGGTTTGTAGAGGCTGTGTTGTGTTTTCTCTTAACCTGAATCTCTTGAGTTTGCCCTGGAACACATCAGTCACAGCTGGACTCAAATGGAGCAGAGCTGACACAGCACCACTCTCACCAGCAGCAGTTCAGCATGCAGGGCCCTGGAGCTGGGCTTGTTCAGCCTGCAGAGGAGCAGGCACCAGGGAGCCCTAACAACATCCTTCCAGAGGCTGCAGGGGCTGCAGGCAGGCTGGACACAGGCTGCTCCCAAAGGCCTCAGGCAGCAGCTGCCCGGGGAGGGGATCAGCGTGGCCGGAGGGTGGGCAGGCTGCTGCCCGCTGTTGCCTGCTGCCCTCCTGGCTCTCCCTGCAGAGCCGGCTCTGGCTCGCTGGCCTGAGCTGCAGCGCTCGGCCCCTGCTGCGGGCAGGCTGCAGCCTTGCCCCAACCGCTCGGCCTGGCAGTGCAGCCTGCCCAGGGCCTCCAGGCCTGCTGTGGCCTGGGAGGCCTATCCCGGCAGGGAGGGGCAGCTGGGCCTGCTCCTGGGCCTGCTGGGGAGGCTTTGGCAGGGTTTGGCCGGGCAGGCCCAGGGGAGAGCTGGGCCTCCTTTGTGTCTGTGCTGCTTCTGCCTGGACACCTTTGGCATTCCTGCCTCCATCTGCCAGCAGCACCCAGGCACTGCCTCCAGCTCCGTCTGGGGCTCCTGCACTGCCCGGGGCTGCGCCACCTGCTGCCCCGCTGCCCCGCGCTGGGGCTGCTCTGGGGGCTGGCAGTCAGCGTTGGCTCCTGAACGTTAATGTCTGCAGCAGTGTTCATTTTATTACTAGCACTCGGAAACTTGGGGAGGTTCCCTGCGGTGCTGTGGGGCTCAGTCGGCAGGGAGGAGCTGCACAGAATCAACCAGCTGAAGCCATTGGAACCTGGAAAATAGCAACTGGAGCACAGGAGAGAAGCTAACGATGCCCGCGGAGCCTGGGCACTCGCTGCAGCAGGTCTGCTGCCGCCCCTCGGCCCCGAGCGCCTCTCCCGCACCAGAGACGCCTCCAACTCGCCATAATGATCCCGAGGGAAAGGGCAAAATAGCCCAGGCAGGGGCAAGGAGAGAAGAGATGCTGCTGCCGAGCTCCGGGGGCAGGCTGCAAACACCTGGCTATGACGCACGGGGAAAGGCTGAAGGCAGGAAGGCAGAAAGGCTGAAGGATGAAAGCTGAAAGGCACCGAGGCAGAAAGGCAGGAAGGCTGAAAGGCACAAAGGCTGAAGGCACAAAGGCAGGCAGGAAGGCAGAAGGCACAAAGGCAGGCAGGAAGGAAGGCAGAAGGCACAAAGGCTGAAGGCACAAAGGCAGGCAGGAAGGCAGAAGGCACAAAGGCAGGCAGGAAGGAAGGCACAAAGGCTGAAGGCACAAAGGCAGGCAGGAAGGCAGAAGGCACAAAGGCTGAAGGCACAAAGGCAGGCAGGAAGGAAGGCAGAAGGCACAAAGGCTGAAGGCACAAAGGCAGGCAGGAAGGAAGGCAGAAGGCACAAAGGCTGAAGGCACAAAGGCTGAAGGCACAAAGGCAGGCAGGAAGGCAGAAGGCACAAAGGCAGGCAGGAAGGAAGGCACAAAGGCTGAAGGCACAAAGGCAGGCAGGAAGGCAGAAGGCACAAAGGCTGAAGGCACAAAGGCAGGCAGGAAGGAAGGCAGAAGGCACAAAGGCAGGCAGGAAGGAAGGCACAAAGGCTGAAGGCACAAAGGCAGGCAGGAAGGAAGGCACAAAGGCTGAAGGCACAAAGGCAGCAAGGCAGTTTCTAAATCGACCCTCTTTAAATACTTCATTTTGAAAACCAAAGTGGCCACCAGGCACTAGCACCCTTGTTCTGGCCAATGAATTCAAAGCTTTGTGCCTCGTTTGTCCATGCAGGCATGCTGAGGGGCAGCACAAGACACCTGGTGATAAGCCTCTAGCCCTCAAGGCTTTGCTCACCAGACTCAACTTCCCAGGCCTGCAACAGGAAGAGGAGAGCAAGGGTTAAACCAGCCTGGCAGGATTTATGCCCTACCAGAACAGTGACAGTCATCCCTGGAGATATCCAAGGCCAGGCTGCACAGGGCTCTGGGCACCGTGCTCTAGTGGAGGATGTCCCTGCTGAGAGCCGGGGATTGGACTGGATGCCTTTTGGAGGTCACTTCCAACCCAGACCATTTTGTGAGTCTATGAACACTTAGGTAATGTGAAAATCCATCCCAGCCATGGACTCTGGCCGAAACTCAGGGAAGCAAAGACTTTTGTTACCATTTTGGACTCCTGCCTTTTTCAGCCTGCTCAGGGACTCTGGCTGCCTGACCTGGGCAACCCAACACGATTGGGACTCTGGGTTTGCTTTCTGTATTGCACAAGTCACAAAACCATGGAATGGTGGTGGTGGAAGGGACCTCAGGAGATCCCAGTCCAACTCCTCACCCACAGCACCTTGCCCAGCAGCACAATGGCCCAGGGGGGTTGGAAGCTCTCCACACAAGGACACTCCACAGCCTCTCTGGGCAGCCTGCTCCAGGCCTCCAGCACCCTCACACCAAACAACTTCTCCTCTTCACATGGAACCTGCTGGGTTCCAACCTGTGCCCACAAGTCACACAAAAGGCAGTGGGCTCACCTCACTCCCTGGCAAAACCTGCAAGGAAAGGATCACACAAAGCAGATCAGAAAGGGTTTATGGAAACCAGCATCCCCTTCCCAGATGCTGCACGCCCCTGCGGAGCCAAGGTGCAGAACTGGGGTGGAGGCAGTGGGGGACTGGAGGCCCTGCTGGCCACACAGCAGATCAGAATGTTCCATCCATATTTTTCCAGCTTTTATGGATTATTTTTTTCCAAATCTCCCAGGAACTTCCCCTTTGGGCTGTGACAATGAGGCCCAGCCACAACAGTCTGCTTTTCTTACCTGGCTTTCAGAGCCTCCCTGGAAGTTGGCTGTGGTCCTTCAAAAGTTTGCAGACTGCCAGCTGCAAATTGCTGCACTGTAGGCATTGCACAAGGACCATCACCTCCTCAGCCTGATTCTGCCCAGCTCAGGTCTGAAATGGTTTCCAGTATTTTCACTTCAGAATCATAGAATCAGTCAGGGTTGGAAGGGACCACAAAGATCCACCCCACCCCCGCCATGCCCAGGGACACCCTACCCTAAAGCAGGCTGCCCACAGCCTCAGCCAGCCTGGCCTCAAACACCTTCAGCCATGGGGCCTCAACCACCTCCCTGGGCAACCCATTCCAGCCTCTCACCTCTCTCCTGCTCAACAACTTCCTCCTCATATCCAGGCTGAATCTCCCCACCTCCAGCCTTGCTCCATTCCTCCCACTCCTGAGAGCCTAAAAAGTCCCTCCTCAGCTTTTTTGTAGCCTCCTTCAGATACTGGAAGGTCACCTGGGAGCCTCCTCCAGCCTGCACAGCCCCAACTCTTTCAGTCTGTCCCCATAGGAGAGGTGCTCCAGCCTTCTCAGCATCCTCCTGGCCCCTGCTGGCTGCAGTTAAGCTGGATGAATAGCAGCTATGTTTTCTCCTTCTTCTCTCCTCCACCTCACTTCACAAGCTCCTTCCTGACCAGCAGTCTTGTCTTCACACTCCAAACTTCTTGCCAGTCAGTGCCTTCCTGCATCATCTCCACAAGGACACTGAGATGGTGGAGCAGATCCAGCAGAGGGCAATGAAGCTGGGGAAGGGTCTGGAGAACAGGGCTGAGGAGGAGCAGCTGAGGGAGCTGGGGGTGTTCAGCCTGGAGAAGAGGTGGCTGAGGGCAGAGCTCACTGAAAGGAGGTTGGAGCCACGTGGGGGTTGGTCTCTTCTCCCAAAGAACAAGCAGTAGGACAAGAGGAAATGGCCTCAAGTTGCACCAAAGGAGGTTTAGGTTGGACATTAGAAGAAAGTTGGTCACTGTAAAGGGTTCTCAAACACTGCCACAGGCTGCTCAGGCAGGTGGCTGAATCTCCATCCCTGGAGGTGTTTCAAAGCCACAGAGCTGTGGTGCTGAGGGACATGGTTTGGCCCCAGGCCTCACAGTTAGGGAATGGTTGGGGTGGATGAGCTTAAAGGGCTTTCCAAACAAAACAGTTCCATGGTTCTATGCTTTTTGCTGTGTTGGACCTTAGCACAGCGCTGCAGGACCCTCTGTTTCCCCAGAGCCTGCTCCAGCATGGCTTCCCCTGTCTCTGTGTGCCAGTGGTAAAAGGCAGCCACAATCCACCTGTCAGAGCTCTGCCCCCCTTAGCCTCACCTCATGCTGCTCTGAAGCACTCTGCAGCTGGGCTCACAGACCCCACTCACCGCTGACAGTCCATTTGTCTTGAAGCATTCAGAGGGGCCTCTCCCTTCTCTGCCTTCATCCTCTTCCCAAGCCCCTATTTTTTGAACTGCCTCCTCGTTTTCTCAGCCTCTGACTGCACTGATGTGATGAATTCTCTTCATTGTTTGACAATCAGTGTCTGAATCCCAGCAAGATCTCTTTTTAAAGGAGGTAACACCAAAGCTCCTCCCTCCTGCTTTGTAGCTGAGAGCTGGAAAGCAAAGCAAAGAGCTTTCCTCCTGCTCCCTGCTTTGACCTCTCCATCGGCTCCGTAGGTGGAGTGAGCAGCACTGCCAGGAGCACTTGGCGCAGGAACTCCTCAGTGGTTTAGGTACCAGCAGTAACACCTCAGTGATATATGCTCTGTCCTTACCCCAGTGCAGCTCAGCACCATGCTTGCTGGCTGGGCTCTTGTTTTCTCCAGCTGTGAGGTAGGCTGTGAGCTCTGGGGGTTAGTGCAAGAGAATATTCTCCAGCTCTATCAGTTTATCTTTAGGAAGGTTCTGCTCCGATCACTCCAAGGGCAGCAATCACCCAGCACTGTCCAGTGGCCCTGCCTTGCTCTTCAGCTGGCTCTCTACCTAATTTCCTCTCTTGAGTCTTGCAGACTCCTCCATGGAAGCGATACAAAGGCAGCTAAGGTGCTAAATATGAAAGAATTGCTGCAGGCATTAAAGCCTAAAGTGGCTCCAAGCATTTCTTGGCTCTGCACCTCCACCCTAATGCTAGCTGAGGTGTTCACAACCTACTCTGTCACAGTCACCAATGGCTAACACAACTCGTGGGCTATCCAAAATGCAGCCCTCTCCCAGGGCCTCTGGGTGGTTTTGTCAGACAAGTGTAGTCTGAGCACCTTCTTGAACTGGATACCTGCAGATTTCCCTCCCCTCTTCACTTCCATTTCTAAATGACCCAAACTGGGACTACTAAATTGTGCTCTGCAGTCCCCAGCTGCTGGCAGAGAACACAGATCTGCCTTTGGTGGAATCATAGAACTGTCTGGGTTGGAAGGGACCTTTAAGGTCTTCCAGTCCAACTCTTAACCCAGCACTGCCAGGACACCACCAAACCATGGTCCTCAGCACCACACCTGCACAGCTTCGAAACCCCCCCAGAGATGGGGTCTCAAACACTGCCTTGGGCAGCTTGGGCCAGGCCTTGACAGCAATCTCAGAGAAGAAATGTCCAACCTAAACCTCCCCTTTGCCACCTTCTCCATCTCTGATTTCTGTTCTTCCTAGGGGAGGTCAATCTCCCTCCAGCTGTAAAACCAATCCCCAAATAATGCCCTGAGGTTCCACTGCCTGACAACCTCCAGGCAGGAAGCATTCGTGGGCTGTCAGTCTGCACCCAGGAGGAGTCTGCTTGAACTCCCTGACTTACCAGAGCTGTCAGGCAGCCTCCAGTGCCTGCCTTTATGGCACAGGGTTTAGGGATTCATTGTACATGGTGGCTCTTGCAAGGATAATAGAAATGGAAAGGCAATGACAAGGTCCTGAGAGTAAAAATGATCAGAGAACGTTAGGGATTGGAAGGGACCTCCAGAGATCATCGAGTCCAAACCCCGCCAGGGCAGTCTGCACAGGAATGCATCCGGGGGGGTCTGAAAGTCTCCAGAGAAGACTTGTGGTGGGTTTGAGGAATTACCCCTCAAATAAAACGTGCCAGGCCAGCCCATATGGCTTCTAAGTGAGATAAAGCTGTGCTTTGCAGCAAGCTATAGTTACAAGCATGTATACAAAGTACATTTACATGCACTTACATTGTACACAACTACTTACACCTGAGAAACCAGACAGAAATCCTGTCCTGCCTACTGGACAAAGAAAACTCAGAAGGGGCCTGGGCCACCTTCTTCTTTCCCCCTAGACACAAACCCAGCAAGGCTCAGGTGTTATCAGGAAAAAGTTGGTACAAGGTGTGGAGGAGTCAGAGAGGCGAAGGCACAGCCCCAGAGCCAGCGCCCCAGAGCCCAGAGAGAGAACTGGTTTGTACAGTGGCTTTGCATACCAGCTGGCAGAGCAGTGGATGGCAGACTTCAGCAGTATTTCCCTTTTGCAGGCAGTGCCCTGCTCACTGATTCCATAGTCAAAAGAATGTCCAGGAAGTTGCTCTCACAGGTTTATTATTTAGAACCAAAAGAGAGCCTTAGCTCTTAAACCGCTACAATGCTCCGCCAGCTCTACATAGGGAGATGCTCAACTCCCCCAGTCATTGTTGTGGCTCTCCCTTGGACTCTCTCCAGCAGGTCTCTGTCTCTCTTGAACTGGGGAGCCCAGAACTGGACACAGTACTCCAGGTGTGGTCTCAGCAGGGCAGAGCAGAGGGGGAGAAGAACCTCCCTAGCCCTGCTGGACACACTCTGCCTGATGCCCCCCAGGATGCCATTGGCTCTCTTGCCCACAGGGGCACATTGCTGCCCATGCAGAACTTGCTGCCTACCAGCACTCCAAGGCCTTTCTCCACGGAGCTGCTCTCCAGCAGGGCAGCCCCAGCCTGTCCTGTGCCGGTTGTCATTCCTCCCCAGAGGCAGCACCCTGCCCTCGTCCTTATTGATCACTGTGAGGTTTGCCTTCCCCCAGCTCTCAGCCTGTCCAGCTCTGGTCGGATGGCAGCACAGCCTGAGGGGTCTCAGCCCCCCTCCAGTTCTGTATCATCGGGGAACTTGCTGAGCATGCACTCAATGCCCTCATCCAGGTTGCTGATGAAGATACTGAACAGAACTGGGCCAGTGATAAAACAAGAAGAGAAGCAAGATGAGATGTAATAGAGAGGGAGAAATTGGAAATGATAAAATCTCCAAGATGCTATACAGGCTGTCAGGTTAGCCAAGCGAGAGCTCCCCTTGGTAAAGCCATAGTGACTGCTCCTGATGACCCTCTTCTCTTCCATGTGGCTTGAGATGGTCTCAGAGAGAGCTGCTCCACAGCTTCCTAGGGATGGTGGTGAGGCTGTCTGCTCTGCAGTTGCCTGGGTCCTCCTTCCTGCCCTCACTGCAGCCTGGAGCGTCGTTGGCTTTCTGCCAGTCCCCAGGCACCTCTCCTACTCTCCATGGCCTGTCACAAATGATGGGCAGAGACTCAGCAGCAGTGTCAGCAGCTCTCCCAGCACTCATGGATGCAGCCCATCAGGGCCCATGGGTGTGTGTTCTTCAGTTGGTACAAGAGATCTCTAACCCAGTCCCAACCAATTGGTGGAGTGTCCCCTCCAGTCCTGCTTCCTTGCTCTTAGGAGCAAGGACTGAAGCAAAGAAGGCATTCGGCAGCTTTGCCATCCCTGCAGCCCCTGTTACCATACCTGCCATACCACTCAGCAGCATGTCCACCTGTGCTCTGCCCTTCCTTTTGCCACTGATGCATTTGAAAGAAGGCCCCTCCTTTTCTGGAGGCACAGTTCAAAGGGTGCATGACCATGAGAAGTGTCCTGCAAATAGAAAGAGTTCTGGAAAGCACTGGGGATCATCCCCCTGGGCTGGGCACTGCTGAGGCCACACCTTGAGTCCTGGGCTCAGTTTTGCAGCCCTTACTCCCAGGACACTGAGGGGCTGGAGCAGGTCCAGGGAAGGACAATAAAACTGGGGAAGGATCTGGAGAACAGGGCTGGAGAGGAGCAGCTGTGGGAGCTGAGGGTGGTGAGGCTACAGAAGAGGAAGCTGAGGGAGACCTCATTGCTCTTTGCAGCTCCCTGAGAGGAGGCTGCAGCCAGGTGGGGGTTGGGCTCTGCTCCCTAGGAACAAGTGACAGGACAAGAGGAAGCATCCTTGAGTTGTATCAGGGGAGATTTAAGTTGGACATGAGAAGAAACTTCTTCTCTGAGAGGATTCTCAAAGCCTGTCCCAGGCTGCCCTGGGGGGTGGTTGGATCCCCATCCCTGGAGGGTTTCAGAGAGGCAGAGCTGTGGTGCTGAGGGCCATGGGTTAGCACCAGCCTTGGTTGAGTCAGAGTGGTTGGACTGGAGGATCTGAAAGGGTTTTCTAACCACTGAATTCTGTGATTTGACCTAGCATTTTATTTTATTGTTCTTCAATAATACGAAAACTTAAATCTTCTCCTCTTGGCTTGGCTGGTGGTGTCCTGAGCAGGGTGATGCAAGCACTGGGCTTCACCCCAGCACACATTGTAGGAGTTCTCCTCTGGTTCAGCAAGCCCCAGATCGAGCTGCATTGATGCAACCACTCCATTAACGCAGTCACTCCATTAGCGCAGTTGCTCATTCCTGCTTTCCCAGGACAAGTTCAGGAGTATAATCTGTTACTGGTGAGCACATAAAGAGTTGGGCTTGGAAGCACTCCAACCTCCTTACTGTAAGTGTTCAAAGATTTAATGGAGTCCTCAGTCATAAAATCTTTAATTTGAACTAGACCTTTAGATTCTCCATTCTTAAATCCAGGACTTTTACATCCAGGGGATTTCCTGTTGTCCCAGTGCAGAGGGAGGCCTCTTTCTTTCCCTCTCTGGGTGTTTTATAATTCCCATCAGTTGTAACTGTCAGTGGCTGATTGCACTGAGCCTCCTCAGCTTCATATTTCTGATTTAATTGCGTTGTGTTTCCAGGTTTAAGGCTCCTTTACCACTGCTAACAGCTTGCTGGGTTGTAGTGAAGCTGTTGTCTTCTGGGAATGCAGAAAGAGCAGTGAGAGTCCTTGTGCAGGACCCTCCTCAGAAACTGTGTCTCGAAGCCATGTGAACCCAGTAAATGAAGTGGAGAGCTACAGCTCATGCACTTCTTTACCTAACACAGCTTCAAAGCGAAGCAAATGAATCACAGAGTCATGGACCTGCTTGGGTTGGAAAGGTCCTCTAAGATCATCCAGTCCAAGCACTCAACCCTGTCCCCAGCTGCCATGGCTGCAGGTTTCTTGAATGCCTTCAGGCACAGCGACTGCACCACCTCCCTAGGTAGCTTGTGCCAATCCCTGACCACTCCTGCAATAAAGAAACTTTTCCTCATCTCCAACCTAACCCTCCCCTGGCAGAATTTCAGGACATTTCCTCTCCTCCTATCACTTGTTCCTAGGAAGCAGAGCCCAACCCCCACCTGGCTCCAGCCTCCTTTCAGGGAGCTGTGGAGAGCAATGAGTTCTGCCCTCAGCCTCCTCTTCTCCAGGCTGAACCCTCCCAGCTCCCTCAGCTGCTCCTCCCCAGCCCTGTTCTCCAGACCCTTCCGCAGCTTCATTGCCCTTCTCTGGGCCAGCCCCTCGGTGTCCTTGGAGTGCGGGCCCAGAATTAATACCAGTGCTCGAGGTGTGGCCTCAGCAGTGCCACTGCAGCAGTACCTCTTTCAGAGCCTGCTTCACCTCCTCTGTCAGCTCACCAGACTCCCCTCCTGCCTGTTCTCCAGCTCACCTCTCTAAATCTGTTGTCAGTCAGTTCAGGGAAGGCTCAGTACATGGAAAACAATTATCTCATCTCCTTGAAGCACCTAAAAAGGGTGAAAATAAAAAAGAAACAAAGGCAAGAATTACCTAGAGACCATGCACAAAAAATCTGGGACAAATCCCCTGTGCTCTGCTGGAGGCTGCCAGCTGGACACCTGCAAACCACTGCAGCATCCTGCACTGCGATACTTGCTTCTCTTCTTGTTTTATCACTGGCCCAGTTCTGTTCAGTATCTTCATCAGCAACCTGGATGAGGGCATTGAGTGCATGCTCAGCAAGTTCCCCGATGATACAGAACTGGAGGGGGGCTGAGACCCCTCAGGCTGTGCTGCCATCCGACCAGAGCTGGACAGGCTGAGAGCTGGGGGAAGGCAAACCTCACAGTGATCAATAAGGACGAGGGCAGGGTGCTGCCTCTGGGGAGGAATGACAACCGGCACAGGACAGGCTGGGGCTGCCCTGCTGGAGAGCAGCTCCGTGGAGAAAGGCCTTGGAGTGCTGGTAGGCAGCAAGTTCTGCATGG
The DNA here is from genome assembly GCF_015220805.1 of Pogoniulus pusillus. Lineage (NCBI taxonomy): Eukaryota > Metazoa > Chordata > Aves > Piciformes > Lybiidae > Pogoniulus > Pogoniulus pusillus. The sequence goes on along the minus strand of NC_087290.1, from coordinate 638,591 downwards.
GCAGCAATGTGCCCCTGTGGGCAAGAGAGCCAATGGCATCCTGGGGGGCATCAGGCAGAGTGTGTCCAGCAGGGCTAGGGAGGTTCTTCTCCCCCTCTGCTCTGCCCTGCTGAGACCACACCTGGAGTACTGTGTCCAGTTCTGGGCTCCCCAGTTCAAGAGAGACAGAGACCTGCTGGAGAGAGTCCAAGGGAGAGCCACAACAATGACTGGGGGAGTTGAGCATCTCCCTATGGAGATGGTCTGGAGAGGAGAGGACTGAGAGGAGATGTGCACAGCGTCTACAGACACCTGTGGGGTGGGTGTCAAGTGGAGGGGGCCAAGCTCTTTTGGGTGGTGTACAGCAATAAGATAGGGACCAATGGATAAAAACTGGAACAGAAAAGGTTCCAATTCAACATGAGGAGTGAGGATGCTGGAGGGCTGGAGCAGGCTGCCCAGAGAGGTTGTGGAGTCTCCTTCTCTAGAGACTTTCCGAACCCTCCTGGATGCATTCCTGTGCAGGCTGCTCTGGGTGACACTTGGTGGGGGGGTTGGGCTGGATGATCTCTGGAGGTCCCTTCCAACCTCTAACTTCTGTGATTCTCTCCTCTCAACTGCTGTTTTCCCAGGGCCCCTCTCTGCTGAAGTCCCAGGTGATGGTGGCAAACAATCCGGCAGACCACATCCCAGGCAATTATGCTTCCTGGGACAGTTCAGTCTGGTCTGCCTCAGCACAGGCAAGTTAACACCACATTACCAGATGCTCTGAGGTCACCAGTGTCCAGCAGAGAATCTGCTGCATCCTTCTCAGACAAATACAAGTGAAAACGAGAGGAAAAGAAAACAGCTTGGAAGCCTTACAGAAACCTGAGTGTTCTGAGCTGGCAGCAGGAGCTGTGGCCCCTCGCAGCCCACCCACCTACAGATCAAGGCAGCCTGGCACAGCCTGCTCCGTGAGGCAGGGCAGGGGTCTGGGAGCCGGGAGGAGAGGTTCGTGCTTCATCTACCGCTTTGAATGGAGAGCAGGGGGAGGTGGGGGAAGGGCAAATGGCAAATCCCTGGAGATCCCAAGCGTGGGCCCTGCAAGGCAAAGCTGTCAGTCACACTACTGTCCCCTCCAACCCCAGCTTCCTGACGGGAAGGACGGAGGCCCGGGCCTGGGACGTTTAGCCACTAGGTGTTAGTGTTGCTCCGCAGAAGGCGAGCAGAGCCTGCGAACAGCGCCGCAGGCACCACCTGCAGCTGCGCCTGCAGAGCTGAACTGCAGCAACCAAACCCTGCCGCTGGTTCCAGGCACTGTGACTCGAACCCCGGCGCGCTCCGGGATGCTTTCCTCTGGGGGGCCGTGGGGGTGGACTGCTGCTCCTTGTGTTGTCTTTAGAGACCCACAGAATGGCTTGGAAGGGACCTTAAAGCTCACCCAGCTTCAACTCCTGCCATGGTCAGGGACACCTCCCACCAGCACAAGTTGCCCAAAGCCTCACCCAGCCTGGCCTTGAACACCTCTAGGGAGGGGCAGCCACAGCCTCCCTGGGCAACCTGTGCCGGTGCCTGCCCACCCTCACGTTCAGCAATTTCTTCCTCATCTCCACTCTCAATCTCTCCTCTCTCAGCTCACAGTCATTGTCCCTCCTCCTGTCACTCCCAGCCCTTGTCAAAAGTCCCTCCTCAGCTCTCCTGGAGCCCCTTCAGATAGTAGAAGGCTGCTCTGAGGTCCCCCTGGAGCCTTCTCCATGCTGAGCAGTCCCAGCGGCCCCAGCCTGTCCCCACAGCAATTACACAGCACTGCATAAATGAGGCAGGTCCAATTCATCTCCCAGGGAACTCTCACTGGCTTTGATAAAGGTACACAGGGAGAACTGAGTGGCTGAGTTCACAGGCACAGGTCAGGGAAATCCATTGGCAGCTGAGTTATTTGCCTCTGCCCCCTCTGTGATTGGCCATAGCCCAGACAGACACTGGGAGGCACATCAGCAATGTGCTCTTGTGGCCAAGAGAGCCACGGGTGTCCTGGGGTGCTCCTCCTCCTCTGCTCTGCTGAGACCACCCCTGGAACACTGTGTCCAGTTCTGTGCTCCCCAGCTCAAGAGAGAGACACAGATCTGCTGGACAGGGTCCAAGAGAGGCTGTCAGGGTGACTGGGGAGAGTTGAACATCTCTGCTGTGAAGAAAGGCTGAGAGCCCTGCCGCTGTTTAGGCTGGAGAGGAGAAGGCTGAGAGAGGACCTGAGCAATGTCTGTGGATATCTGAGGGGTGGGTGTCAGGATGCAGGTGCCAGGCTCTTGTGGTGGTGCCCAGTGGCAGGACAAGAACAACAGGCACAAGCTGGAAGCCAGTATGAGGAGAAGGTTGTTTGGTGTGAGGGTGCTGGAGGTCTGGAGCAGGCTGCCCAGAGAGGCTGTGGAGTCTTTTTCTTTGAAGACCTTCAAGACCCACCTGGATGTGTTCCTGTGTGCCCTGCCCTGGGTGAGCCTGCTCTGACAGGCTTGGACTCGATGCTCTCTGGAGATCCCTGCCAGGTCCTAACATTCTGTGAGTCTGTGTTAATCCTGGATCTGCCGTTAGCCAGGGGAGTTCCTCAAGCAAATCATTTAACCTTTCTCTGCTTTTGTTCCTCCATCTACAGGATGGAAATCAAGATTTCTTCCCAGCAAAGGCTCTCAAGCACTGACCCAGGCTGCCCAGGGAGGTGGTGAAATCCTCATCCCTAGTGGTGTTTAAAAACTGTGTGGATGTGGTGTGAAGGAGATGGCTCAGTGGCTCAGCAGCAGCAGCAGTGGCATTGTGAGCTCTGGGTGAGGGGTTGGACTTGATCTTAAAGGTCTCTTCCAACCTCAACAGTTCTGTAGTTCTATGACTATCCTCTCCCAGGAATAACACTGAGACCACAGACCAACCAGAGCTGTGGTCCTTGACAATCTGTTGGTGTGGAGCAAGCAAAAGATAGAATCATAGAATCATAGAATCAGCCAGGTTGGAAGAGACCTCCAAGATCATCCAGGCCAACCTAGCACCCAGCCCTATCCAGTCAACCAGACCATGGCACTAAGTGCCTCATCCAGTCTTTTCTTGAAGACCCCCAGGGACGGTGCCTCCACCACCTCCCTGGGCAGCCCATTCCAATGCCAATCACTCTCTCTGTGAAGAACTTCTTCCTAACACCCAGCCTATACCTACCCTGGCACAACTTGAGACTGTGTCCCCTTGTTCTATTGCTGGTTGCCTGGGAGAAGAGGCCACCCCTCACCTGGCTACAATGCCCCTTCAGGTAGTTGTAGACAGTAATAAGATCACCTCTGAGCCTCCTCTTCTCCAGGCTAAACAGGCCCAGATCCCTCAACCTCTCCTCATAGGATTTGTGCTCCAGGCCCCTCACCAGCTTTGTTGCCCTTCTCTGGACATGTTCCAGCACCTCAACATCTCTCTTGAATTGAAGGGCCCAGAACTGGACACAGCACTCAAGGTGTGGCCTGAGCAGTGCTGAGCACAGGGGCAGAATAACCTCCCTTGTCCTACTGGCCACACTGTTCCTGATGCAGCCCAGGATGCCATTGGCTCTCTTGGCCACCTGGGCACACTGCTGGCTCATCTTCAGCTTACTATCTATCAGTACCCCCAGGTCCCTTTCCTCCTGGCTGCTCTCCAGCCACTCAGTCCCCAGCCTGTAGTGCTGCTTGGGGTTGTTGTGGCCAAAGTGCAGAACCCTGCCCTTGGCCTTGTTCAATCTCATCCCCTTGGCCTCTGCCCACCCATCCAGCCTGGCCAGGTCCCTCTGCAGGGCTCTCCTACCTTCCAACAGATCAACACCTGCTCCTAGCTTGGTGTCATCTGCAAACTTACTGATGCTGGACTCAATGCCCTTGTCCAGATCATCAATAAAGATATTGAACAGGACTGGGCCCAGCACTGATCCTTGGGGCACACCACTAGTAACAGCTGCCAACTGGATGTGGCACCATTCACCACCACTCTCTGAGCTCTGCCATCCAGCCAGTTCTTGACCCAGCACAGAGTGAATCTGTCCAAGCCATGAGCTGCCAGCTTGGCTAGGAGCTTCTTGTGGCAGACAGTGTCAAAGGCTTTGCTGAAGTCCAAGTAGACTACATCCACAGCCTGCCCCACATTCACCAGGCAGGAACCTGATCATAAAAGGAGATCAGGTTGGTGAGGCAGGACCTGCCCTTCCTAAACCCATGCTGGCTGGGCCTGATCCCTTGGCTATCCTGTAGGTGCTTTGTGATGGCACCCAAGATTATCTGTTCCATGACCTTGCCTGGCACTGAGGTCAGGCTCACAGATCTGTAGTTTTCTGGCTCCTCCTTATGACCCTTCTTGTGAATGGGATCACATTGGCAGCTTCCAGTCTCTGGGGACCTCTGCAGTGAGCCAGGACTGCTGATAAATGATGGAGAGTGGCTTGGCCAGCTCAGCTGCCAGCTCTCTCAGCACTCTAGGGTGGATCCCATCCGGTCCCATGGACTTGTGAGGATCCAAATGACACAGCAGGTCCCTTACTGCTTCCTCATGGATTAGAGGGGGACTATACTGGTCCTTGCCTCCATCCACCACTTCAGGAGTCCAGCTGTCCTGGAGACAACCTGTCCCACTAGTGAAGATTGAGGCAAAGAAGGTGTTAAGCACCTCTGCCTTTTCCTCATCCTTTGTCACTCTGTTCCCCTCTCTATCTAGTAAGGACTGGAGGTTGTCCTTGGCCCTTCTCTGCCATTCATATATTTAAAGAAACACTTTTTATTTTCCTTGGCAGCCGTGGCCAGCCTGAGCTCCAAGTGGGCTTTTGCCTCTCTCATTTTTCCTCTACAAGACCTAACAACTTCCTTGAACTTCTCCTGGGACACCTCCCCTCTTCTCCAAAGGTGATACACTCTCTTTTTGATCTTTAATTCCTTTAGCAGCTCCCTGCCCATCCAGTCTGGCTGCCTCCCTCGTCGGCTCATCTTCCGGCTCAATGGCACTGCCTGCTCCTGTGCCTGCAGGAGTTCTCTCTTGAAGCAGCTCCAACCTGCCTGGACCCCTTTGTTTCTAAGGGCTCTTTCCCAAGGAACTTTCTGAATTAGTTCCTTAAATAGGCTGCAGTCTGCCCTTGGGCAGTCCAGTGTGGAGGTTCTGTTGATGCCCCTCCTGGTTTCTCATGTATTGAACACTCTATAATTTCATGGTCACTGGACCCCAGGCAGCCTCCAACCACCACATCCCCTACCAGCCCCTCTCTATTTGTGAGCAGCAGGTCAAGCAGGGCTGCCCCCCTGGTAGGCTCACGTAACAGCTGGGATAAGAAGTTGTCTTCCACACATTGCAGAAACCTTCTAGACTGCTTCTTCTCTGCAGTGTTTAAGTCCCAGCAGATGTCTGGTAGGTTAAAGTCGCCCACCAGAACAAGGGCAGGTGATCTTGAGGCAGCCTCCAGTTGCTTAAAGAGCAATAAATCAACCTCTTCTTCCTGGTTGGGTGGTCTATAACAGACTCCAACCAGGATATCAGCCTTGTTTGCCTTTGCCTTAAGTCTCACCCATAATGACTCAACTTGATCATCTTTGATTTCTACCTCCATGACATCCAGAGCATCCCTAATATACAGAGCCACTCCCCCGCCCTTTCTCCCTTGCCTGTCTCTCCTGAAGAGTCTGTAGCCATTGATCACAGCACTCCAATCATGTGAGCCATCCCACCACGTTTCAGTGATGGCAACAACACCATAGTTTTCCTCCAGCACCAGAGCTTCCAGTTCCTCTTGTTTGTGACCCATGCTGCGTGCAGTAGTGTACATGCACTTCAGCTGGGCTGCTGCTTTTACCCCTAGCTCTGGCCTACCCTCCTCAGTTTCCTTTGATTTATCTCTGGTGCTGTCATGTTTAACCCCTCCCCCTTCCATTCTAGTTTAAAGCCCTCTCAGCAAGCCCAGCCAGCTTATGTGCCAGGGTCCTTTTCCCCTTCTGCGACAGTTGTATCCCATCTGCTGATTGTAGACCTGTGGCAAGATGAAGTTCCCCAAGATCAAAGAATCCAAAGTTATGTTGGATGCACCAACCTCTGAGCCACTTGTTCATCAAATATGCTTTCCTGTTCTTCTCTGTATTCCAGCCTGTAACTAAGGGTATAGAGGAAAAGATTACCTGTGCCCCTGCTCCCTCAACTGCTTTCCCCAGTGTCTTAAAGTCCCTTTTGATAGCTTTTAGCCCTCTGTTATTAATCTCATCATTCCCTGCCTGTATAACTAATAAGGGATAGTAATCAGAGGGCTGCACTACAGTAGGCAGCCTCCTGGTAACATCCCTGACCCGGGCTCCAGGGAGGCAGCAGAGCTCCCTGTGGAAGGGGTCTGGCCGGCATATGGGGCCCTCTGTTCCCTGCAGAAGGGAGTCACTGATAACAATCACTCTCCTCTTTTTCTTCTGGGTACTTGTTCTGATGCGAGGGGGCAACTGATTTGTCTCAGTTGCCCTCCCAGCCGGTGATGCTTCTGCCTGCTCCAGGATCACCTCATCCTCAACCTCTAGTGCCCTATATCTGTTATGCAAGGGCAGCTCAGGATGTGAAGATGGCTGGAAGGGTTTTCCCTTGCGTCTTCTGGCAGGCACCTGCACCCATTCTCCTTGGTTGCTCTGTTCATCTCCCTCTGGCAAGGGGGACTGCAGAGCATGGTGCTCTCTTTTACATTCCCCTTCAGCCTTCAGGCGTTCCACCTCTCCCTTGAGTTCAGCCACCAGGTTAAGCAGACAATCAATCTGCTCACACCGAATGCAGCCATTGCCTGTGTCGAGTGCCAGGCTCCAGCACTCCTCACATCCAGACGTCTGGACACCTGCATTCCTACAGGTGGGCTCTGTTTGGGTGCCCACAGTTTTACAAGTATTATACAGCTTGGACTTAGTTCGAACCATGTCTGCTATCCTGAAGGTCCGAGGGGAGTTGTTAGGTGTGGTGGGTTTTTGTTTGTTTTTTTTTTTCTTTCAGTGGCACGCGCTGCGCTCAGCAGAGATAGGCTGCTCCTCGTTTGGATCTGCGCTGCGCTCAGCAGAGATAGGCTGCTCCTCGTTTGGATCTGCGCTGCGCTCAGCAGAGATAGGCTGCTCCTCGTTTGGATCTGCGCTGCGCTCAGCAGAGATAGGCTGCTCCTCGTTTGGATCTGCGCTGCGCTCAGCAGAGATAGGCTGCTCCTCGTTTGGATCTGCGCTGCGCTCAGCAGAGATAGGCTGCTCCTCGTTTGGATCTGCGCTGCGCTCAGCAGAGATAGGCTGCTCCTCGTTTGGATCTGCGCTGCGCTCAGCAGAGATAGGCTGCTCCTCGTTTGGATCTGCGCTGCGCTCAGCAGAGATAGGCTGCTCCTCGTTTGGATCTGCGCTGCGCTCAGAGAGATAGGCTGCTCCTCGTTTCAATCTGCCGCTCGCCAGGCACCGCCCTCTGACTCACCTTCCTGCGAGCACTTAGCGCCTGCCTGCCGCTCCCTGCCTCCCTCTAGGCTCCTCAGATCGAGAGAGCCTCAAAATGGAGGAGAAAAAAGGCTTTGAGAAAGCGCGTTTCAGCTGAGCTAGCCTCGGTCCTGCTCTCTTGCTGAACCAGGCTGTGGCTTCGCCTCTGCCGCTCCTCGTTTCTGCATAAGCTTTTCCTGTCAGTTCCAGAAGAGAGTTTCTGAGGGAAAAAGACTGAGCTGGAGCCACTACTGGGTGAAACAGGCTCCTCTGGAAGAGCAGCACTCCACTGCACCCCTGTCAATGCCATGGTACCATGTGGGCTTTTCCACAGCTCTACCAAATCTTTACCCAGAGGACAGCCACACTTCAGCCAAACCTTCAAGTCCTGCAGCAGTCTGGTCTGGGAGGTAACTGTGTCCATGGCAGGGGTGTTGAGACTAGATGGTCTTTAAGGTCCCTTCCAACCCAAACCATTCTATGATTCTGTGAGTCTATGGCTTCATCATTTCACTTAATCCACCAGACTTGGGACCTCAGGGTCATATCTCCTCTCTGAGCTTCCTCAGCAACAGGCTTCAACTTTACAACACTGTTTTCTCCTTCATTTTTAGTGACAGGCTTGAACGCACACACACAGGGGCGTCCTTCTTCCAGTTCTTGTGGTCTTGCTGTTACGAAGGGGAACGAATTAATGCAAGACGATATTTCCCAAAATGAATCATGTTTAGCAGTTTTGGTACTCAGAACTCTCCCACCCCCGGCCCCTCATTTTAATAACAATCGGATTTTGCACGATCATGGAAATGTTTTACAGAGAGTAACTAGATCTGGAAATACCTTGCAACAATACACAGACGTTAACGGAACTGGTGCGGCCAAATGCTCTTGCGGTCAATACCTCGCTTGCGCTCAGTACCCAGCTTGCGGTCAATACCTTGCTTGTGGACAATGCCCTGCTTGCAGCCAGTACCCAGCTTGCAGTCAATACACAGCTTGCGGTCAAGACCTCACTTGAGAACAATACCCAGCTTGCACTCAGTACCCAGCTTGCAGTCAGTACCCAGCTTGTGGTCAAGACCTCACTTGAGAACAATACCCAGCTTGCAGTCAGTACCCAGCTTGCAGTCCGTACCCAGCTCGCACTCAATACCCAGCTTGCGGTCAGTACCCAGCTCGCACTCAGTACCCGGCTCGCACTCAGTACCCAGCTTGCACTCAGTACCCAGCTCGCACTCAATACCCAGCTTGCGGTCAGTACCTAGCTTGCAGTCAATACCCAGCTTGCAGTCAGTACCCAGCTCGCACTCAATACCCAGCTTGCGGTCAGTACCCAGCTTGCGGTCAGTACCCAGCTTGCACTCAGTACCCAGGTTGCAGTCAGTACCCAGCTTGCGGTCAGTACCCAGCTCGCACTCAATACCCAGGTTGCAGTCAATACCCAGGTTGCAGTCAGTACCCAGGTTGCAGTCAGTACCCAGCTTGCGGTCAGTACCCAGCTTGCAGTCAGTACCCAGCTTGCACTCAATACCCAGCTTGCGGTCAGTACCCAGCTCGCACTCAATACCTAGGTTGCAGTCAGTACCCAGGTTGCGGTCAGTACCCAGGTTGCAGTCAGTACCCAGGTTGCAGTCAGTACCCAGCTTGCAGTCAATACGCAGCTTGCAGTCAGTTCCCAGCTTGCACTCAGTACCCAGGTTGCAGTCAGTACCCAGCTTGCAGTCAATACCCAGCTTGCAGTCAGTACCCAGCTTGCACTCAGTACCCAGCTTGCGGTCAGTACCCAGCTTGCACTCAGTACCCAGCTTGCAAACAATACCTCACTTGCAGACAGTACCCAGCTTGCCCGCTAGATGGACTCAACAAGCTTTGCTCAAGGCAAAGGCAAGGAGAATCACAACAAGGCTTTAAGTAGTTACTCACAAAATATTATCTCCCAACTCACAGGGCAGGCTACAGCTTCAGACAGTACCCAAATGCTTTCAGGGAATTCTGTTACTGCCAGCCACTGAGACTTGATTCTTCCCAAGCTTCTGGGGAAAGGAGGCAGACAATCACTGACCTTGTCTCCTGGCTCCTCTGGACAATCTGTGTACCCAAGACTTCCTGCCTTGGCAGGACACTTTCAGGTGCAGGCAGGATGTCCTGCGATGTGCAGTCGCAGCCCCGTGTCATGCTGGCTGTGCAGGCTGATCGCTTGCCGGCATTTGTGGGAATGCAAAGTGAAGGAAAATAACAGGCAGATGTTGGCCTTGGTTCCCACCAGCTCCTGGCCACCTTATCTCAGAAAGGATAGATAGTGGACATCTTGTCAATGAGAAAAACAAGGCAGAGTTTGTGCAGAGGACTGGGTTGTCCTTGCCCAGTTATGATAATGTGTAGGTGTGTGCTCAATGTTCGAAGACTATATAGTGAGAGTCAGAACAATCAATAAAGAGTCTTTGGCGTAACTCATATTGAATTGGTCTGGAGTCCATGTGGCATTGCTTTTGATCACACTCATCTGTGTAAGCTCTGGTCATGTTCCTGCAGCAACCAGATAGCTGCAACAGGCATTTAGAGCCTGCTCCTGGTAAACTCACGACAGTGGAGTTTCCAGGCAAACAATAAGGCAACAGGCAATGGCAGAGCACAGCAGAGCACACATTGTGTTACCTGCTCAACTCCTTTTATCAATGTAGCCAAGACTAATGGGCTTTTGGATGCAGAATAAGCAATCAATGACAGTTAGCCAAGCTTGACCACATTAGGTGAAACCATAGGCTTGCTTTACCCAAATCTGGGAAAAGCACAGGCCTCGCTACAAGGCAGGCACAAGCTAAGTGTGTGCACCTTGTTTACCACAGAGGAAAACGTGCCTGGGCAAGCCAGTAATGTATCAGCCTATTTCTGGCCCATCAGGCCTACACAGCACTTGCCCCCAGACAAACCAGAAGTCAAGGATGTAACACTCTGCCTGTGCCCACTAAAGAGCTGTTCTGCACACGCACCATCCGTGGCACATGGCAGGCAGGCAGGGTGCTTGTTCCCTGTTCAGAAGGCACTGCCATGTACTGCACCTCTAACCAAGGCATTTTGTTCACACACAACTCAAGGTGTTCGCCAACTTTTGGAAACACTGTTTACAGTGCACTGAACAAAGCACCAGTCCTGAGCCACAAACCCTTCTGAGAGGTGGCTTCCAGTTGTCTTCACATCAAAGTTTTTATATGGCACAACAAATGAAACACAATCCCAGAATCACACAGAACCCAGCAGGGTAGGGCTGGAAGGGACCTCTGGAGATCATCCTGTCCAACCCCCTGCTCAAGCAGGGCACTCACAGCAGCTTGCCCAGCAGGACAATGCCATGAGGGGGCTGGAAACTCTCCACACAAGGACACTCCACAGCCTCTCTGGGCAGCCTGCTCCAGGCTCCAGCACCCTCACAACAAACAACTTTCTTCCTCCTGGGTTCCATTTTGTGCCCCTTGCTGCCCCTTGTCCTGTCTCTGGGTACCACTGACAAGAGTCAGGCCCCAGCCTCTTGAGCCCCACAGCTCCTTTAGCTCTTGCTGAGCATTGCTCAGATGCCCTCTGGGGCTGCTCTCCTGCAGGCTCTCAGCCCCAGGGCTCTCAGCCTTTGCTCCTCCCAGAGCTGCTCCAGGCCCCTCAGCAGCTTTGCAGCCTCCCCTGGACTCTCTTCAGTAGTTCCCTGTCTCTTGAACTGGGGAGCCCAGAACTGGACCCAGCACTCCAGAAGAGATGTGACTAGGGCAGGGTAGAGAAGAACCTCCCTTCACCTTCTTCATGCCCCCCAGGTCACCATTTGCCTCCTTGCCCACCAGGCCACATTGCTGCCCCATGGGCACTTGCTGTCCCCCAGCACTCCCAGCTCCTTCTCCTTGGAGATGCTTCCCAGCAGGTCCTTTCTCAGCTGTCCTGCTGCAGGAGGTTGTTTCTGCCCAGGGCCAGGACCCTGCACTTGGCTTTGGTGACCTTCATGAGGTTTCCTCTGCCCAGCCCTCCATAATGCAAAGTGAAAAGTGAAAATCCTCTCCAAAAGCCTGATGGATTCACAAGCGCTGAAGTAGCACCTGAAAGGTAACTGGCACTGCATTTTACTGCTGTTTCCAGTTTGCCCTACGGGTCTCCAGCCTGGAAGCAAAGTCCACGGCAGAGGTGCCTCATAGCTGGAGATCTCACAGGGATCTCTAGGCTGAAGAACAGTTGTAGTGAACTCCTGGCGATAGCCTTGCAGTTGCTCTTGGCTCCTGAAGGCAGAAAGAGTTCTCCACACAGGCTCATCTGGAGACCATCAGTTTTGCTTGCTACTAAAGCACCATGGTGGGAAACCAGCTAATAAAGGCAAGACAGAGACTGTTATTGGTGTTATCAGGAAGGAGTTCACTGCCTGCTGGAGCACTCTCTCTGCTCTAACGTAACAAAGAGGTTTATGTAAGTGAAACAAAATGGCCTTGGTGATTTGAAGGGGTACCCTCAGCACACCACACACCAGAAACCAGCAGAACTGCTTAGCCTGGAGGGGTGGGCAGGGACAGACTGAATGAAATTCAACAAAGGCAAGGGGATAGTCTGGCATCTGGGAAAGAACAGCCTCAGGGATCAGCACAGGTTGGGCACTGACCTGCTGGAATGCAGAGAAGGGGAAAAGGACCTGGGGGATCTTAGCTGATGGGAGACTGAGCATGAGCCAGCAATGTGCTCTGGGAGCCAGGAGATCCAAGGCCATGGGCTGGGAGCTTAGAGAAGAGGAGCCTGAGAGGTGATCTCATCAATGGTTATCAATATGTGCAGGTGAGTGGCAGGAGGCTGGAGCCAGGCTCTGCTGGGTGATGCCCAGGGACAGGACAAGGGGCAATGGTGGAAGCTGAGGCACAGGAAGTTCCACGGAAACATGAGGAGGATTTTTTTTCCCAGTGAGGGTGACAGAATTCTGGAATAGTCTGCCCAGGGGGGCTGTGGAGTCTCCTTCTCTGGAGATATTCAAACTCTGCCTGGGTGTGTTCCTGTGTGGTTTGCTCCAGGAGACCCTACTCTGCAGGGGGTTGGACTGGCTGAGCTTTGGAGGTCCCTTCCAGCCCCTGACATTCTGAGGTCCTGTGAGTATTCAATGCTTGCACCTGATGATCTCTTCCAAGAGTTTTTTCCAAGAGTCTTTTCCAGCCTGAATGATTCACCTTGCAGGCCTGAGGCAGATGCTGAGAACATCAAATGCATTTGACACTGTGCTGCGGAGGGGAAATTAATTAGTGCCAGATGACATTTTTCCAAAATGACTACTGTTTATTAGTGCTGCTGTTCAGAACTCTGCCACCCCTGACCACTCATTTCAAAAACATTTCAGTTCTTACACGGTCATGGAAACATTCTGTGGATAATACCTAGGTCTAGGAATAACCAGCAGAACACACAAGCATTAACTGAACTGGAAGAGAAGATTCCCGCAGCTAAACGCCGCTGGCGGTCAGTGTGCTGCTTGCCCACTAGATGGGCTCAAGGAGCTCTTCCTGCTTATGGCAGGAGCAAATGGAGAATTACAAAGAGGCACTGAAGCATTTACTCACAAATTATTATTGCCTGACTCACAGGGGCTAGCCACAATCTAGACAGTGCCCAAACACTTTCAGGGAACTCTGACTCACTGGCTGTGGTACTTGATTCTTCCCAGGCTTCTGGGGAAAGGAGGCAGACATCCTGACCTTGCCTCCTGGCTCCTCTGGACGACCTGTGTATGTCCAGGACTTCTAAGCAGGACTTTCAGGTGTAGAGGCAGGATGTCTTGGGATGTGCAGTCTCAGCACAATGTCACACTGACCACGCAGGCCGACTGTGTGCAGGCATCCAGGGTCTGCTCCTGGCAACTCGTCACAGTGGAGTTTACCAGCAAACAATAAGGCAGTAGGCAATTGCAGAGCACAGCTGAGCACAGCAGAGAGCACAGCAGAAAAGCACAGGGGAACACAATGTTCACCTGCATATTTCCTTATATCAATGTGGGCCAAGATTTGTTGGGAATCATGTTCGGTGGAGCGCTATGGGAAGATGACTCTTTATTCACCAATATGGTTAGATGGTCAAATCCACTTTATTTCCGTGATACAGTGACTTATATGCATTCTAGCAAGAGGCGTGCTCAGCTTAAGATTGGTTACAGTCAGAGGGTCCAGGGTTACATGTAAGGTGTGCATAGGTTAACTTATCACAACATTCTAAGGGTCAGCCTCCCAGACCACCCACTCCAGCCCCCTTGGTTATCTAGTCTCTGCCCACTGCAGCTGTGTGTGGGGTGCTCAGTTGTTTACATCTCGATTTCCTAGCCTCGCTGGGAACCAAGGACGTTCTCAGTGCCAGTTACCCATGTTTATGACTTTATGTCCTCGACTGGTGAGAAATTCTTCCACAATTCCCTCTTTTTCTTTTTGAGCAACCCACACCTGGCTAACTACCTTAGTTAAGCTCTTCTTAATGCAAGCAAAGACAATACAAGCGCATAGCAGAATTATTATGAAAATAACAAATAGCTGTAAGCCTTCTCCTAATAAGCTGCTTAACCACCCCGGGATTGTCCCAAACAGGTTCTGCAACCAGTCATCAAAAGTCGATGTTTCCTTTTCGATCTTGTCAATACGGCCTTTCAACCAGGTTATACTCTTGTGAACGGACTCACCATGATCTGATAAATTCAAACAACACATCCCTTCGAAGTCCTGGCAGCCGTGTCCTTGGGCTAGCAAAAGAAAATCAATGGTTGCTCAATTTTGCAATAGGGCATGACGAAGGCAATTTTGATCAACCAATAGTTGTCCTAAAACCTTTGTGGTGACATTGGTTTGTTTTGCTGACCAACACGCGAGTCTCTCTAGCTGTACTAATGCTTTTCCAGCTGCTCCTCCTGGTAGAAATACAGCTAAGGCAACACGAGCAGCTGTGGATAACAATTGAACGTTGTCATTGCAATTAGGACTCAATTTTAAAGATCGCTTAGACCGGTGTCGGGCTAGGTTCCTAAGCTGACTAAGATGAGGGGCAAACATTGTCAATTTACCCAAATAACATGGACCTCCATAAACGTTCTTTGGTATGCCTTGCCAGGCTCTATCACCACAAATAAGGAACACACCAGTGGGAAGTGCCTTAGCGGTTCTGTTGTTCCACAACAGATGACCTCGGCCCCTTCTTGATGCTTTAACACCATAACACCAATTGTTTGCTCCAAAAGCACCTAAGGGTCTAATATGGGCCTTGTCAGTGTTGTTTGAACCGCAGTGTCCACCCTCATTGCTAAGGAAGTTATCATAGGCTGTTTAACACAGGGGTGAATGGTGCAGCTACAAATCAACAGTGCTACAATCAAAAGAATAAACCTGTTAGAGCTTTCATCAGTAGCATTAGTCTGGCAAGCTAACAACCCAAGCTTAGCTAACAATCCCAAAAGCTATTTCTGCAAGCGACAGTAAGCCATTCGTTCAGAAACCCAAAAGTGCAGACGAACATCACAGTCACAGGAGAGTGCAGGTGTGCCACGTCTGCGCTGGCTCTGTGTGGCAGTCGACGCTGCAGACTCGCCGATCACTCAGCTGTCGAGTATTCTTCTCAGACTCCCATAGTTCTGGTTCACTTGATGTTCTCATTACACTCCTTAGCTATGAGCTGTGTCTGACTATTGTGCTTAAGAACTACTAACCTCTAAATACAATACAAAGATATGCCCTAGATGTTACTATCAGTCTATTCTACTTAGGCCTTTTCCCACAGTTCTTCAACTGCTTTCAGAATTTAGGGCAATGTCTTTTTATCTCTTGCAGGGCCCTTGCAAGAGAAAAAAGTCACATTGCCATCTTATGCCAATTTGAGTGGGCCTTGGCCTTTACAAAGCTGTCAAACTTAACCTATTCCATTAAACCACAATCACTGAAAACTCATAAAATACCCAAATTCGTTAGCCATGGTCCAAACCTTAAAGATCCATACAAATACAATCATCATGTCAGTGCTTCTTTCAAGTCCTTTCACAGTTCTGCCATCTGAGCAAGACTTCTGCTCACTTTAGGGAAAAAACAGGTTGGTCATAATCAGGTTGGTCTTCATCAAGGCCTGTGAAGATAAATGGTCAAACACAAGCAGATACAAGAACAAATGCAGACACATCCATTGCCTAGGCTAGCAGATCCACTGGCCTAGTCTGTATGCTGTGGTTAGAAAAATCTCGAGAAGGAAAAGATTTCTTCTGCTGTCCTACTGTCCTCTAACCCATATTCCCCTTTTCAATAATGCCTAGATATACCCAAGAAAAACATCCCATAGCATCCTTATGTCCTAAGTTCCCAAAACTACAAACCCTTAGTCTTAACTTATCTTACTCTAAGAATCTATCAGCTATAGGAACCTCAAGAAAGCAAAGAAAATCCAAGAAGATAACAATACCATGGTATTCTCAGAAAAGGGAAAAGTCAGAATTGTCACAAGGCTCAGTTCATGCAATTAGCAGCTGTTCCAGTAAACTTCTATGCTAGTCCTGTCTTTATCTGTTATTGGGGGAAGGAGCTGACTGGCATTAGCCTACAAGCTCTATCATTCCCTGCTCCTAGTCCAGAATCTGGTTAGTGACTTGCAATGTGGATCTCAGTGCCTACACCCTTGCTATGAGAGGCAATGCATCTGAGTTCTAGTCTGTCCTGCTTGGTGCCTTCCGTGTCTGTATAAGTTTCCACCCATGGTCAGTGGCATTGGCATCTCTGCTATGTCCTAGCAATCTCCCTCTTTTTCTTTTTGCCACTGAGCAGGGGGTGCAAAAGTCATTGTTGTGTAGTCTGTAGAAGGAATTAACCAGTAAGGCGATGGTAAATACCCCAGTCAGGAACTACTAGCTATCATTTCGAATGCAAATTGTTATCATCAGGTGACTAAAAAAATACACCTGTGCGTGTCCATGCCTGTAACAGGGGCAAAAATGGTCCTAAGTCATCCTTGTCATTCTTGCTATCATTTCCATAAACCTTCTGACATCTGTCTGCAGTAGCATAGTATCACAGTACCATCAGGGTTAGAAGAGACCTCATAGGTCATCAAGTCCAACCCTTCACCACGGGGCTCAAGGTCAGACCATGGCACCAAGCGCCACGTCCAACCTTGCCTTGAACAGCTCCAGGGCACCAGGGACGGCGACTCTACCACCTCCCCGGGGAGCCCATTCCAGTATCCAATCAGTCCCTCAGTGAAGAGCTCTCTCCTCGCATCTGGTGTTGTCTAAACAGCTTCGAGGCTTCGCTGCCTCCTAGCAAGGAAAAAAAAAAAAAAATCCGTAAAAGAAACAACGGGCGGGGGGGGGGGAACGGAGCCCCGCGGGCCCTCCACAGGTGGCTAGAGGGGGGGGGGGAGGAGGGGGAGGAGGCCAGCAGCCGCAGCGCCGCTTTTGTCCTCGGCCCTCCAGCTTGCCCAACCCCCAGCTGTTTCAGGTCAGCCACCACTTGCTGCTTTCGTTCGTCTCCCATCCCACTATCGATCCTTGGTACACAACATGAAATCTACTCTGAAAACTTCCAAACTGCCGTCTGTCCGCTCAGACTCTTCAAGACAGACAGAGAAAAAAGGCAGAGGTGAAGCTGTGAGCTGTCGAACTGCTAATCTCCCTGTAGCCATACAAACGCAAATTGACTAAACTCCGAAACGACCCAAGGAAACCCACAAACTCTTCCCACCCCACCGACCCCTCAGCATCTCCCTCAGTCCCCCAGCTGTTGAAGACTCGCGGGAGACCCCTCGGCTTTGGGATGCGGTCCGTCGGAGATGGGCGGGCGTGCGGCGGTGAAGGGGGCGGATCTGAAGACTGTTCCGCCGAGCCGCGGGAAAGGGAGGGTCCCGAGCCGTCCGGTGCGGTCGCGTCTGCCGTCGGTCCATTCTCTCTTTACCGTCCGTTCCTCTGTACCTTCAGTAACGTCTTTTACCGGCTGAAAACTAAAAGTCTGTGTCCCGTATCGCATGCAGCCATCCGCGGGGACGCGCGGGCTACAGCGGCAGATTCGACACAGTACACACAGCGGCAGGCAGCTGCCCTCCGCGCGGCAGGGCCGAAAACTTTTCCAAGCTGAGAAGCGATTGTAACTGGCTGCCGGCGGGTCGCTACGGGCAGCCGCCATCACGGGTGTGTCAGTGAGTGGCTACGGGCAGCCGCCATCACGGGTGTGTCAGCCGCAACTCAGTCCCAAGCGCATCTCTCCCAGCGCTCCGGCAGCCCACAGAGCTGAAGCAAGACGAGATGTCTCTCGGAGACTAAGACTCGTCAGCGGGGACAGAAAACAAAGTCATTCACATAGTGATAAACAATCGCACACGCCCAGTTCTTTTCGGGGGCTTGCAAATGCTTTGCAACGAACAATCAGCAGAGAGTTGGTGTGGTCTGCATGCCTCGCGGCAAAGTTGTGTGCTCAGAGCGGCTCGCAGGCTCTGCTTCAGTCACAGATGGTACTATAAAGGCAAATCGCCGGCAACCTCGTTGCGAACCGCGTATTGCTCCTGCGGTCAACGTGGCTACAATCGGGTTACCGGGCGCGGCTCCAGTAGGGAGGGAGGGCGGAGGCGGGGCGGGTGGGGCGGGCGACACGGGCGCCCGCCGGGATCGTACGGCACGCTCATTTTCAACTCCGCCACAGAGCTGGCAACCTTCCCAGCCACGCCTTTAACGGAAGCAGCTCTGCCGAGACCGAAAAACCGAACCACGGAGCCTTCTCTCTCCGGGACGCTCGGGGCGGGGGTGGAGGAAAAACCTGGCGCCGCGCACGCGTCAGAGCTGTTCGTAGCGGCCGGCAGGAGAAGTAACAGGACCACCGCCGCCGTGTTTCTTTCGGCTGTCATCTTTAGTAACGCGCGGAGCACCTCCCGCCGGGCGGGACTTAGCTGGCGGGGCGACTCAAAGTCTGTGCCGTTGCTAAGAACCGCGTCCCACAGCACGTCTCCGACCTCCCGCTGCACTTTCGATCTTAAAATCACGGGAGGCTCTTTACTCGCATGACCCTGCGCACACGCCCGGGCCAGCAGCTCTCAGAGCTCAATGTCCGTCGAACTTCTCTCACGAGATAAATACGCCAGCAGATGCAGTGCCCCAGCAAATCCACTGTGGGCCTTACCTGCCTTACACACGGGCTGTTCACTCCGGAAATGAACGTCCAGACTACTGCCACCTCGGGGCAGCGCTACCCGGCCCAGCGGCACCGAATGACGCTTACTCTCTCCGATACGGAGAACGTCCCACAAGTTGATCGGACCCCTCCGGCCCCCAACGCAGTCTCACCTGCGGCCGGCTTGTGTCCTGACTCCTCTGTTCGAGCGCCAGATGTTGGGAATCACGTTCGGTGGAGCGCTATGGGAAGATGACTCTTTGTTCACCAATATGGTTAGATGGTCAAATCCCCTTTATTTCCGTGATACAGTGACTTATATGCATTCTAGCAAGAGGCGTGCTCAGCTTAAGATTGGTTACAGTCAGAGGGTCCAGGGTTACATGTAAGGTGTGCATAGGTTAACTTATCACAACATTCTAAGGGTCAGCCTTCCAGACCACCCACTCCAGCCCCCTTGGTTATCTAGTCTCTGCCCACTGCAGCTGTGTGTGGGGTGCTCAGTTGTTTACATCTCGATTTCTTAGCCTCGCTGGGAACCAAGGACGTTCTCAGCGCCAGTTACCCATGTTTATGACTTTATGTCCTCGACTGGTGAGAAATTCTTCCACAAAGATTAATTGCCCTTTGGACACAGAAGAGCTGATCAGGATGGCAGTTAGCCAAAACTTACTGTACTAGGCAAAGCCATAAGCTGTCTTTTACCCAAACTTGGGGAAAGCACAGGCTTTGCACAAGGCAGGCACAAGCTAACTGTGGGTACCTTGTTTACCACAGGAACCTGGGCAGGACAGACTCAGTGGCTACAGGTTCTTTTGTGTCCTTTTCCCATGCTTGCCTCTCGTGGAGCAAAAAACATGCCTAGGCAAGGTAGGACATGTGTGAGCCTATGCTGGGCCTATCAGGCCTACCACAACACTTTGGAGATGAGGAAAAATTTCCTTTGGTGCAGGAGTGGTCAGGGATTGGCACAGGCTGCCCAGGGAGGTGGTGGAGTCCCCGTCCCTGGAGGTGTTAAAGAACCTTGTGGCCATGGCACTTGAGGACATGTTTTGGTGGCCATGGTGGTGCTGGGTTGGCGTTGGACTGGAGGACCTCAGAGGGCTTTTCCAACCCAACCAATTCCATGATTCTATGACTCAGATGCCTTTGGAAACATCACCCAAAGTGGCTCAGAAGTGACTCCAGCCCTAAGTCACATAGATATATCCCAAAAATGTGGCCTTAGTCCACTGGGCTCTCCTTCCTCTTCAGTGGCTAAGAGAAACACACACGGACACTATCTGACACTTCATCTGAAAATCAATGCTAATTACTCTCTGGGCAGCTGCACAAGCAGCCACTTAGACCCGCTTGGACCCAGCTGCAATTACCTCTTCTTCTTCTTCTTCTTTCTTTGAAAGTTAGGAGGTCTGAAATGCAGAAAACAAGACAGCTGCAGAAAGAACTCCAAGATGTTCAGTGTGACTTCGACCACAGAATGGTAGGGGTTAGAAGGCATCTGTGGAGATCAGAGTCCAACCTCTCTGCCAAGGCAGGGTTACGGAGAGAAGGTCACACAGGAACACATCCAGGTGGGTTCTGAATGTCTCCAGAGATGGAGACTCCACAGCCTCTCTGGGAAGCCTGTTACAGCATTGTCACCCTTAACTTACAGAAGTTCCTCCTCACGTTTAGATGGAACTTATGTTCCAGTCTGTGCCTGTTGTCCCTTGTCCTGTCACTGGACACCACTGAACAAAGCCTGGCCCCATCCTCCTGGCACCCACCCTTGATGTATTTATGAGACTCCTCTCTCAGACTTCTCTTTTCCAGACTAAAACATCCCAATTGTCTCAGCCTTTCCTCCTCACAGATCTGCTCCAGTCCCCTCAGCTTCTTTGTAGCCTTCACTGGGCTCTCCCCAGCAGTTCCCTGTCCCTCTCGAACTGGGGAGCCTGGAACTAGACTCACGTGGCCTCATCAGGGCAGAGGGGCAGGAGAACCTCCTTTGGCCTGCTGATGCACCCCAGGATGCCACTGGCCCTGTTGACCAGAAGGGCACATTGCTGGCTCATGGCCACCCTGTTAGCATGGCTCTGAACCACACACGGCTGCTCACACAGAGAGAACACCCAGCAAGGCTGCTGCAGCGGAATCAGGTTCCGTGGTAGGCGCAGTCACTGGCTTCCTTATTCATGGCCTTAGTCCCACCACTCTGAAACAAAAGGGTTTCTGCAGCTTACAGCACTGCGTGGATGGTGTGAAGCCACTGGCCCCTGGAGCCATCCCAAACTGCCCCTATGTGAGGAGTGAGAGAGCAGCTAAGTTATGGTGTGACAGAACAGCTCTGGCCCCTCGGTGAGAGCTGAGCAGCTCTGCAAACGCTCTGCACTTGTGAGGGTGCTGGTAACAAACACTTACCCTGTGGTAGCACCTCCAGGCCCTCTTTGAAAGCCTGCCCAGGGCTGCTATTGTACCTGACCGCTCAGCAGCTCAGCAGCAGCACATCTGTCTGCCAGATGTTTTGCCTTTAGAAGCTGCAGTTCTGAGAAGCCCCTCACTTTTCCTAGCAAGCCCTGTGAGGAGACTGCAAGGGCTTGCTCTGTTACTCACTCAAGGAGAACCTGCAGGTAAAATTGCAATGAAGCCTCAGGTCAGGACAGCACTTGTCAAGCTGCTGAGGGTCTGGAGTGGTGCAGGAGCACTCTGAGACTTTGGTGTGTTTAGAATCTGTGAGCCTGGCTCCAGGGAGACCTTCTGGAGCCTTTCAGGATATCAAGGGGCCAAGCAGAAAGCTGCCAACAGACCCCTACACAGGGCCTGTTGTGCCAGGCCAAAGGAGGATGATTTGGACTGAAAGAGGGAGATTGAGAGTGGAGAGAAGGGAGAAATGTTTGCCCCTGAGGGTGGGGAGAGCCTGGCCCAGGCTGCCCAGAGAGGTGGGAGCTGCCCCATGGCTGGCAGCAGTGCAGGTCAGGTTGCCTGGGGCTGTGAGCAGCCTGCTTCAGCTGGGGCTGTCCCTGCTGGATGCAGGGTGGTTGGATTAGATGATCTTTAAAGGTCCATTCCCACCCAATCCAGCCTGGCATTGTACGACTCTTGCTTTCCAGAGGGCGGAGGCCAGGGGCAGCTCTCCCAAGACCCGCAGGAGGATGCAGTGCCAGCCCCAGCCGACGGACAGGAGAGCTGAGGGGCCCTGCGGCCACACCGACTCGGGGGCTGCGGCTGCACCAGCACTGCAAACGCCACTGCAGGCAGGACTGGCGCCCGCCGCCGCCACGGCGCCCGCTGCCTCCAGAGGCTCCCGGAGCCACGGCGGCAGCAGGGCCTGGTACGCGCTGCGCGGCGGCACCGGGCACGGCCCCTGCGGCGGCTCCGGGCACGGCGGCTGCGGGGGCAGGCTGCCTCCGGCGGCTCCGGGCACGGCGGCTGCGTACGGGAGGTTGCCGCCAGGCGGCGCCAAGCGCCAGGGCGCTGCCCCCCCCCCGCCTGCCGCCGCGAGCCCGCCGCCCCACGTGACAGCGGCTAGCCAATCAGAGCGCGCCTGCCCGTGCCCCGCGCCGCCATGCTGAAGGCCAAGGTGCTGCTGGTGGGGCCGCGGGAGGTGAGCGCTGCCTCTGCTGCCTCTGCCCCGGCCCCTGCGCCCCCACGGCCCCTGCGCCGCCCCGCCGAGGGCTGCGGTTGTCTCTGGTTGCGGCGAGTGGGGGAGGATGGGGCCAGACCTGCATGCACAGCACAGGGCCTTGGCTGCAGGGGGCTCGGGTCATGCATGCACAGCACAGGGCCTTGGCTGCAGGGGGCTCGGGTCATGCGTGCACAGCACAGGGCCTGAGCTGCAGGGGGCTCGGGTCATGCATGCACAGCACAGGGCCTGAGCTGCAGGGGGCTCGGGTCATGCATGCACAGCACAGGGCCTTGGCTGCAGGGGGCTCGGGTCATGCGTGCACAGCACAGGGCCTGAGCTGCAGGGGGCTCGGGTCATGCATGCACAGCACAGGGCCTGAGCTGCAGGGGGCTCGGGTCATGCATGCACAGCACAGGGCCTGAGCTGCAGGGGGCTCGGGTCATGCATGCACAGCACAGGGCCTTGGCTGCAGGGGGCTCGGGTCATGCATGCACAGCACAGGGCCTTGGCTGCAGGGGGCTCGGGTCATGCATGCACAGCACAGGGCCTGAGCTGCAGGGGGCTCGGGTCATGCATGCACAGCACAGGGCCTGAGCTGCAGGGGGCTCGGGTCATGCATGCACAGCACAGGGCCTTGGCTGCAGGGGGCTCGGGTCATGCATGCACAGCCCAGGGCCTTGGCTGCAGGGGGCTCGGGTCATGCATGCACAGCACAGGGCCTGAGCTGCAGGGGGCTCGGGTCATGCATGCACAGCACAGGGCCTGAGCTGCAGGGGGCTCGGGTCATGCATGCACAGCACAGGGCCTGAGCTGCAGGGGGCTCGGGTCATGCGTGCACAGCACAGGGCCTGAGCTGCAGGGGGCTCGGGTCATGCATGCACAGCACAGGGCCTTGGCTGCAGGGGGCTCGGGTCATGCATGCACAGCACAGGGCCTGAGCTGCAGGGGGCTCGGGTCATGCATGCACAGCACAGGGCCTTGGCTGCAGGGGGCTCGGGTCATGCATGCACAGCACAGGGCCTGAGCTGCAGGGGGCTCGGGTCATGCATGCACAGCACAGGGCCTGGGCTGCAGGGGGCTCGGGTCATGCATGCACAGCACAGGGCCTGAGCTGCAGGGGGCTCGGGTCATGCATGCACAGCACAGGGCCTGAGCTGCAGGGGGCTCGGGTCATGCATGCACAGCACAGGGCCTTGGCTGCAGGGGGCTCGGGTCATGCATGCACAGCACAGGGCCTGAGCTACAGGGGGCTCGGGTCATGCATGCACAGCACAGGGGCCTGTGCTGCAGGGGGCTCGGGTCATGCATGCACAGCACAGGGCCTGAGCTGCAGGGGGCTCGGGTCATGCATGCACAGCACAGGGCCTGTGCTGCAGGGGGCTCGGGTCATGCATGCACAGCACAGGGCCTTGGCTGCAGGGGGCTCGGGTCATGCATGCACAGCACAGGGCCTGAGCTGCAGGGGGCTCGGGTCATGTATGCACAGCACAGGGGCCTGTGCTGCAGGGGGCTCGGGTCATGCATGCACAGCACAGGGCCTGAGCTGCAGGGGGCTCGGGTCATGCATGCACAGCACAGGGCCTGTGCTGCAGGGGGCTCGGGTCATGCATGCACAGCACAGGGCCTGTGCTGCAGGGGGCTCGGGTCATGCATGCACAGCACAGGGCCTTGGCTGCAGGGGGCTCGGGTCATGCATGCACAGCACAGGGCCTGAGCTGCAGGGGGCTCGGGTCATGCATGCACAGCACAGGGCCTGTGCTGCAGGGGGCTCGGGTCATGCATGCACAGCACAGGGCCTGTGCTGCAGGGGGCTCGGGTCACGCCGCCTGCCTTTGCTGGTCCCGACGAGTGTCTCCGGCTTTGCAGTCCGGGAAGTCGGTGCTGGCCAACTTCGTTTCGGAAAGCACAGAAGGGATTGGCAGCTACAGCCCCACGCAGGGTGTCAGGTGAGCCAAACCTGGCGGCGTTCCCGCTGAACAAGCCCTGGACAGGCGCCAGCCCCCAGGAAGTCTCTCCGGCTGCCTGGGGGTGTGCGGCGCTGTGTGTCTGTCTGTGCCACGCTGTGTGTCTGTCTGTGCCACGCTGTGTGTCTGTCTGTGCCACGCTGTCTCTTGCACAGGATCCTGGAGTGTGAGAAGCCAAACGTGAACGGTAACAGCAAGGGAGCTGTGTGTCGCTTCGAGCTGTGGGATTGCAGTGGCGACCAGAAGTAAGCCAGCCTTAGTCTTTCTTCCCCCAGATTACTTAATAGGTCTGTACACACGAAATACTCATTCTTAAGGCCTGAACCCATTGATCTGCTTGACATGAATAATATTTCTGGCTCTTCACCTTGTTAGACCTTGGCATGTTAGCCTTTAGCTCCTTAGACGTTATAGCTTCCTGCAGGTGCTCTGTGCCGTGATCTCAGCTGCCACTGAATTTATCTTGGCTAAGGCCTGAGCATTAACAGCCCACAGCTCCTAGCTGCAGTTACAGGTATGGGAGACAGAGGCTCACTCTGAAACTGCCTTCATCTGCTTGAAGTTACCATGCAAATAGACTTCAGACAGTGCATATATGTGTGACTGAGGCCTTAATTTCCAAAAGATCCCACTGAGAACTGGGCAGACTTTAGGGAAAACAAAAGCTTTTCACCAGATTGTCAGCAAATCCTGGGAGCAGCTAAGAGAAAAGGTAATTTGCAGCATGAGGGATGGCTGCTGAGGTTCCATAACAAAAAGTATTTAGATGTGTTCTTGAGAAGGGAAGAAGAAGACCTGGGGACCCCTGAGTTCATTTTGCTGTTTTCCATCTATCAGTCTTAACGTTTTCTGCGGCCCTGCCTTTACAGGTTTGAATCCTGCTGGCCAGCTCTGATGAAGGACTCTCATGGTGTAGTAATAATCTTCAACCCTGAGCTGCCCAGCCACCTGAAGGAGCTTGAGATGTGGTACTCCTGCTTTGTGCAGCAGCAGCCACTGCTGGACAGTCAGTGCCTCTTGGTCGCACATCACAAGCCAGGCACTGCAGGGGACACTGAAAACCTGTCCCTAGGTAAGGAGATGGAAACCTCCACCTGTAACTCAGAGGCTTTTAGTGATCTGTGTAACCCTAAAAGTGTTCAGATCTTGTGGTGTGCATCGTGGATGTAAATCATCTACCAAACAACACTGGAGTGCTTTGCAAAACCTGACATGATGAATTTCAGGGGTCAGCTGGAAGCTGAGGAAATTAACATTGCACAGGAAACAAAAATTGGAGAGACTAACCTGTGGTCACACCATGAGTATGCAGCTGGGGCTTGGCAGGAGGGCTGGAGTTGATGACCTCCAGAGGTCTCTTCCAACCCCTGCCATTCTGTGGTTCCCTGAGCCAGGAGTTAAAACTAACAGGTTTTGTCATGACTGTAGTCTGTTTCTTAAACTGGATTTTGTCTTTTGCTAACTGATGCTTTGCAGGCCCTTGAAGGCTGTACTTTATCCATCAGTGGAATAAGAGCCCTTTGAAACAAAAGGTTAACAGTCTTCCTCTTGAAGGAAGAAGATCAGAACGTTGAAGGAGGTTCTCCTCCCCCTCTACTCTGCCCTGGGGAGGCCGCAACTGGGATCATGCATCCAGTTCTGGGCTTCCCATCTGCAGGGACAGGGAACTGCTGGAGAGAGGCCAGGGGAGGCTGCAGAGCTGCTGAGGGGCCTGGAGCAGCTCTGGGAGGAGCAAAGGCTGAGAGCCCTGGGGCTGAGAGCCTGCAGAAGAGCAGCCCCAGAGGGCATCTGAGCAATGCTCAGCGAGGGCTAAAGGAGCTGTGGGGGACAAGAGGCTGGGGCCAGACTCTTGTCAGTGGTGCCCAGGCACAGCACAAGGGGCAGCAAGGGGCACAAACTGGCACCCAGGAGGTTCCACCTGAAGAAGAGGAGCAAGTTGTTTGTTGTGAGGGTGCTGGAGGCCTGGAGCAGGCTGCCCAGAGAGGCTGTGGAGTGTCCTTGTGTGGAGAGCTTCCAGCCCCCTCATGGGCATTGTGCTGCTGGGCAAGCTTCTGTGGGTGCCCTGCTGGAGCAGAGGCTTGGAACTGTATGATCCTCAGAGGTCCCTTCCAAGCCCACCCTGCTGCGAGTCTCTGTGTGTGTGTATAGGTGGATCTGTCATTGCATATTGCAGAATCATTTGTGGCTGTTCAGACAAGCAAGAACTCCTCACACACTTCTGGGCTACTTGTTCAAGTGTTCAATTAAATCCATATTTGTCACAAGTGATAATTTGTATTTGATGTAACAATATTGTCTCATAATGTTAATCACAGAATGGGTTGGGTTGGAAGGACCTTAAAGCTCACCGAGTTCCAACCCCTGCCATAGGCAGGGACACCTCCCACCAGCACAGCTTGCTCAAGGCCTCATCCAACCTGGCCTGGAACACTTCCAGGCTTGGAGCCTCCACAGCCTCCCCGGGCAACCTGTTCCAGTGCCTCACCACTCTCATGGGGAAGAAATCCTTCCTAATGTCTTATCTAAATCCAGCTTCTTCCAGCTTGAAGCCATTGTTCTTTGTCCTGCCATTCCCAGCCCTTGTCACAAGTCCTTCTCCAGCTCTCCTGGAGCCCCTCCAGGTACTGGAAGGCTGCTCTAACCTCTGCCTGAGGCCTTCTCCACATCAAAGCATTTCTCGTCCCTTCAAGAGTAAAACTTCAGTCCAGTGCTGGTTTGTTTGATGCTGTTAAAGTGAGCCCAGACCCAGTACCTTAAGCTTTAACAGCAATAATGTTTGAGGACTTTAACCTAGCTCCAGTTCTGTGTGTGTGGAGCGGACAAGCTCTGCTGCATTCCTTCTAGGGAATCAGACACTGGGCACTGCCAAACGCAGCTGCTGAATCCAGCTGCCTGCAGCATGCCCGTGACTGTGAACATTCCTTTTGCAGCAGATGTAAGCCTAATGCTTTTTTCTTTCCCCAAGCTTCCCCTCTGAGCAAGCTGAGGCTGATACATTCCAACTTGGAAGAAGATCCCGAAGATGTTCGGATGGAGTTCATGAAGTACTTCAGAAGCATTATCAGCATAATAAATGAGAGCAGGGAGAGAGAAGAGATGTCCATTATCTCTTAACACGAAAAGAACTCCTGAAGAGGGAAGCAGCAGGAGTGGTTTCACTTCATGATGTATTCCAGCCTGGGACCAGGTCCTTGCAACCAGAATTTGCCAGCCTTAAGTGCCTGAACTCAAAAAGGAGTGCTGACACCAGCTGACACCAGCTGGACTGTGGTGCCCAGGAGATGGCTGCACCACAGCACTGGGAGTAACTCGAGCTGCACTTAGGCTTCATTTGACATCAGAGCTACAGCAGGCTTTTGTTTAATGTGTTGGTGTGGACCAAAAAGTTAAGAGGTGCTAGGAGCAGAAAGCCTAACACAGCACAGGATTTGTGGGGTTCTGCTGAAGCCTCTGAGTGAGGTGCTGAGGTTAGCTGTGTTCTGGAGAAGTTATGCTCTTGGAAGACAGAAGAAGATAATTGGAGTAGAGGTCTGAAAAGTGATGGTGTGGAACCCACATGCTTGTGTTCCTGGTTCTGATCTCTGGCCAGAATCTGAAAGCACCTTGACAGCAACTGCCTTGGCAAGCAGACCTTGGGACTGGGTTTTTCTTCTGTTCCAACAAAATAAACATATTGTAGGGACAATGTTTAGGGCTGTCTGGGAGAAAAAGAATGGGAAATCTTTTGCTGGGGTTGTTGGGGCTCTTCAGCCTAGAGCTCCAGGGGGAACTTAGAGCAATCTTCCAGTACCTGCCAGCTGGGAAGGGACTTCTGATAGGGGCTGGGAGTGACGGGACAAGGACAGTGGCTTTGAGCTGGGAGAGGGGACATTGAGACTGAAGAGGAGGAAGAAGTAGTTGAGTGTGGGGGTGGGGAGAGACTGGCACAGGTTGCTCAAGGAGGCTGTGGATGTCCCTTCCCTGGAGGTGTTCAAGGCCAGGCTGGATGAGGCCTTGAGCAAGCTGTGCTGGTGGGGGGTTGGGACTGGCTGAGCTTTGAGGTCCCTTCCAGCTGAACCCATTCTAGGAATTCTCACTGTAGTGCAATACTTTGCCGTAAGTTGGGAGCTCCAGCAGAGGAAATGAAGTGCTGTGTTCTCCAGAGGAGGAACAGCTGCTTCAAGACTTGTTGCTGTTCCCTGCTGCAGTGAAATAAGTGGTTTCATAGTTCATTTACTCTCTGATCAGTTTGCTGTGCACTCGTCCCTCTCCTTAGCTGAGTTTCACTGTGGCAGACAAACTGTAGCATGCCATACTGACAGGCCTGTAAGGTGGTTGGTTCTCCACAGAAAGGTTCATGGTGCTTTGTGGAACTCTCAGCAGCTTGCCTCAGTCTAACAAGGACAACAGTGCTCAGTCTGCACCACTGCTCACACTCAGGAGCTTCAACAAGAGACAGCTGCAAAAGCTTCTCGCAGACCCAGAGAGCCAAGGAAATGGCAAATGCAAACCAGCAGCCTGTGTCCTACTGGCACAACTCTTGTTTTCAGAGGAAATTTAAAGCAGAGAGGGACTGGGAGCAGCAACTGCAGAGACATTAACAAGGCCATGGGCCCTGATGAGATGCACTCAAGGGTGCTCAGAGAACTGGCTAATACTATCACTCTGCCACTCTCCATAATCTTTGCCAACTGGTGGCAGGCAGGAGAGGTGCCTGGGGGACTGGAGCAGAGCCAATGGCACTGCAGTCTTCAGAAGGGCAAGAAAGAGGTTCCAGAGAGCTATAGACCAGTCAGCCTCACCTCTGTCCCTGGAAAATTATGGAGTGGCTCCTGCTGGAGGGCATCTCAAGGCACTTGGAAGAGAAGTGCTTGACTAACCTGAGAGCATTCTGTGGTGACATAGCTGAATGGGTAGATGCAGGGAGAGCAGTGGATGTAGTCTACCCTGACCTTAGCAAGGCCTTTGACACTGTCTCCCATGACATCCTGGTGAGCCAGCTCAGGAAGTGTGGGATGCAAGAGCAGGCAGTGAGGGGGGTTAGGAGCTGGTTGCAAGAGAGAGTTCAGAGGGTGGTGATCAATGGTGCCAGGTCCAGCTGGAGAGCTGTGACCAGTGGTGTCCCCCAGGGACAGTGCTGGGGCCAGTCTTGTTCAGCATCTTCATCAATGCCATTGAGGAGGGCACAGACAGACAGAGTCTGCTCAGCAAGTTTGCTGCTGACACCAAGCTGGGAGGCTTGGCTGAGACAGCTGCAGGTTGTGAGGCCATCCAGAGAGCCCTGGGCAGGCTGAGAGCTGGGCACAGAGGAACCAGATGAGGTTCAACAGGGACAAGTGCAGAGTCCTGCACCTGGGGAGGAATAACAAACTGCAGCAGTCCAGGCTGGGAGGTGACTGCTGGAGAGCAGCCCCAAGGAGAGGGACCTGGGGGTGCTGGGGGCTAACAAGTTCCCCGTGGCACAGCAATGTGCCCTGCTGGCCAAGAAGGCCAATGGGACCTGGGATGTATTAGGAGGATGTGTCCAGCAGATCCAGGGAGGTTCTCCTCCCCCTCTACTCTCCCCTGCTGAGACCTCATCTTGAATACTGTGTTCAGCTTTGGGCTCCCCAGTTTAGGAGGAACAGGGATCTGCTGGAGAGGGTCCAGTGGAGAGCTACGAGGATGATGAGGGGACTGGAGGGCATGGCTGATGGGGGGAGGCTGAGGGCCCTGGGGCTGCTGAGTCTGGAGAAGAGAAGACTGAGAGGGGATTGGATAAATGTTTGCAAGTGTCTGAGGGCTGCCAGGAGTGGGGAACAGGCTCTGCTTACTGCTGCCTGGGACGGGACAAGCAGCAATGGATGGAAGCTGCAGCACAGGAGGTTCCTGCTCAGCACAAGGGGAATTTCTTTACTGTAAGGGTCCCAGAGCCCTGGCACAGGCTGCCCAGAGAGGTTGTGGAGTCTCCTTCTCTGGAGCCTTTCCAGGCCTGTCTGGATGTGTTCCTCTGTGATCTGTGTTAGATAGGATTGTCCTGCTCTGGCAGGGAGCTTGGACTCAATCTCCTTGGGTCCCTTCCAACCCCTAACATCCTGTGAGCCTGTGCGAGGGCCACAAGCAGCACCCATTTCACCTTGCACTGCAGGTCTCCTTGTGAAGGGTGAGATGAGAACTAGGGCTGAGCCCCAGCACCACCTGTACAGATGTTTCACCATGTGCTCCCCCTGCACAGCTGTTTAAGCTGCAGCTGGGGCACACTTAAACCAGCCTTGTGCTCACATCAGCATTGTCTGCTAGTAAATGTATTGTGAGTATCCCATAGGGCAGGGACTGGGATGGAGGTTAGTTGTGCTGGGATTACTAACCCCAAGGGTCCAGGAGGTGAAACATACAAAATGAATCTTTGAGTGCCACAGCAGTGCTGGCAGGGCTGGAAGGCCTCTGCTGTGAGGCCAGGCTGAGAGAGTTGGGCTTGTGCAGCCTGGAGACCTGGTGACCTTGAGTGCTTCGAGATCAGAAAGCTGAGGACAGACTTCTGAGCAGGGCCTGTTGTGCCAGACCAAGGGGGAATGGGCTGAACTAAGAGGGAGATTGAGAATGGAGAGAAGGGAGAAATGGTTGACACTGAGGGTGGGGAGAGCCTGGCCCAGGTTACCCAGAGGGGTAGGAGCTGCCTCATGGCTGGCAGCAGTGCAGGTGAGGTTGGTTGGGGCTGTGAGCAGCCTGCTCCAGTTGGCACTGTCCCTGCTGGCTGCAGGGTTTGGACTGGGGGGCCTGGAAAGGTCCTTTGCAGCCCAAACTATTCCATGCTTCTCTGATCAGTTACAAGGTTTCAAACCAGCGGCTACAGATGAGGCAAGAAGAGGGCGAGCTGGGCTGCTGCTGCAGAGGGTGCCGTGGGTGAGGTACTGCTCTGCTCAGCCCTGCACCAGCCACCTGGCATGTGAAGTTCTGTGCACACACAAAGAACTCACTGCAAGCCTGCCCAAGGAGGACATTGAGGGGTTGGAGCAGGCCAGAGAAGGGCAATGAAGCTGGGGAAGGGTCTGGAGAGCAGGGCTGGGGAGGAGCAGCTGAGGGAGCTGGGGGTGTGCAGCCTGGAGAAGAGGAGGCTGAGGGCAGAGCTCATTGCTGCCTGCAGCTCCCTGAGAGGAGGTTGGAGTCAGGTGGGGGTTGGGCTCTGCTCCCTAGGAATGAGTGATGAAGGAAAGGCAATGGCCTGAAATTGTGCTAGGAGAGGGTTTGGAGATGAGGAAAAATGTCTTTGCTGCAAGAGTGGTCAGGGATTGGCACAGGCTGCCCAGGGAGGTGGTGGAGTCCCCATCCAACACCCTGGAGTGTGTCCGTGGCAGTTTGGAACATGTTTTGGTGGCCATGGTGGTGCTGGGTTGACTGTTGGACTGGATGAGCTTAGAGGTCTCTTCCAGCTGAAAGAATTCTGTGGAAACCACCTGTGACTTAAACAGGAGCTGCTCAGGTAAGCTCTGATAGTGAACTTCTGCCCTGCTGCTGTCACTTGGCGTTGGCTATTAGCAGCTCTGGCTGCTTCCATCACTGCATTTATGGTGCACAGAAATTCTTGTCAGGGTTTTATTGCTACAGTTACAAACAAGTTGGGTGAGCTCTGCTGGAGTTGACCTCTCCCGTGGGAGCAGCTGGTACCTCCTTGCTTTGGACAGTAGAGCTGTCTGGATGCAGACTCAGCATGGAGGTGTGACGGGGCCAAGAACTTTGCAGGGCTGAAAATGCACTGTTAAGGCTTCAGGATCTCCTACAGACAGTTACTGGCTGAGGCCACCTGGCAGACTGGAGGCTGAAGACCTTCACACCCTTCCACTGCAAAGCAGAGGGTGCCCAGGTTGCCCCTTCCAAGCTGTTCCTGCACAGGGCATGCTGGAGCCAGCAGCTCTGGTGATGCTGAGAGCAGTCTCAGGCACTGCCAGCCAGATGTGTGGCTCCCGGGGTGAAGCTCATCCTTGTTTACAAGCAAGCTTGGAGAGCAGCAGCCAGGCTGAATGACCTCACCAAAACAGTGCAGCTCTCCTTTCAGTGCTGTTTGGCAGGCCAGGCCTTTGGCCCCTTCTCTCAGCAGCGTTGTTCTAACGGCCACAGCAGACAGAAGGAATCCTCTGTTCCTCTGCTGTCTCTGCCCTGCCCAGGGGCTGCCAGGCAGTCACGCAGGCCACCAGCTGCATAGTGCCCGTCCAGGCTGTGTGCCTGCATGCTGGCTGCTGATGTGCAGGCTCTTCAAGAAGCCACTTCTAGAGGGTACCCAGGACCTCCTACAACCAGATGTTAGATGACTCAGCAATAGGAAGAGCTTGCTCTGCAGGTCACTTGTGAGCTCTTCCCTGTCTTCAGAAGTCCTCCCTGGTGATACTTGGGTGATGTAGCAGAGATTCCCCAAGAGACCAGTTTACCCTGTGGAGAAGCTGCCTTTCCTGAGGTGCCTGAAGAGGATCTCAAGTAGCTTTAGGCAGTGCTCCTCATGCACACACGGTACTCCTCACAGGCAGCAGAGTGCATGGCTGCTGCCCCAAGGGCTCAGGGGCTTCACCTGTAGGAAGCAGGTGCAGCTCAGGTGCACACTTGTGCAGTGACACATCTTATATAACTCTGTAGGACAAGGTGTCCACTTGGGGCTCACAGAACCCAGGCCAAGTCACAACAACCCCATAAATGCTCCAGGCTTGGGGCAGAGTGGTCAGAACCTGCCCACAGGGAGAGACCTGAGGCTGTTTGTCAGCAAGCAGCTGAAGATGAGCCACAGCGTGTCCAGGCGGCCAAGAAGGCCACCTGCATCCCAGCCTGGATCAGCGCTGCTGTGGCCAGCGGGAGGTTCAGTTTTGGGCTCCTTGCTTCCAGAAGGACATTGAGGGCTTGGAGCAGGTCCAGGGAAGGACAATAAAGCTGGGGAAGGGTCTGGAGAACAGGGCTGGGGAGGAGCAGCTGAAGGAGCTGGGAGTGTTCAGCCTGGAGAAGAGGAGGCTGAGAGGAGACCTCATTGCTTTCTGCAGCTCCCTGAGAGAAGGCTGCAGCCAGGTGGGGTTGGGCTCTGCTCCCTAGGAATGGGTGACAAGAGAAGAGCTGCATCAGAGGAGGTTTAAGTTGGATATGAGAAGAAACTTCTTCTCTGAGAGGATTCTCAAAGCCTGGGACTGGCTGCCCATGTTGGTGATTGGGTCCCCAGCCTTTTTACACCTTTTCCTTATTCCTCCCACCCCTCAGTTTCAGGAGGAAGCCCTCTGACCTTGCATCCCAGGGGACTTTAAGCTCCTTTTGATTTTCCCCACAATAGACCTAAAGGAGCAGAGCCCTTCGGGCTCACGTCCTCTGGGTGCGTCAGCTAAGGTAAGGCAGCTCTGGCACAGCAGTCGGTGTGAACAAACCAGTCCCTGCTGGAGGCTTCCTGGCAGAGTGGGAAACTCCTGCCTGGTTTCACAGTGGTCCTTGACTGCTGGTCTGTGGTGCAGTGTCCCTGGATTTGGTCCTCGTTGTCCCTCTCTCATGCAAACAAGAGCAGCTCTGTATCCCCTGTTTTCTGAACACCAGCTCCAAGCCAGCTGGGGCTCTGGGGAGCTGAGATTCAGAGAACCATGAAACTGTTTCAGTCAGGAGATCCTGACCAGTCCAACCAGCGACCCAGCACCACCACAGCCACTAAACAATGCCCCCAAGTGCCATGGCCGCAGGTTTCCTGAGCACCTCCGGGATGGGCACTCCACCACCTCCCTGGGCAGCCTGTGCCAATCCCTGACCACTCTTGGAGCAAAGAAATGTTTCTCCATCTCCAACCCAGCCCTTCTCTGGCACCATCTCAGGCCATTTCTTCTCTTTCCATCACCTGAGACTTGCGAGCAGAGCCCAGCCCCGCCTGGCTCAAACCCTTCGGGGAGCCGCAGAGAGCAATGAGCTCTGCCCTCAGGTTCCTCCGGACTCAGCAGCCCCAGCTGGGCAGTCCACGCACGCACTCTGTGCACGCCGAAGGGGAAAGGTGAGAAGGCAGAAGGAGGATTTCTCTGGCCTGACGTCCCTCTGATGACACTAACCAGCCCCAGGTCCCTCACCAGTCCCACCCAGTTCAGTGGAGCTCAGCCGAAGGCAGAGGCTGTGTCTGCAGCTCTGCAGAGGCAGCCAAGCGCTGCTGCCAGCCTGCGCGGCAGGGAGGTGAGGCAGATCTCCCGAGGCTGCCTTTGGGCACTCCTGGCTGGGGCTGCTGCTGGGTGTTGCTTGGATAACTCAGACAGGCCTCCACAAAATGCCACCTGTTGTGGTGAGCTCCATTGTCCCTCCCTCCCTCTGGAAGGAAATGAAAGCTGCTTCTCTGCTAGCTCCATGAACTGAATGGGGCAATGCTCAGAGGGAGTGAGAGCAGAGTACAGCCTGCACTGCTGTGTCCCTGCTCCATCAGTCCCAGACAAAAGCATTTGCTGTGGTTTGGCAGCAGCCATCACTTCCCAAAGCCCTGAGACTGCATTGTTCTGTGCTTGTCAAAATGTGATTAGTGCCTACAGGCACGGAGCACAGGAGTCATCATTCCAGGAAGGACCTCCAGGCTTTCTGGGCTGCTGGGTCACCTCTCACAGCCAGGAACACCACCTGCAGCACTCACACCAAAGCTATGGAGACCAGGCCCTCAAAGAAGCAAAAGCTCTGCCCTGCAGTGCACATTCCAGGGTTTTCATTCTGACCTAAGTCAAACACTCCAGAAACCAAGCAACTGCCAGGCCCCTAACCATAACTCTGGATCACTAAATAAAGATACATTCTGGGGAAGAAAAATACTGCCAAGGCCCCAGATGGTTTGGCTGTGGTGGGGATTCCAGTGATGGTAGGCAAGCCTCACTGGAGCTGATGACACTGAGAGCCTGCAACCAGGCTCAGCTGTGGCTGAGGTGGTGAGCCTGGGGCCTCACCCAAGCCAGCAGGAGGGCTGCTGCTGCTCAAGTGCTGTCTCCTTAGTTTCAAAGCAGATCAGCTTTGCCAGGCCCCAGGAGAGCCCAGCAGTGGCAGCTGAACAGCCAGCATGTGCTGAGTGCTGCTCGAACGCTCTTTCCAACAGATCTGGCTCTTAAGTATTTACCCAAGTGTAGGTTTTCTGTCCTCTTCACAGACCCCCAGCAAGGTGAGGTTGGAAGGGACCCCTGGGGATCACCCAGTTCAAGCCCCTGCTCCAGCAGGGCACCCACAGCAGCTTGCCCAGCAGCACAATGCCATGAGGGGTTTGTAAGCTCTCCACACAAGGACACTGCACCACCTCTCTGGGCAGCCTGCTCCAGGCCTCCAGCACCCTCACAACAAACAACTTGCCCCTGCTCTTCATGTGGAACCTCCTGGGTGTGAGTTTGTGCCCCTTGCTGCCCCTTGTGCTGTGCCTGGGCACCACTGACAAGAGTCCGACCCAGCATCTTACCCCCACCCCTTAGCTCACCACCTTCTGCCTCTCAGATCCTTGCTTCCCTCTTTATGCCTTTCAGGTTTCAATTAGTTGCTCATTGACATTAAGCAAACTCATTTTGCAGACGAAGAGGACAGAGAGAGACTCCCAGAGCTGCCTTCCTGAGCAGTCTGGAGATGCCCCCGCTGTGGGCAGGAGGCTGCAGAGCAGGCACTGCACACTGCTGTTTTCTTCTCTTTGTGCCTTGCAACATCTCAGGGAGTTAGAAAGAAGCACCTGGGGGGGGGTTAAGCTTTTTTTATCTCCCATAACTGCTTAACTGCTGCATTCTGTAGCAGCTCCCACAGCAGGCTTGGAGCTGGAGGAAGACAGTGAGATGTGCGGTGCTGAAGCCAAGCCGGAGGGCAGAGGGCGACTGAGCTGTGCTGTGCCAGGCAAAGGGACGCGGGGCTGTGGTGACTGAGGAGCACGGACAGAGAGGTTTGCTCTGCCGAAGGTACCAGGCCCTGGCCCTTCACACAGATCTTACAGCTCAGCAGGGTGGTGAGGCACTGGCAGAGGTTGCTTACAGAAGTTGTGAAGGCTCCAAGACTGGAAGTGTCCAAGGCCAGGCTGGATGAGGCCTTGAGCAACCTGGGCTAGTGGGAGGTGTCCCTGCCCATGGCAGGGGCTTGGAATTGGCTGAGCTTTGAGGTCTCTCTGGCCCGAGCCAGTCTGTGAATCAGGACTGGCTATGGAAACTGAGCCCTGCCTGAGCCTGGCACAGCTGAGCACTGCAGGGCTCAGTTCAGCTGATGGTGCAGCAAAGACCTGAGCTCCCTGCAGGACACTCCTGGCACGAGAACAAACGTGCACAGACTGACCATGGAAATGAGAAGCTTTCCTCCTTCCCGAGGAAGGAGATTCTGCAGGGAACACCCTGATAAATGAGGACCCCGTGAGGGCAGCAGAGACAGCAGGGAGGACAGAGCATGCATTGGAGCAGCGCAACCTGCTTGCGCAGCCGCTTGGCAACTTGGCTCACTGACTCAGCAACCCGCGAGGCCACTTCCATTCCTTTCTCCCTCTCTAAACCAGACCTGGTGAGCTCTGGTTCTGTGCTAAACCCAACCTGTTCTGTCTCTCCACTTGCCTGCCCGAGCTCAAACCCAGGTCAGCTCTGCGCCATGCTCCAGCAAGCGCAGGCAGTCAGGACTGACTCTTGTGTGGCCCACAACAGGTATCAGTGGAGGATGTTTAATATGCACTCAACATGGCAGAACCAAGCCCACATTGCCTGCAGCGCACAAAGAGCAGAGAACAGTCAGGGACAGGGATGCAATGCTAAAAACACAATTCTTATCTGTTGCTCAAGGAACTGAGATTTGTGCTACCTGCTCTAGAGGAGCCTGCTCTGGAGGGCAGCTGATCTCCAGAGTGCCTCCCAGCCCCCACCACGCTTCCATCCTCTGCCTCTGTGTTACTGCTTTTTGATGTGAGTTGGCCCCACACAACTTTGGAACTGGTTCAGAATTACTCATGGAATCCTAGAATGGCTCA
Organism: Pogoniulus pusillus; assembly: GCF_015220805.1. Lineage (NCBI taxonomy): Eukaryota > Metazoa > Chordata > Aves > Piciformes > Lybiidae > Pogoniulus > Pogoniulus pusillus. Next base: position 601,596 of record NC_087290.1, on the reverse strand, counting down.
GGTTGGAAAAGACCTCAGAGATCATCTACTCCAACTCCCTGCTATGGGCAGGGACACCTCTCACCATCCCAGCGTGCTCAAGGCCTCATCCAACCTGGCCTTGAACACCTCCAAGAAGGGGGCATCCACAGCCTCCCTACCCTACCTATTCCAGACTCTCACCACCCTCATACTGAAAAACTTCTTCCTCAGCTCCACTCTAACCCTGCTCTGCCTCAGCTCCATACTGTTCCCCCTTGTTCTCTCAGACACCCTCATGAAAAGTCTCTCTGCAGCCTTCCTGCAGGATCCCTTCAGGCTCCCTTCACTCAAACTTGACACACTTGAGATGTTTCATTCCATGACAGTAAATGTCCAAGCAGAGAACAGATTTCTTCACTCCTTCTTGAAGAACCAGGCTAAAATGAGCTCAGTCCCCATGAGAGATCAGAGACTGTGCTGAAACCCCACCCAGGAGAGAGATCCTTGGGGAAGAGCTCCCTGCCTGCAGGGCTCCTTGCTCAGAAGGCAGTGTCAGAGACAGCCCAGTGTGCCGGTCCCCAGCACTCGGCAAACGCGCTGCAAACCAGGCAGCAACCGCTGCTGCTGCAGCAGGGCCACAGCCTCGTGTGACAGGAAGCTTATTAGAGACTCCATCTCTCAGTGCTTGCTTTTGCCTCTAACTTCCCAGCATGAATAGCCAATGTTGCAAAATGAAGCAGTTCCCTTCGCAGTCTGGAGAAAGAAACTGACACTCCAGGTCCTGAGGAACTCGCTGCCTGTGGAGCTATGGATTTCTACCAGCAGCACATCTGGCACAAAATCTCCTTAGACATGAAGAACCTGCTCCTCTTTCCTCTTGCTGTTGGTGTGAGGCCACAAGAGCTCTGCTGAAGTCTGCTGCATGCATCCAGCCTGAAAGTAAGACAAGAGAGAAGCAAAGCAGCCCTTTAAGCACAGCAGAGCATCTAAAGGAACAGAGCTTAAAATATCTCAGTTCAACAGAAAAAACAGGCTCAGGGGAGAGCTTCTCACTCACTGCAACTCCCTGACAGGAGGTTGGAGCCAGGTAGGGGTTTGTGTCTTCTGCCAAAAAACAAGCAATAAGAAACAGCCTCAAGTTACACCAGAGGAGGTTTAGGTTGGACATGAGGAATAATTTCTTCCCTGAAATTGCTGTCAAGGCCTGGCCCAGGCTGCCCAAGGCAGTGTTTGCGACCCCATCCCTGGAGGGGTTTCAAAGCTGTGCAGATGTGGTGCTGAGGGCCATGGTTTGGTGGTGCTGGGTTAAGGGCTGCAGCTTAAAGGTCTCTTCCAAGGCCCACAGTTGCTGCATTCTATCAGATGTTCCATTGTGAGGCATTTCTCTTGGTCATTGCACATGCAAACTGCTTCACAAGAGCTGAGTGCAACTTAGGAAGTCCTGTTTGGTGCCCTTCCATTGTCCTGGTCACAGCTCCAGGTGTCAGAGGCTCTGCACAGGTCAGTCTGGACAAACCACAGCAGCACTCCCCTGCAGGTCAGCCCAGGAGCAGAACTGAGTGACCTCAGTGCCAGGGAGAGTGCCAGCAATGTGTGCTCAGCCTTCCTTAGCTGAAACACTTCCAAAGGTAGGGA